>NW_026515674.1:600000-1022438 GCF_025526975.1 Fimicolochytrium jonesii
TCACGCAGGGCGGATCTCCGTTGACCGCTACGATATATAGACCCTTTTACGCGCCATTTCATCTCCCGCTCCTCGGCGCGGAGGGTCCGGAGCTCGATCGGAAGCCTAGCTAAAAGAGTTTCCGGTTTCCTCAACGAGTCGACGACAGCAAAGCTGTATGCGAAAGAGGGCAGCAGCGACAGCCCCGAGGTTGACCTCTACACGCTGCGACATCCTCTCTCGAAGAATGCGCTGCACGTGCAAGCTTGTGAAGAAGAGTCCGATACAGTCATGAACGGTGATGGCAACTTAGAAGCTCCTGTGAAGGGATGGGTGACAAACTTGGCGGGAACGATTGAACAGTGGCCGCAAGGCTTGTGACGGCGTGACCGGGCTAAGGGATGCAATTGTTCACGAATGTTCAGGTTCCGAATCGAATAAGTCTATCCCTGTCGCAGAGCGTGAGACAAGGGATGACAGTCAACCTTCCGACTGCTTCGCGGCAGATGCGGTGCTGTACAGAGCAGCAAATGTACAAAAGCGACTCGATGTCCGTCGGCCCCCTCGGAACTGATGCAAACCCGTGGCCCACAGATTACATTTCCTCCCATTACACCTTGATCAATATTCTTCCCCCATCATGCAGTACTTGAATCTGGGAGCGATCCTCTTCCTCGCCATTACCGGTCACTTTTCCCTCACGGTGACTGCCCAGCGCACCGTTCAAGGTTAGATCACGTAGACCATCCGTTGTCCTGAAGCACCCCACATCATAACTTCTCCGGTCTCATGTCCACCAGCCAATTGGAACGTCCCGCAAACCCCGCGGAGCGGCGGTCAAGAAGCCGTCTACATCAATGACTTTGGAAGCGACACAGATCTTACAGTTTCAACGGTCACCAATCTCACTGCCGTCATCCGCGACGAGAGTCAAGCGATCGTGGATGTCGCCATCTACCAATCGAAGACCTGGTCTTGGGTTTGGTATGTACATGCCAGATGGAGCACCGCGCCAGCAATACTTCCAGGCTAAACGCGCATGTAGGTATATTCCCGTTCTTTTGCCGAGTGGCAAGTACCATTTCGAGGTTCAAGCCGATGCGACCACGAAAGACGGCCCAGGCAAGATCAGGTTTCAATCGCCCGACATCACCGTCACGCAAGCCTTCCCGGCGTGCAAGACCGATGACTTTCAACCAAAGACACTGAGTAACTTCCGACCCGTCATCTTCTCGGGTCCAAAGGTAAGGGTTACACGGGTCCCCATCTTGCTTCACAGAGACATTGATCTTACCGATATCCACTGTGTCCGCAGGCCGGAGACTCGTACTCGCCAGGCTCGTCCATCGGCGTCTACTTCCAGTGGATCGACGGCAACCACGCATTCGGCAAGGGCGTCTTCAAACAGAACCTTGAGCTTCTCTTCGAAGACGACAGCGAGCATATCCCACTCTCCATCTCCAACCACGACCGTGACCCGACCTCGTCATCGGAGAACTTTGCGGTGCCGCAATCGATTCCGTACGGACGTTATCGTCTGCGAACCAACTACACCCTGGCCGAAACCGGCCAGGACGCCGTGATTTCGAGCTATTCTGATCAGTTTGTCATCTCAAAGGATGGGTTGTGCCCTCAAGGATCGTCTACTGCCGCCGGGTCAAAGTCGGCGGCTTTGGGGAGGGTCAGGACCTTGGGAATGAGGTACCTTGTGGCTGTTTTGTTTGTGGTTGCTTTCATCGCCTTGGTGTAGAACGCTTTCCGAAAGGGCATTCTTGCTGGCAAGAGTCGTTTTGCGCAAGATCAGGGGTGAGAGACTTTTGTGGGATCGTGTAATATCACCGTGTGTAAATGTGAGCAAAGTAAAGTCGATTAAAGTCGAGTAAAGATGTGGTCGATTCGTGCTTCCGATCGCTCCCCAAAGCATAAAATGTGCCCGGCGGGAGGTCTGCTAACAGAAGATCGACAAGAATCATGAAAAAAGGGGAACGACCCAGTGCGACTTCTACTTTGATTACACAAGATGTTACTGATGGGTGTCGGCCAAAAAGGAAAGGGCATTGCCACAGGAAACGCTGAGACAGACCCGTGCAACTACGCTACAGTACGCCGGGACATCCATTGTTAAGTAGCCTAATCTGCTCGTATAATGCTGCCCCCCGATGGGTCTGCCTTCAGTTTTCTTTGCATCATCAAGTACCAATCTTGCAACGCCTATCCGCGATGAATGAAGCAGATTCAGCCACCGCCACCAAGGAAAAATGGAAGTCAGTCCGCAATGCCGCATACCTTCAGAGGGATGAACGTAGACCCCCAGTCCATCCCAAACAACGCGGTCGACATGGGCGGCAACGGTCCCGCAAAGCTCGAACAGAAATTGTACAAGCTCTCCAGTACCTTCTCCACCAATTTCATGGGGTCCACATTCCTGACGATCGCGCCCGCAGCTGCGGGATTACGCGACGGGGAATTCGCATGCAAAGTATTGATTTGCGCCATTACGATGTCGATTGATTCGACAGAGATGCCCAGTTGCGCCGGGCTCGTGGCGGCTATCCCGGGGGTCATGACCGTGGTCGGGGACATGCCATTTGAATTCGTGAACGCCGAAGCGACTGCTTTGTTGCCTCCGAGTTTGAATATGGCGGACGGTTTTTCATTTGAGAGCATTCCTAGTAATTGCCATTGCGGTGCCGCGCTTGGTGATGGCCTGCATATGAACTGAAATCAGTATGTGCTTGCTCTCCGAGACATCAGTTATGCGATGTATTCAGCATACCACAAGAAATGCACCGTAGCTGCGAATCCTGGCGGGAAGGCCTGCACGCCAGTCATGAAGACAACTATTGAGAAGCGCCGCATCTTTGAGCCGCCGTACCGATTCTACCGTGATCATGAGTTCTTCTGCATACCTATGTGATTGATCGATTGCGGGTCTTCCAGATCAAAAACATACTGGTATGAGTTAGCATGACGCCACCCAACCCTTCCGACTGACCAGTCCTTCTCTACTCGCCTACCTTCGTCGCATCAACTGCAAATCACCGAACGACGCGGAGTTGATAGTCTGGCGGTGAGATTGTGGCTCCAAAAGAAGGCACATTTTCATACAAGCTCCCAAGCCTCCTCCGCAAACTACCTCGGCGGCAACCGTCGAATCCGTTGCATCATCCCACCCCTACCTTGCTGCATATTGGTTTGCACCTATGGTTATCAACCGGTCAGTAAGACGGTACGTTCAAAGGCATATTCAGCTTTGCGAGGCTTACCAGTCGCCCGGCAATAATGCAACCGAACATCGCCATCTCAAAGGAAGAAAAGGCTGGATATAAGCGAGGGTGCCTTTCAAAAGGAGATTCACTATGAGAGGGTTGTGTGGTGCTGCTCTCCCCTGCTGAAGGTGGAAATCGTCCCTGTCCGACGCGACAGCCTATGATTACAGGCCGAGGAAGTTGCTCGAACACTCCATTCGCTTTTGCCCCACACTTTCAGAAGACGCCCTGCAACAACAATGGCCAACCGCACGGCAACCGAGGCCAAGACCATCCACGGCACCAACCCGCAGTTTCTCATAGAGAAAATCCTGCGCACACGCATCCATGACTCGCTGTACTGGAAGGAGCACTGTTTCGCCCTCACTGCGGAATCCATCATCGACAAAGCCGTCGCTCTCACTTCGATCGGCGGACAATATGGAAACCAGAAACCGACCGAGTTTATCTGCTTGGCGCTGAAGATGCTGCAGCTACAGCCTGAGAAGGATATTGTCAAGTTGTACATACAAAACGAGGACTATAAGTAGGTTTCTTGGAATGGTGTGGGCTCGCAGAGACGTAGATCAGTTTGATTCACAATTCAATCCCTTTGCAGATACTTAAGGGCCCTCGGAGCTTTCTATCTACGGCTTACGGGGACCTCTTTGGAAATATATAAGTACTTAGAACCACTATTAGGAGACCTCAGAAAGCTCCGTCGGCGGAATATATGTGAGTTTACACCGCAGTATTCGCCGTCGCACTTGAGCTCTCTGCTAACATCATCGTTTTACAGCTGGTGGATTTGAGCTGACGCACGTTGACGAGTTCGTCGATGAGCTGCTACACTCGGATCGGGTATGCGACACCATTCTTCCTCGCATCACCAAACGCCACATCATGGAGGAGAACGGAGACATCGAACCGAGGATCAGTCCCCTAGAAGAAGATCTAGAGGAAGAAGAGATTCTGGACGATGAGCGATTCAAGAACGACGTGGAAAGGCGAAGACAGAAAATAGTCAAGGGTCCTGATTCTGGACATTACGACTCCGAAGAAGGCGCCATTGATGAGCCAGAGCCACGGCGGAAGGAGGGCTCGGAGGGGCGTGAACGCGACCGTGACGGCCGTTATGTGGATAGTAGGGCTAGGAGCAGAAGCAGGAGTGGTGACAGACATCGGCGTAGTGTCAGCCGGAGTCGGAGTCGGAGCCGCAGTCGAGACCATATTCGGGACCGCGCCAGACGACATGACTCTAGCCGCGACTCTAGCCGTGATCGTGGGTTCTCCCGTCCCCGGTCCCCGTCCCACCGCGATCGATCCCCTCGATCTTACCACCGCGACAGGGACGACCGTCGCTCCTACCACTCTGACTCACGAGATAGGTATCGTCGCGACGATCACAGACGACGCGGCTACGACGGCCGATGTAGGAGTAGGAGTAGGAGCATCGATCGATCTCGCAGAACACGCGACGATAGACGAGACAGGAGTTCGAGTAGGGACCGATACCCGCCACGGCAGGAGCACAGACGTGGGGCGGACCGACCGAGGGAATCGTCTGTTGGGGCGGACGATGGGCGGAGTCCTGAACGACGAGGGGAGAAGATGGCTATCTCCTCCGAAAAAGTTGCCTCGCTGTTCAAGAAGAAAAGCGGAGGGCCGGCCAAGAAGGGCTCTTCTTCGTCCTCGATACCAGGGAGGAGCAGAAATGAGGATAGTGGGAAGGGTGGTGGTGAGTCGATGTCCATTGAGGAAACGAATAAGGTCAGGGCATCCCTCGGCCTGAAGCCTTTGAAGTAGATGTGAACTACGCACTGTATATATATATATCATGCTATCGACTACTAAACATATTATGCACATCGAGCGAGCGATTCTCGCATTGTGACCAGCACGAGCGATATCCTCAGCTAATGAATCACTAGCTGCGAAGAAGCTGCGCTACTTGATGAATCTTCTCCATGACTTGGGGAAACATGGCCCCCATGCTCTCGTTTATGAGCGTCTGGAAGTGCTGTATCGCTTCCTCGTCTGTCAAATCCAACATGAACCTCTCTTGGACCTAGATTATCAATGGGTCAGCATAGAATCCTTTCACCACGTCACATGAAATGCGCCACACCTTCAAAACCGCCTTATCCGGCTCAATCGCAATATCAGGCACGTTCGCATTGACCATCAGCGAAAACAAGTTCAGGATCAGATTGGCGTTCTTCCGGAGGATGTTGAAGGCGACGTAGCAGTACGCTTTAAACTTCTGGTAGGATGGTGAGGAGGTACCGCCGAGGGCTTCGACCATCTCGCGGGAGAGCTTCATGGGCGGCGGGAAGGGTTTGGGGTCGCGGCCGAGGATGAAGCCGAAATCGATGTGGAAGAGGTTGCCTATTGTAACATGGGAGACCATGAATGAGTGACTGCTGACATCGTAAAGGCGCTGAAGTGTCTCATCGACTCACCGCCTACGGTCAGAAGCAGATTGTCCAGGTGCCGGTCGCCTACTCCGAGTAGGTAGGTGATCACGCAGTAGCCGGCTAGGTGACGAGGAGATGCTGTTGTCAATTCAAAATTCCCTGCTCCATCGACGAGGGATAGACATCACTCACCGGTACTCCTAATGTACGTGTCCATAACAATTGGCGGTATGCTGGCGGGCTTGGCCGCATCTCCGCGGTTATTCTCGCGCAGGTAGTTGAGGAGCGTCCCACCGTACTCCCCTAGGATAGCCGCCAGTGGGAGGGAGGGAATGAATTGCACCATGCCTAGGAACGATGTAGGGGAAACTCCATCAGCTAGTGAACAAGACACCCATAAACGAGATGGAAGCAGATGTCCACGGCATACCGTGATCAGACCCCGTCGCAAGGACCTTATACGGCGTGAGCTTCAGATCCAGGTTCTCCTTCCTCAGCAGTTTATCCATCAAGGTGATGATCTGGACCACTAGCTGATCTTGTCGCAGGTCATCTCCTGTTTTGAAGATGATCTTCCATCCCCAAAAGGTCAGACTTGGTTTGACGGTCTGCAAGCGAGGTTGAGCGACCACCTACCGTGTACTCTCCTCCATCCACACAGGAGAATGTGAGGCGAAGTGGTTGCAGAGCGCTCTTGAAAATGTTCGCCTTGTCTGGCTCCGAAGTTAGCTACGGCAAGGTACGCCACATGTGATCCAAAACGAGCACGCACCAGGCATGATGCCAATGACTTGGACTTGGGCATCCAACGGGAGCGGCAAAGGCGGGAAAGATAACAGCCCTTTCTTCGGATCTGCCAAGATATTCCGCAACGTCTCAACCTTGTATGAAACTCGTTAGTCCAAGCCAAACAGAGTCATCGGCCGCCCAGCAATCGCCCTCACCTTCTTGGGCCGAGCCTCCTTCGACCGCGCCGCCTTTGAGAGATCCAACAGTATCTCCATCAGCTTAGCCTGCCTTTCCAACGTCTTTCTCCGGGCAACCCCATCAGGGACTTGCACCATCGTCTCCATGAAGTAATAGGCCACTTTGGCATACATCGATCGCCATTGTTTTTCTTCACACTCTACCATGAGATACCTGCGATTCTGCCTGGTTAGTCAGGCTCACCCGTGAAGTTTGGGATACGCGGCGGTCTTACCAATAAAAGTAGTTGCCGAGGATCGGATTCTTGATGGCTCTATCGATGAGGAACTCGGCTAATGGCGAATTCTGTAATGTTGTCTTATCCACGATGCCTTCAAACTTTAATGCTTGGACGAGTTGGAGAAGGAAGAGTTGCAAATCCTGTGATACCATCGTAAACTGCATGCCCTCGCTGCTTCAATTTGGCAAGACATCCGCACCTCATCATCCGCCTTCCGCAACTGCAGAACTGCGTAGGCACGGACATTGTTATTCTCAAAGGTCGGGCCAAGCAGCTCCAGCGCGTCCTCGACATCGATGTTGACCCAGACATGCAATAGCTCAGAAGCCTGCTTGGCTTCCACTGGGTCGGTCCACACAACGCATTTAAGGAATTTTGTGAGCGCCTATGGGGTTTGTACATGTGAGTACAGGTACAGGAAGCGCTGAAGTGAGTCGACATTCGATAACTTCACCTTCTTGTCCCTTGTCAGATAAAACCGAAACTTCCAAAGAAGGTCCTTTTCTTCCGTCGTCAGAGTCTGGGAGGGTGGATACCTAAGCAGTTTCTGGGCGCCACCAAGTGTTGTGAGCAGCTGTAGAATATGCCCGGTGACCATACAGGACTCACATTCAGCTCATCGCGAATCTTTGCATTTGGCTTCAGATCCCGATCCAGAGGCCCGTTGCGATGGCTTCGGGCCAGTTTCCTGTGCTTGTTCTCCACCGGGTTATCTCGCGCGGCTTCGGGGTCCGGGATGATCTGTAGATCGGTTTCGACGGTACGGGCGAGCGGTACGGGAAGGCGGTATTCCTTCGAAAGGCAGTAGGGATGAGTTTATGTATTAAGAGTGAAGTAGGGAATTACGACATGTACCTTTTCGCCGTACACCAGCGGAAAGTCAAATTGTGGCAGATCAATAAAAAGGAAGAGATGCTTTGTCTTCGAGGTCTCATTCTGCAGGGACGCCATATCAAGATCTACATCGTTGCATCGGCATCAAAGACCCCATCGCTGAGATTGCAGGGTCTACCTTATTGATGCTCTCGATTTCGCGAAACGTTAAGTGGTCCAGCCAGTCGAGCCGCGTCATATCTCCCCTTTCATACTTTCGCATGAGCTGATGGCAGGTATCAGTACACAATATCGCAATAGGTTGGAGCGAAAGGCTTACCTTCTCAATCCTATCCATATCTCCCTCATGAACTGCGTCACTGGGCGTGCTCGATGCATCCTGACCATCCGCCTCTGTCCAGGGCCACATGTACAGCTTATG
Organism: Fimicolochytrium jonesii; assembly: GCF_025526975.1. Taxonomy (NCBI): domain Eukaryota; kingdom Fungi; phylum Chytridiomycota; class Chytridiomycetes; order Spizellomycetales; family Powellomycetaceae; genus Fimicolochytrium; species Fimicolochytrium jonesii. The sequence continues at coordinate 608,107 of NW_026515674.1, forward strand.
CTTTCCCTTTCTTAGCGTACTATGTGATGTCGGTAATTGCATCAGAAATGTTTTTCGTGCACGAGTCTCATTTCTCCCTTGCGCCACCTAACATACTTGTACTTCCCAAAGAGCTTAAACGTCGCTCCGCCTACTGGTATAGCCTTCCGCGGGGCGTATGCTTCCCATACCGTGAATGCCAGTTGCGAGCCTAGTGGAATGTCGCGATATTTGATGGGAATAGTCAAGCACTCGTTCCATCTGCACGGATTCCGTCAGTTAGACCAGCACCAATTTGTGCCACTTATGATAGATCTGGAAACTCACGTCCAGTGATTCGTAAATGAGTGATGGGCCGTTCGCATAGGCAACGTCATCGGCTTGTTGTCGGCGAATAGTTGACATGTTACGTATATATCTGAAAGCGCACTCCATTTTGAGAGGCGTAGGATCGCCTTTGAGTTTCCTGGTTTTCAGACGCTTGCCCCCCCTATCCGTCACCTGGACTTCACTGTTGTACCTCGTTCCTGTGGTCGACCTTAGATAAGGGTCCTGTATTTGTTCGAGGAAGCTATGCTCGGGTGGCCGGCCCTCCAAGGATGATCTATACCGTCCGGCAGAACAAACAAACGGTTACTCCCAGTGGCTGCAGCATAGCCACTTGCATTACAGCAGCTCACACTTTCACTCGCAGCAGCAAGTCTAAGTCGGGCGTCAAGCAATAAGAAAAGTCCTTTATCTGCGCTCTGGGTTCCATGACGGTCGGCAATTACACTGGTGACGTGGGCAAAGACGGCCGGGCGCGGAACACAACAGGAGTGCCGAAGGGAGTTTGAACAAGGACTAAGAGCATATACTATAGATAAACCTTACTGGTCTTTGCAAGTCACTCAAGGTCGTTCGTCCTTATTGAGAGAGAGTTATCTTTCCAGTGTACTGTAGTTGTTTGGCCGAGTTCGTGTAAGAAGGAAGCATCGCATCGGGGCGGAAAGGTGCGGTTATTAACTGCTACGTAGTTAGCGACGTCGCCAACGGCAATCCCTCGCTGCGACTCGCACCACCTCGACATGAAGGCGTTCATCCACACTCGTCACACGCTCGCACTGGGGGGAGCAGAGTGTGGTCGAGAGTCCTGGGGCCCACGAGACTGGGGCTTGGCACGAGACGCGCAGCCGCTGTAGACGTCATGAACCCACGACCGTTTCACCGCATTCCATTATAAAGGCTGGCTGCTTTCCCCCCAGAACCCTGCACAACAATCGCAACATACATCCCTCCCTCCACACCAACACCACCAACGAATAACAAGCATGTCAGGTAAGAACGGTAGCACCGCTCGCTAGTACCAGCTCAGGTTCAGCGGGGTGTGAGTTCCCATCCTCTGTACTCACTACCACGGTCGCTTGCAGGAAAGTACATTGTCGTCTTTAAGGAAGGCACTGCCCAGAACGTTATCGACCAGGCTGCCAAGGACGTTGAGGCCCAAGGTACGTGGGGGACCGGGTTGTTCAAAGTCTTTGAACTTCGAAGGCGGGGGCCCTGTCTGACCAAAAACCGTCTGTAGGAGGCAAGATTGGGCACAGATACGATACGACCATGAAGGGTTTCTCTGCGACGGTCCCGGACAACGTTATCAGTGAGTTCCTTTCTCTTTCCCGTCTGTTTGAGTCCTTTTATATATCATGTTCTTACCGTCGTTCTCCGCCAACAGCAACCTTCAAAGCCCACGAGAAGGTAGACTACATCGAGGCGGACGGCGAAGTCTCCGCTTACGCAAAGAGCATCGGTATTGGGAAGTAGAAATCATCTTAGATACACCTGCTACAATTCTCAACTGCGCAAAGTGAACTATCTAGATCTATTACTAGATTCTCTTCCACTGTACTCTTCTTCTCCCATTTGTCTTTTTGGACGGCTTAATGAAAAGTCAATCACATAACACAACTTGAGGCCCAAGGTGGTGTGAACGAGATGCGCGGGTGAGGTATTGCGCATGAGTATGCTGCTCTTCCCCCGTAAGCGGTGCAGGGTTTCCGCCATTTCCCCAAAGGCGGTTTTTGAAGTCTCGGCCACCCCGTGGCCCGCATTTCCTTTCCCTACGTTTTCTCTGTTCTCTCTGTTGTTCCAAGGTCCATACTCTCATATATACTGCTTGGCTGCTCCTTGTACTGTTTGTGCTGCACAGGGTTGAGCGGGGTCGGAGGGATGTCGTGCCGGGAGAGGTTAGGGTTGTGACACGAGCGAAATTCGGACATGATTCCCAGTTTCCTGTGCGGCGCTTCCCTCTTTCCCAACCAACTGACCTTATACTGTACTTTTTCGAGCTCCGACCTCCACCAAGAATACATACGTATCAAAGGAGTATTACACTCTGTCCTGCAGTGGAGTTTTCCAGCGCCCGAATACATATACCATACAGCTTGTCGGACGGCGTCAACACGTAGCCACGCTACAGCTTTTCCCGCTCATTTGTGGGCGGTAACCTGGGAGGGTCTCGCGAGGGTTGTTTTCCCAGGAAAGTGTTGGCTCTTATGGTGGCTGCTCGAGGCAGCGGATGGTGTTAGCACGAGAGACGCAGCTGGACTCCGACGCATTTAGGACGAACGACATGCACTCGGATTTTAGGGCCAATGAAGGGGGCTCAAAAGAGGAAGTTATGCAGGATGACACCAGCTTCGGCACATCTCGACCACCGACGGAACTATACCCGCAACGTTCGACTCCCGGGGTCTCCTCGCCTTTCGAGAGGGGTAAGTGTGCCGCGCTGTGGTTGGGATGGAGTGGTTCCTGCAGACTAATCGTGTCGCCACTGTAGACCTCATGTTCTTGATCACCCGATTCTTGTCCGGCACCACGTTCCAAAGAACCTACAACACCCTATGTGAAGAGCTGGGAGGGCGCTCGGGGGAAGTCAAAGAGGAAAGCGTATTGCCGATGCGCGTGGACTGGATGGGACAGCGACATCCGCTGACATACGCGCAGCTGACAGAGGAAAACCCGCATGTGCTACCCGATCATCTGCCACGGCTGTTCGAGAAGGTTTCGGAAGCTGCCAGCTCAAACGAGTCTTCATTGATGCCCTCACTTATGAGCTCGAAAGCGGCGCTGGCGATGAATCTAGGCTTGGGAGCGACTGCAGCGAAGCCTTTTTCGAGGAGAGCGATTGCGTCGCAGTGGCGAACGCGGCCAATCTATGCGACTCGCGCCCATGAGAATGCACAGCGGACCACTTTGCGCTTCGACACGCCGTTGTCAATATACTACAAACGCTTTGAGAGGTTGCTTACCACCAGAGGCCATCATTGTGCCATATTCAACGGCATTTTCGACAAGACCGGCTCAGTTTACATAACGGGTGGAGACGACAGTCTTGTGAAAGTGTGGTGCGCGAAGACGGGGTATTTGATGCGCACTCTTCGCGGACATTGCACCTTCATGGACACGAACGCTGTTCTGGAGCATCATGTCATCTTGGATGTCGCACTCAATGATGATAATACCCTTCTGGCAACTGCCTCGTCGGACGAAACTGTGCAGATATGGGATACCCAGTCCTGGCACCCTCTTATCACACTGAAAATCGGAAAGGAAATCACAAAAATCGCGTTTTCCCCTGCGCCTCTGGAGGAGTGTAAATGCTTCTTGGTGGGAGCGAAGGACGGCAAAGTGCGGGTGTACAGATGGCTCCCAGCAGAGAAAAACTTCGAGCTAAAGGTAAAACATTGCCTGTGCGCCCAAGCGCGTTTGACAGGCAGCTTAAATAACTCCCTTTCAATTAGCCCTTGATATTGAACACTCAAGACAAGCGCACCGACAGCGTGCGGACCGTTGTCTTTGATCGCATCGGAAGCCGATTTGCCGTTGGGGGAACCGACGGGTTTATCCACATCTACCGCATCCTACCGAAGATAACAGAGAAGCCACTGCAAAATCGGAAGGCCCCTCCGCATATTGACAACGGGTCCGCCAGCGAATCGAAGATAACCGAGAAGCCACAGCAAAATCGGAAAAACGCTCCGCACATCGACAACGGCTCCGCCAGCGATCCGGAATTCTGTGTCTACAAAGGAAAACTAGATGCCACCTCCATCAACTCCGAGGAGAAGCCGAAGCGATTTGGCGATATTGGCGTGAAAGAATTGAGGTTTAGTCATAGTGGAGATCGGTTCGCTTCTGGATGCATGGATGGGACGATAGCCATCTACAATTACTGTGACACCACTTTCAAATGGGAGGCAATCAAATGTAAGACTGATATTGAGGAACTTGAAGCCTTGGGTAGCAGTACTGACAGAAATTTCTCTTTAGTACGAGCAATTGTAGACACTCCGACAGGCGCGAGTACAGAAAGCAACACTTCGACTGGACAGACCGCTGATCAACCTACGGCCGTGCCGAGTACAGATGCGCCCCAACCATTGAACGGCATCGGGTTACCGTTTCTTGGCTTAGGAAGCCACCCAGCTCCAGACACACCACATTTGGATGGCACTCCGGAAGTGGGCCAGGTTGTCAATGGTGCTACTGAAGTTGTTCCCCCCGCGCCTATTGATTCACCACCAGGCAGTGTTGCCGCCGTTGTACCACCAACGGCAGTGGGCGAGCCCGAAGTCTCCGCAGAGGAGGTGGCTGGTATCACAGCTTTGTGCTGGTCTCTCGATGACCGCAAGGTGATAACGGTTACCTCCGACTACCATCTTCGGGTATGATGATTGGACCTCCATCACTTGAAACCGATGATGATGAGGGTGACTGAATTCCAGGTCACTTTGCAGGTCTGGGATTCTCAAAATGGGGATCTTCTTCACGTACTGCAAGCCCACACCTCGGCTGTTTACAACCTGGATCCACATCCTCTGGATCCTGATATAGTGTTGTCTGCGTCTTACGACGGAAAGCTTATCATATGGGATATCAGTCGCGGCACAGAATTGAGGCGTGAGTCAGTTGTGTTCTTATATTGATGTCCACTGTCAAAGTTGATTGTCGCTCATCACCTCTGTCGCATCATCAGGTTTCGAGCACGAGCGTCCTCTCCTCGATGCTTCGTTCTCTCCCGAAGGCAACCTCATTGGAGCCGCTGACATGGCTGGCCTGACGCACTTCTTTGGAACGGGCTTGGATCCGACCAAGTTCACTGATTACTATGAGCAGTTTTATCCTTGCGACTTCACGGCGGTCGGATATCAGGACGGAATATTGCAGGATTTGCACAACAGCACTCTGCCGCATTTGGTGCCGATGGAGTATCTCGTTGATGCACGGCAGAGTCCATACCGCATCGACTATCCAGTGCTGAAGCAGGATTTTGCGCTAGATCGGAGCCTACCTATCGACACGCCACCGCTGGTACACGATCGCAAAGTCAGAATGTTCATCCTGGATACCAGAGTAGGACAGACTTCAACCGAGCAGCCGTTTGTGTGGTAAGGGCTTTTGAAATCTTACATGTGCGCACTGATCATGGCTGACATCGAGGGTGTCTTCAGGTCACAACAAGAGGACAAGAAGCGGCGGAAAGCACGTCCGATCAATACGGCACCCACTGAAGCTGACAGGGAGGAGATGGAGGCACTGACGTCCGCGGAGCCGATTGTTCCCTTGCCAGAATCTAGCGGGGAGGAGTTTGCGGGGGGAGAGGAGTCCAGTGAAGGCGACGAGTCGGATTCCGAAGGATTCGGTTGGTTGACGCCCGAAAGGGAAAACGACGATGAATTCATCGATGATTCCGACGATCACGGGCAAGGGGGTAGCAGTTCACGACCGCGCAGGGCAAACGGCTCGAAACTGAATCTTCGGTCAAAGAGGAAGGGAAGAAAGAGGTCACGGCGGGATGGAAGGGGGCCGCCCCGGAAGCGGAAACGGCTGGACGATGACGACAATGAGGATGAGTTTGACGATGATGAGGGCCCCACGCGCTCCAGCCGGCGCAAAGTCAAGCGGAAATCTTTCAAAGAGTATGTCAGCGGAGGAGATGATGACGACGAGTTTGCGACCGACGAGGACGACTTGGTTGTCACAGACCGCAAAGGAAAGGCCGCTGCTACATCCTCATCCCAGCGGAAGAGCAAGAAAACCAAAATGGACGTCGTCGAAGAATATCCGGCTGGCATCGTGAAGCCATGTGCTTGGGTCTCCACGACTGATTCGAAGCGCTCGCCGTATTTACCGCAGATCGGCGACTTTGTTGCCTACGTCAAACAAGGTCACATCGATTTCGTGAAACAAGCGGTCGACGAGGGATACAAAGTTGACTGCCCTCCAGGCGAGCACCGTGGCGAAGTCGTCTATGGAGTGGTCGACAAGCTGTATTTCTCTCCCGGCGAGCCGGTCAAATGCACATTGTCCCTGCACGTTCACGACGAGGAGGTCCGAAGCTTTGGACCCGTACCCGACCGCAGGAGATTGACACCGGTGGCGAAGGGCGGTCGAAAGGACATCCTGAAAGTACAGTTCTGGGATCTGGACGGCATTACAGATTTCATCCTCCTCTTCGAACACTACCGGGATGCCGTCCTTGAGGATTGGGAAGAGGGCGCTGCAGTGATTGTCGACTACCCGGACAAGCCATACGATGGGCGGATACAGGCCATTTACCCCCGGGAATCGCCGTGGAACAAGTACCTCATCCGGTGGGATGAGGGTGGTGAACCACTCGCTGTTTGTCCGTGGGAGCTTCGAAAGCTCGATGCGGAGTTGGAGGATGTGCCACCGGAGCGTTTGAGCGGGGACGGTAAGGCTGTTCCCAAACGTACAACAAGTAGAAGACGATATGCTGACAGATATGTTTGTATAACAGACATGCAAAGAGTGTGTGACATCATCGACAACTGGAAGTCTAGGGATGGCATGGAATTCTTCTTGAACGAAGTAGATTATGAGACGTACCCGTCGTATCTTACCATGATAGCGTATCCGATGTTTGTGGATCTTATCCGTGATCGGATACGCGGAGGATTTTATCGACGCCTGGAGGTATGCGATTGCTTTCGGTTTTGCTGGAGACCAGAGAGAAGGATGTTCTTGACGACCTGATTTTGCAGTCGGTTGCATGGGATGTGGATATCATGATGCAGAATGCGATGACCTTCAACGCCGATGGATCTGAGCTATACATGTTCGCCGCTTCGCAGTTCCCAGTTCTCCGTGACCAAATAATGGGTATGTAGCCTGTCTCTATTCAACAACGTTATGTTTGTGTCCAACCCGCCCCCCAAATGTTTACCTAATGCTTACCCGGACATTGCAGATGGCATGAGGTTGGGAAATGAGAGACGCTGGTCTCATACGGGGCTGCACCCCTCACTACCGCTCAAAAAGCCAACATTGAAGTTGAAGTTTACATCCAAGTCAAAGGGGAAAGCGCCCGCGACGATATCAGACGCGGATGGCGATGGATCAGAGATTGATTTGAGCGATACGGGCTCCGATGTGGTCGTTTCGGCAACAGGAGTGACCAGCGGGGCTTCATCCGCCAGCCGGAAAACAGGCAAACGCAATCGGGTCGTTGACGATGAGGACGAAGACGAGTACGTCGCCGACGCTGTGGATGTGATGACGGAAAGCTCTGATGGGAACATCAACGTTGAAGATCCTCTCGACCTGGACGGCGATAGCCCTATCGATGTCGTCAGTTCCCAACCTGTTGCACAGGTCTCACCGAAAAAGAGACGACGCATCGTCAACGATGACAGTGACGAATTCGATGACGACGGGGAAGGTGACGAGGCGCATGTGCATCAGCGTCCCTCCAGACGGGGCAAGAGACGCGGGAGCTCGTCGGACGGTCACATCACGCAACTCCCGTCTCCACCGCCCCAGAACAGCGTCGAGCTTTCCCCGAAGAGAAAGTCGCGACGAATACGGAAAACGCGAGCGCGAGGCTCCGACAGCGACGCGGAGTATCATGGATGATGATCGTCTACTCACCCGCATGATCTCGCGCCGCCTTGAATCTTGGAACATTGAGAGGGAGACGCAGTGTAGATAGTTTTTGGAGGAAGGGCTTCCGACCCATTTTTTATAGGCTGCTACGAAGGGTGGTGATACGCTGCATGTAGAATACTGTACATTGAGTAATTTCGTAGTGGATGGCAACCCGAGGAGGCTGAGGGTTTGTATATGTATTCTGGAGAGAGCAGTGCAGACTGAATTCAAAGGAATACAGCGATGAGAGAGAAACGTGCGAGACGCGCCGCGAGCGCCGTGGCGGGACGACGACCACAAAACAATGGAATTAGAGTACTGACCAGTAGGGCGACTCGAGTAAGGTGTGGTTCCTGCGGATTGGTGGTATGAAACACCAACGAAGCAAGAGAACGGAGCTCAACGTCGTTGAGGACCTTCGGCGCCCAAGTGATCAGGATATGCTTTTTCATGGCCGCCTTGGCCTGCGTTATTTGAGTCCCCACCTCGACCGCCTTGTGCACTGCGGGTTGTTTTGCCTGCTCCTTCTTGAACCACTCTAAAATTTACTACATATTCATACATGACAGCCCCTCCCCAGGACAACAAGCTTCACCCTCCCGTCGTCGAGGCTGCAGCCTGCTCAAGATCAAACATCTGCTCGAACCGCCGTGCCAGTACATCTGGGTTCATGCGCGTCGGGCGTGAGGCATCCTGTGACACGATCTGGATCTTTCTCCGACGATCCTCGATGTACAGGTCATCCAGTGCTTTGTAGAGTATACCCCGTTGCTGTAAATATGTGAATGGAATGTAAGTGTGGTGTTGGCAAATACTGAAGAACATTGATCATCGGTGTGCATACCTTCCCCATATAAACATCATATCCAGCCCTCTCCGACCGCTGCTGAGTCTTCGCAAGCAGGTAATCCAGCCGTGCCTGCTGGGCCGTATCCACGTTCATCTTCTCCTCACTCGCCCCAACCGCATCATCCCACGCATCACTTGTCTTCACTTTCACATCGCATCTCACGACCGGATTATGCCTATGATTTGCGGTATTCTCGAAATGGTCATACCGCCGTTGCAGCGGTCGAGCTAATGGCGCAGAGGGAATCTCGAAATCGGGTGCGCTGTTGGCTGCTTTTTCTTGCTGGGATTCAGCGATGTAGAGGGCGCGGAGGTTTTCTTTTTCGCGGGTTCGTTTGAGGAGGAGGCGTTTAACTTCTGTTCGGGCGCGGCGGGTCGCTGTTTCTAGGAGGGTCTGGGGGTTGAAAGAGGTTTGGATGAGTTTGCCTGGAGTTTGTAATAGTTGACACGCGGCGATGAGAGCAAACCTCAGCTAATGCTTCTTGGCCTCTGAGCACGTCTAGCTTTATTCGATCTAATGCTGTGGAGTAGAGACTTTTGTTGTGTGCTTTCTGTAGATGTCCCGACGTTTAGCTACGATGATGGACGTGAGCGGAGCAAATACGGGACTGCCCACCTCATCTGCAGCAACCAGCTCAGCCGTCCTGTGGGCCTGACCCAGCAGCTGTTTTTGTTTATCCTGTACATTCTTGAGTTGATTTATCTTCTGCCGTCTGCTTGCTGTCCAGTCTTTCTGAACATGCGTCGCAGATCAGCAGATGGTCTTCTTCACGCAGCGAATGGCCAACCCACCTCTAATAGGTTAAGCACATGCCCAAGCTCCGATTCAGCAACGGTTTGGTATAGTTTCCGATGCTCAGATGCTAATATTCGTTCCTGCTCTCGGACCTGAGACGAAGGGTGAGCAATTGGACAAGAATAGAACTGCTGCAAGCACTTTGAGTCATACATACATACCTGCTGCAAGCGGGCGAGTTTTTGTTTCCTGTTTTCGTCGTGTTTGAGGCGAGCTTCTTCTCCTGGACTTAGACGGATGTAGTTGCCTGGGGACATAGTTTTCGGACGGCCGTTTTTTCGCGTACTGTAGTAGTCTGTAACCAGCTGGGGCAGGTTACGAAAAGCGGACATATTCGCGCATTACGAGGCATTGCGACTCCGATTGCGACTCATATCCTATGGGGTGTGCACGAAGGCCGAACACAGGCCGAACAGGGAAAAAATGCTGACGTCCATTCGCCGCCATGTTACTCGAGTAACAGCCGGACACCGCTTCCCTATCGAAACCCCGCGCAGAAAGTCCGTACCGCAGCGTTGTCATGCAACAGCCATTATCCCAAAGGTAGGCTTTACACTTCCCGTTCACATTTGAAAACTTCCCGACTAACGGCTTCACCCCACATAGGCAGCCACTTACCTATCCAGAGTGACTGATCCATGGCTGAACTTGGCGTTTGAGGAATGGCAAGTGTGGTGGATCGAATAATGCACAAACGGCGTAGGCGGAGGTTGGGAGCTTACGGCGAGCAGAACACTGTAGGCTCTTTCGAAACCCCGAGCTGCCCCCACATATACTGTATCTGTGGCGGAATACCAAGTGCGTTGTCGTTGGGAAGAATCAGGTGGGGAGCTGACAATCTAAGCATGGGTCAAACGGGGGGCTCGTGGAGGACGAGGACTGAACGTTTGTGACGCCTCACAGAACGCATGGAAAGAATGCAACTTGAGACGGATGCAGGAAGATGGAGTACCGTTGGTACGACGGCGGAGCGGCGGAGGCACTGTGTACCATGTAAGCAGAATGAAATCCTCTCGAATTCACAAATATCCCGGTGAGCTCTTAAACCTTCCACAGGACATCGGCAACACAAACTACACGATCATTATGCCGCGCGACGTCTTCGACCGCCGCACCAACGCCGAGCTTGTCACCCGCGCCTTGCTCCAGCTCGATATTCCCGCGTCGGTCAACGAACGGCATGATATTGTCGTGGACGGGAAGAAAGTGTCTGGGTCGGCGTACAAGCTTGTCAACACGAAGGCGTACCATCATGGAACTATGTTGATTGATTCGGATTTGAAGGCGTTGGGGACGTTTTTGAAACCGCCCCCGGTACGATGAGTACCTGAATGCTCTGTCTTCCACGTGGAAGCTGGAGCGTGGGAATCTGATGACCGTTTGTTCGCGTAGAAAAACTTGGTCGGGAAGGGTGTGGAGTCTGTTCGATCGAAGGTTACGCGGTTACGAGATCACTCGTATACGATTGACCACCTATCCTTTTGCGACGCCGTGGCAACCGAGTTTCTGAAGTATCACCAAGTGCAGGCGACACATGTGAGCGCATGCTAACCTGAGCGCGAGGAGGAGTGTGTATATGCTTATGCCCGTGTGCCGATGATTGCCTATCCAGCCCATAGAATTGACAGCAGACTACATGGCAAAGATTCCAAAAATCAAGGAGTACTACGATGAGATTCGGGTGCGACAATGCATTCGCGTTCCTCAGGGACTGCTGACCACTTTCTTAACATCCTTTGCCTCGATCAGACATGGGAATGGGTCAACGGGCAGACCCCAGATTTCGCGCATAGGCTAGAGCATTCTTTTCCTTGGGGCGATGCGGTATGTGTGAAACCTTTGATCTCATGGAAACACGCCGCAAAGCTCACGCAAAGCAACGCATAGGACATACACCTGAAAGTGCACCGCGGGATCATCACCGAAGCCTCTGTGAACCTAGGAGCCGACCACCACGCGGCAGTCGCCCTGCGATTATCCGAGAGTCTAGAAAGTAAGTTCATAATGGCATAAGCGCGAATAGGCTGCTGGGCTAATGGTGATTTTCGGCTCCAAAGATAAGCGATATGACGCGGATGGAGTGGACGAGGCTTTTGGGATATTTGATTTGGCTGAGCCTTCCAGTCGCGTGCTTGAGGAGCTTGCTGAGTTGAGGGAGTGGATTAAAAGGACGCTATAGGACGCCGGTGTGCAGGTTGTGGAACTCGAGTTGCCGATGTTAGATAGGCTCGAGGTGTAGATAGCGAGGGAGCTGCCCAACAGTAGAGCTGTGTGAAACATGATACACTACAGTCTGAGCGTTTCATTGTACATCAGTCAGAACGTGAAAAAGCTGCCGTGCCTTGGGAAAGGTGAAATGTGCTAGCGCCGTTGCATATCGTGGACAGCATTCCAACCAAATCATCTCAAGATTCTGTGGTCGTTTTCATCTGTAGTGCTTCCAGAATATGATTGAAAACGTCCGTCTGCCACCATGACAATGATGACAATGCAACAACACGAGGACCCACAAAACACTCTGCCATCATCGTCATGATCATCCATTCCTAAGCTTTGCCAGCCTCTCCGTAAGATTATCCTGCTCCTTATCCGCAGGCTCCGCCTTATTCGCCAACGTCCCCGTCGCGGCACCTGGCATCTCCATCTGGAGCTCCAACCCGTTTTCATCGGCCACCTGCTGCATCAAGTCCTCGACCTGGTCCTGTGGTGTTGACATGGCGGTTGTTTGTCCCATCGAGGACTCCATGTATTGTGTTTGCACGTCGAGGTCTTCGAATTGTTGCTCGAATTTGTCCATTACCATCGATATCTATATTGAGAAGCGAGATTGGGTTAGGCCAATGACTCTTTTACGCGATACGGAAAGTGGTGTCCCAGGGGCATCCCACAGTGCCTAGGAGAACCTCCTCCTTACCTGCTCAAGGTTCATGCTCGACATAGCCTTCTCCATCCCCTTAACCACCCCAGCCATCGACGTCGACACTTTCCGCATCGTCACCGCAGTCTGCACGCGCGCGGCGACTCCATCTATCCGGGAACCTAGCCGCAAGAGGTTGAGGGACTCATTCTTCTTCCGTATGGCGTTCGCGGCGTAGATTCGTGCCCCTTCCATATTTCCTTGCTGAATTGCCTGTGGGGCGTAGAAGGGATCCGTTAAAAACGTCGCTCCGGAAATTCGAGCATCGAAACCACCCACCTTCTTTAGCTTTGCTTTTTCAGCCGCCTCATCTTTGCTGGATTTCTTGGCTTGTCTCTGCAGCTGTTTTGCGGTGAACTTCAAATTGAAGAGGTGCTCTAAGAGTGGGAGGATAGAAGAACCCAGTCAGTCTCCGTCCTGGACCAACCCTGGGATTGAAACTGTCTGCAGTGTATGCCCTCCAACGGCTTCAAGCCTACTTACTGTCCATGCCGCTACTCATCTTGGCGTGCGACTTTCGTTCGTAATTCGCTAATAATATTGTTTGCGATGACACCTATACGACTGCTGGCGAACGGGGCTCTAAGCAGCTGGGCTTCGTAGGTCTTCTAAGCGTTGGAAGGTTTCCAAGATGGCTTTCAGTCTGCGATACTGTACGTGGGTAAGTGAAGGCGTGACGTAAAACGCAAGTCTGAGAAAGCAATCTGTCGGTTGCAAAGGCTTGGCGCAGCGTCGCATTTCGTGCCCATTTTGTCCCATTTTTCTCGTTGGATTTGGGAACTCAATCGTCAACTGGTTTGACCAATACAAGCCCGAACGAAGGTGCTACATACAGTATATATATACAGTATACAGGAGCCCCCAAAAACACCTCTTAATATGAGCTATGCGGCTGCATCGCTACGAACAGGGTGCCGTATGGCATACCTCCCCACCCTCCTTCGCCCCCACGTCCGCTCCGCAACCTCCTCCTCCCGCCCATCAAAACCCTTTCCCCGCCCGGGAGCAAGACCACCACCCGCAAGAGTCGTCCACAAATCCCAAAAGTCGTCTCAACCGCCCGCCGACAACCTCGGCAACTCATTTTTTGGCAACGCCGGACCGACCCTCGTTGACGGGAAACTATTGATATATACCGGCGCGTTGACGGATTACCTGAATACAGTCCGGAAAGCCACGATGGCGCTGCCGGCGTTGGGGTTGATTGTCACGCCGGTGTTGATGAATGCTAGCCTGGCGGTTCAGAATGGGATTGCGGTGGAGACTTTTGCGCCGCTTGGTGAGTCTGTTTCTCCATTGTCAAAACCGTGTATCTGTGCTTGTATTCATCACCCTTTTTTTTCCATCAGTGGGCGGGATCCTAGCCATCCCGTTCCTGGCCTCAACCTACGTCTCCCGCAACTACGTAACCCACCTCTACCAATCCCCTCTGCGGCCAACATCAAACCCCGAATCATCCCCCCAAACCCTCACATTCCAAACCGCCTCCATCTTCGGCAAGCCCATCCACACGACCGTCGCCGTCACCGACCTGCGATACAAACCCAAACACATCCGGCGGACATGGACGACCGTGCCTGACGCCAGTGGGAAGGGGAACAGCTTCTTTGTGGAGCCGAAGGTGTTTAGGGATGACCCGGTGTTGGAGCGGATATGGACGCAGGTGGTGAGGCAGACGGAGACGGTGGAGGCGTCATTTGGACATTGGCATACCGGAGTGGATGGGGATGTGTCGGATAGGGAGATGAAGATGGGTGCGGGTCCGACGAAGCGAGGCTAGCTTTGGGTAGTGACGGCGTAGGAGATAAGTGCCGGCCGGCCATGCGCTGGATCCAATAAAATGACAAGAGGATGCCAATTTCCTGATTCCACATAGAGCAGATGGGTGTTTGGCCATCAGTAGCCTGGCGTAGATGACATAGGATCTAGCGTTCTCCGAGGACGCCAGACGGGATCAACAGATTCACTACCGATGCCTCCTTCAATCAAAGTATTTGGCTCGCGGCTTTTGGTCTAAAAATCACCTATTCACACCAAAAAAAAAAAGTCACTCTAGCTATATAAGTCTAGCGTTCATCACTTCGCAACACTCTTCTTCTTCTTCCCCAGCATCTTCACATACTCATCAACCCCCTTCTCCAACCGCCTAAGCTTCCCGTCGCCGACAAGGAACACATCATGGGGCTCTACCACACTCTTCACAAAATGCTGGTCGTGCGAAACCACGATAAACGCGCCCGTGAACTCATTCAGCGCTTCCACAAGAGCGTTGGCGGTCAGGAAGTCAAGGTGATTGGTCGGCTCGTCGAAAATGAGGAGGTGCGGAGGGGAGAGGGATCTGTCGGGTACGAAAGTGCATGCGGCTAATGCCACTCTGACGAGCTGCCCACCGCTGAGTGACCGTAGGGGTGCGGTGGCTTGCGGACCTACGCCGTAGGAGCCGAGATGGCCGCGGATGTGCTGCATGAGGGGTTGAGAGATGGGCAGGTCGTGTGCGGCGGAGAGCGGATCGTCGAGGAGGAGGGATGCGGATTTTTCCTTGTACAGAGCAAAGAGAGCGTCGATGGGTGTTGCTTCTGGTGGGTGGTTGTTGCGCAGTTCCTCGACGTGGTGTTGAGAGAAGTAGGAGACTTTGGCGGTAGGATGGCGGGTAACGGAGCCCCGCGTGGGTGGAAGATCACCGACGAGGAGTTTGATTAGAGTTGACTTGCCGCCTCCGTTTCCACCGATGATGGCGATACGCGATGTCGGCTCGATGCTGAGGGTGCAATCGGACAATACGGGTGGCAAGGCCTTTCCGTAAGAAATTGTAGCCTTCTCCACCTGAATCAGCGGACCGGCCTGTCTCAAAGGAGCCGGGTCGCTGAACCGCCACTCATGGACCCAGTCGGGTGCTTGCTCGGCGAGTTTCTGGTATATGGAAACGTTCGAAACTCAAATGAATGCTTGAATGAAAGAGAAGACATGTCATGGTGTCCATACCGTAGCATATTCATCCCGAACACCTTCGTAATAACCTTGCCGGTCCTTCGAGATTCTGAACCGATGCCCTTTGTCGTTCACTTCTACCCCTACGCGCTCAATTTTCTTTGCCTTCGATGCCATCGCCGCCATTTTCTTGTCGTCGCCAGATTTTTTTGCTTGGGCCATCCCAACCTGGACGGATTTTGCTAAAGCAGTCTTTTTGCGTTCCTCTGCGTCAGCCCTCTTCACGGTGTTCAGGTACTTCTCTTCCGTATTTTGAAGGTAGTCCTCGAAATTTCCCACATGGTAGGAGAGGGTTTGGCGCCGAAAAATTATGATTTCGGTACAAACCGCATCGAGGAAGGCTCGGTCGTGCGAGACGGTCACCACCGTCACGTCCTCGAGAGATGCGACATAGGATTGGACCCAGAGGATGGCGGGCAGGTCCAAGTGATTCGTGGGTTCGTCCAACAGTAAAATATCTGGCTCGTACAGTAACCCGCAAGCGAGGGCCACCCGGATCTGCCACCCGCCGGAGAGCTGCCCCAAGGGACCTTCCTGCCACTCCGGCGGGAATCGAAGACCATTGAGAATCTTCCTCGCCTTGCCTTCTACGGCGCCGTCATCATGCAGCTCAAGCGTTGTGATGAAGTCTGCGAGGTACACGGATGCGTTCGTCTGATAGTCAAACAACTCCGCATCCTCATAAGGTGCATCGCCATCGTCCAGCTTTCTTCTCTTGGCGTCCTCAATCGCCTTCTCAGCCTTTTTGAGAGCTTCCCGGGCAGCCGCACCTCGCGCTCCACTCCTGTGAGTGGCAGTTTTATCTGCCTCTCTCAGCTCGTCTTCCAGCTGTTCGTATTTCAAACGTCGCATAGCTCTGACGAGTTGAGCTGGGTCGTGTGACTCCAGGGCTTGCTGAAGATCGCGAGCGTTCCGTCGAGCTCTCACGACTTCTTTGTTTGCGTCCATCACAATCTGAAGGACCGATTTGGGTTTTCCGTTGACCACTAAAGCGCCGTCGTCTTCGATCTGCTCGACGTATAATACTTTGAGGTTTGCAGGAATGCCAATCAAAGATTTGTCGGCGATGCAACGCAATAGGGTTGACTTTCCGACGCCGTTCTGGCCCACCAGCCCATAGTGAACACCCGAGAACAGCCTAAGCTCCGCGCCGACAAGAAGGGGGTGATCATCGACGGTTAGGTTGATCCCTTTGAGATGGAGGTCGTTCGAAAGCGTCTCGACCGTTTCTGTGTGGAATCGGGATACTTGCGAGGTGGCGACGATTTTAGGGGTCGAAGATATTGTAGCTTTGGACCGCTCTTTCTGGCGGGAGGAGGTCGTTTTCACCATGATCGGCGGTGTTCAAGCATCCGCCGTACCAGTCAATTTGCAAGTGGTGGATGTCTTCTGAAGGTGACTGACTGGGAAAGCTCAGACAGGGGAGCGACTTTATATAGACTGCAGCTGACAGCCGACGCTTCTAATAGCTTCACATTATTAGTATGCTGCATCCACCTGGGATTGGAGTGGGATGGACGAGGTGGACAAGCTGCTCATCCAAGATTCCACGCCCACCAAAATATAACTCTGCCGAAAGCACGTGAGCCACGTTCGATTATATGTACAGTATGTAAGGTATGGGGAGCGCCAAGCAGATTGCCCCAGATGACGCAGCAAGGACGAGCTGGTGTTCTCCGCATTCCGCGCACCCTTATCATCACACATTCTCCAATCCTACCCATCAACACAGTCTGCTCACCCTCATCCATCCTCATCGCATTAAGCGTCGCACCGTCTCGAATCTTATCGCCGCGTTCACATCGTCCACACCCAACAAACACCTGGGGTTCTGTTCCACATCCAACAACGATGAAGCTGCTCTCTACACTCACCCTCCTCTTTGGAGCCGTCGCTTCTATCGCCTCGGCCGCCTCTATCCCCAACTCACAGTACATTCTTCAACTCCAACAACCTTTGACCGACAACAACGCCCTCCTCGGTCCATCGGACGGCATTGAGAATTGTGGCGACGACTCCGACGTGTTCCACATCAAGTCTGTGGAGCTGACACCTAACCCCCCGAAGCGAGGACAGCCATTGAACATCCGTGTGCGGGGCACGTTGGACGAGGCGATTGATGCGGGAGCATACGCGGATGCTATCGTGAAATTGGGCATCATCAAGCTTGTGGACACAAGGTTGAACCTCTGTGACGAGACGGCAAAGATCGACCACCCTTGTCCTATTGAGAAGGGACCGGTTGATATTGAACACACCGTGGATATTCCTAATGAGATCCCTCCAGTATGTCTTGTGCATTCAATAAAGGCTCATTCCTCTCATATATGCTGACAGTGAATTCCTCTACTCCTCTCAGGGACGGTACACAATCCTGATTGATGCGACCAACTTTGATGATGCGCATCTCGCTTGCATCAAGGCCACATTCCAAGTATAAAACCGAAAATGATGTAGCTTAGGGTCATGTGGCCAAACAGCCCGGCCTTCCGTCTCCCGTCCGACGAGCGACCCGTGGACTTTCAATGAGGTCCTCGCGCTCAGACTTGGACTTTCTCTAGTAGGCTGTTACCCATTTGATGAGGCTTTCTAGCGTCGGTGTGCGGCGGCCTTGCATATGTACTTAATGGCATTGAACGGGGTGATTCGTTCGCATAGTTTCTTGCATCCCGAGCTTACATATGTGAGCGTAGGACATCGTTGACTCTCACTCAGACGTTGGTTGCCCTGCTGCATACCTTTGGAACAGGGGTATTACACATGGCGTGCAGAATATGAGTTTTTTGGACGTTCACGAATCAGCACGTTCTCGAGATGAGACCCGTGAGCTACCTTGGGTGGGAGACGTTATAATCGCAATACGCGTTTACCGTGACCCAGACCTCGTTTTCTGCTTGTTGGTTTTCCCTGTACGGAAGTCCAGCAGAACCAGCTCTTTATCGGCTATATCGACCGGAGTCCAAACGGCACGCATAGTCTCCTAGTAGTCTCAGAGCAGCGGGCTATTGATTGCTGAGGAATGTCCTACCCAAGGCAACAAGTTCCTGCCTCTACTTTCCAGCCGGGCAACGACGCCACAGGAACCTCCTTCGCACAACTTCCTCTCGATGACCTCTTTCCCGCAGAATTCGATCCTTTGCTCCTCTACCCACCTTATCAAGAGAGCGCCATTCCCTATGGCGGGTACCAACCCAGCTTCGGTGGGGTTCACGACCCCACCAACGGTGTAATACACCAGCCGCCGACCCCAGAAAGGTCGCCCGCATTCATGTATTCGCGCATGCCCGACATTGCCTTAGCACCTACGATGATGAGTTATCCACCAACGCATGCTCAACCGTATTTGGTGTGGCTGCCTCCACCGGCGCACTACCAGCATGTGCCTTACCCACGCGCGGGTCCGGGATGGGCTGCGGCGGGTGGATGGAGAATGGTGCCGCGGTTCCCGCAGCACCAGCTTGCGTTTTTGAGGCCGGATTATGGTGGCCGGCCGCATGGTGTCGGCCCGCAATCGGGAGATGGAGCCGTGGCAGGGATCAGTCTACTGCATCGGGGGATGAATGGGTTTGACGGAGGGATTCGAGAGATGTCGCCTGTTGGGTATGATGCATTCCAAGGGCAGGCGTTGCGGGCGCAGGCAGGAGCAATGGTTCCTGTGGGATACATGGGGATGCACCCAGCGTATCCTGCCAGCTTTCATCAGCGCGTACCCGGGGATGCTTCCCTGAATCTCGATATCGACCACTTGGTGCAGCCTTCAAATTCGGGGCAGGAAGACCCCCAGCAGCTGCTAGACTACCTATCGCGACCGCAGCACAACAAAGCAGATCTGCCGTCCCCAGAATCGGAGAACCAGGCAGCGCTGGCAAATCCCATGTCTCCGGAAATGGACAACGAGATGCTCGAGATCCTCTCGGCCGTCTTGGGAGCTTCACCGACGAAGTCTCCCGAGACGGAGGACACTTTCTTTGGGGCGGACTTGTTGATAGGTCAAGCAGAAAGCTCGGTGGCCGAGCCTGAGATCTCGTCCTTTGCGGCGGAGTTGTCGATGGGCCAAGTAGAACGTTCGGTGGCCGAGACTGAGACCCCGTTCGCTGCGACGGAGTCGTTCATACGCGAAGCAGAAACTTCGGCGAGTCAATCCGGCGGAGCAGCACCGAATGAGGATCAGACCGACGGTTCCGAGGAAGAACAGGGTGACACCTCCACAGGCGTCTCAGACACGGACGACACCGTGGATGAGATGTTGATTTACGCAGGCGTCTCTGACCTGCACGAGAACCTGAACAACCTGGACGACCTGTTCGCAGACCCTTCAGGAGCAGAAGAGGACATCGACCACGCATCAATCGGCGTCTCAGAAGCGCCCGAAAACAGCTCATCCAAACCGATCTCCAATTGGCATCAGAAGGAATATGGCAACGCCGAACTCCAAGTTCTCAAAAAGATGAAGGGTAAAACCAAAGCCGCGCTGGCGCAGATAATCAGGCAGGACCCGGACCCCGAAGACCACTCCGTCTGGAAAAAGAAGCTCCCAACATCCATCGGAGAGGTTCAGATGGTATACGTCGAGACGGGCGATCGATGCATCGACACGCTCAGCCGGGTTATGAGGCACGGCGAGAAGCACGCGGTGGATATACTCTCGGCTGCGTTGAACAGTTTGAAGTTTGATCTGGATAAGATGGGGATGGAGGAACGGAGGGTTGGGTTTGAGAGGTGGGATGCGATTTATGGGGGACAGTATTGGCGCCTGGTTGAGACGTATGAGGGTGATGATGAGGACGGCGGTGGTGATTCGTCCCGCAAGAAACCGAGATTGCAGAACCAGCCACCCTCCACAACCCAATCGGCGCATCCGTCCCCGCACAACAACTCCCACCGCGCACAAACTCGACATCCCGTCTCACACGCCTTATCCTCCCAGCACCAGCGCCCGAAAGCAACGCGCGCACAGCCCAAGACGTACTTCGACTTCGAGGGGTACCTCGCCAAAATGGCAAATGACCTGTTGTTCAAGGCCCCATTTACGCAGGCGTAAACATCGGCACTGGATCTGGAGGACGAGGAGAAATGACCCTCGTCCATGTTGTTGACGAGGTCGGGAAGTCTCGGAAAACCTGGCTTTAAGGTGAAGAATGAATGCGTCCCTTACCCCGCTCCCCCTTCCCGCCCGGCCGCCCCCCCCCCCCCCCCCCCCCCCACTCCAATATACCGGTGATAACCTGTATGGTGGGCATGCCGACCGGTACTTACTCCGGTGGTAGTAAGGTTGATCGGTTACCACCACATGGACACCTACATGTATACGTATCCGGACGATACCGACGTAGTAATATGTATTACTAACCTATACGGTATCGTACCAATAATCCTATATGCCATCCCAATGTCTATAGGATGGCATACCGGGACCCATACAGAATGGGTAGCACTATTTACCAAGGTTACTATATATGCATATACCGTCCATATTACTATGTTTATCGTACCGTACTACCCAATTGTATACATCAAATCAGGTATATCATGTGATATTTATATGTGTGATGTAAGCATACCTAGTAATACATCAGTGCCGGGGAACATAACAAGATAACCGTTAGTTTGCAATGAAGTAAACGAACCAAAGAAGAAACATAATTAAGGAAACGGCGGCCCTTCAAGCGGTCCTGTCGAACGGATGTTCAGGTCAAAATGTAACCAAAGCTCGAGCTTATGTTACCATGAGGGAAATATCATCTTTATCGACGTGGGGCCCTCGTCACCTTCATCGTTTTGGATATCATTTGCGGGCGAAGTATGGAGGACAACCGTGCTTGTAAATATTAGACTTTCAATGCCCGTCATACTCATAGGAACAGATAGCAGGACTTAATAGGATGATGCGACTCCTATTACCTACGAGCGTGATTCTAAGGACTAGGTTGTTCAGAACGGCCATCCATTCCAGCACAAGAACGTCGGTCCGGCACGCGAGGCACCATTACAAGACGAATCGGGGGCGCAGTCCTTTCCGGGGTCGGTGGTTGGAGGTTTTGGGCTTGGCAGCATCTATGAACGCTGGATGCTTTCCTAACGCCCGGGAAAATCGTGTCGCTGGGGAGGAGCCTAAGATGACTCGTGATTGGAACGCTTTCCACATTCATGATCTCCTCTTATGGAAAACACGTATCAGTGCTGTGCATGCATTTTCGGTATACCACGGGCAGTGCTCACCGAACACTCTTTCCACCTCAATTGGTGCGACGAATCGTTTCTCAATTGCCAAGTTCTCCGCCACCTGCAAATAGAGTGCGACAGGCTGGCAACAGGACCTGAGTTAGTGCATCACCCTCGGCCAAGGAGCGACGGCAATGAGCACCAGATTCACCTGCGTACCTTCATCATATTATCCTCTCTGGCGGCAAACCACAAAATCCCTCCCAAGTTCTTAAACTCCCATGCCGCGCCTGACTCCGGCTGGTTCAATGGAGACGGCATGGCAGCCACCGTACTGGGAATCTTTAAATGATAGTGCAATAGGTGATTGACCTCATGGGCTAGCGTGATCCAAGCAAAGACTTGCTGAGATTTGTTGATGGGCGCTTGGAAGTACTACGAAAAAAGGGCAGGATTCAGCACTTCCATTCTCACATGCGAACATTCCACACCAAAGAGGCTCTGAAGCAACGACATCAGGTGTCGGCTGGAAACTATCCATTGCACAAGGTGCTCTTGTCATGGCCGCAATGAACTGTCCATTTGCTCGTCTCAATCCCGGTCTCTGTGCACTCCTCCCGTACCTGGTCGTTGACAAAAATGGTCATCGGATCAATCCTGGGGTCAAAAAAGCCTGCGCTATCATCCATTTCCCAGTCGGGTAGGTGGGAATAGAACGGTTCGTAGGCCTCACGAAAGGCAGTCGGGTTGGTGAAGTATATACCTATGCGGTTGCTGGAGAAAACGGACGCAATGACATTGTGGCTTTTGCCCACGGTAAGCCGAGCTGTCCAGGCGGGGACGTCAAGGAGACGGTTGATGGAGTCGAAGGCCTGGACGATGCGCGGGTCAATGCCATTAGAAGATACGACGGTGAAGTTCGGAGCCATTGGGATCGGCGGCTCGGCGGGTAGTGAGAAGACGAAGTATGCAGTGCAGGACCGATATGGGAATGAGGACTGGAGAAAGGAGGGGCTGAGGTTTGATTTGTGTGCGATTACGGTAAAAGTTTCACTAGGAAAATACCGTTCAATGTGACCAGTTCTGTCCGAAACGCGGCATGTCCGAATCATGGTTGCTCTCGTTTCCCAACTTTCCCGAGCCTGGGTCTCACCCATTTTCCCAGTCTGCGCTTTGCAATTGAATTGAACTTGTCCCGCCCCAAGCCGCAAATTACCGTGACCTCCAGATCTCGAGGAAAAAAGAACAGCCTCCGGCCTCTGCTTCCTCTAATTCTGCTCCACTGCGACTGTGGAGAAGCAGTCTCCCCGACGACTAGTCTTGCCTTTTCCCACGCGTCGGATCACGAGATGTCCACCATGTCTACTCGAGCGGCCAACAGCCGGCCAAACTCCAGCATCGGTTCCCACCGGGACGTGCAGGAGACGAATATAGCTGTCGTAGTCCGTGTCCGGTAATTTGAAACTGGACTGTTTAGCTACGTTCCGTTCTATCCCCGCTTATGCAAACGGGACTACTCCACAGCCCAAGAAATCAGAAGGAGATTAGGGAGAACAGTCCAGTAGTCATAACGACCAACGGCTCGCGAGGGAAAGAGCTGATCGTAAAATCAACACTGGGAGACTCGACGACGAAGACGTACAGCTTCGATAGAGTCTTTGGGCCGGAAGCGGACCAGGAAATGGTGTTCAACGACGTGCTGGCGCCGATGTTGAAGGAGGTGCGGAGGGGTCGCGGTGTTTGGAAGAGGAGCTGCCGTTTTGCTAAGAGGGCGAGTTTCGATAGGTTTTGATGGGATATAATTGCACGATCTTCGCTTACGGTGAGTTCGGAGTTTCGGGTGATGGGGTTTCCCTTTGACGCGTGGCTAACTTTCTCTGATTTTCAGGTCAGGTATGAGGTCGGCAAATTGCTTGTTGCAAATTCGATTTTGAGGGCTGATTGGACGTGTTCGGCTTGTAGACTGGAACGGGGAAAACCTACACGATGGAAGGCGACCTCACGACGGTCAAAGGGGAACATGCCGGAATAATCCCACGCACGCTGCATCAGCTGTTCACTACTCTGGAAGCGGGAGATAATGCTGAGTACTCTGTCCGCGTCTCGGTATAACCATCGAAGACTGTAATCTTGACCGTGAACGAGAGATTGCGGAGACTAAGGGACATATTTTCAGTTCACGGAGTTGTACAACGAAGAGCTCAAAGATCTCCTCTCGCCGGACGAAGACTCCCGCAAACTCCGGATATTCGATGATTACGCCAAGAAAGGGTCTATCGTCATCCAAAATCTGGAAGAGACGCCGGTGAAATGCGCGGACGATGTCATTGCAGTGCTGCAGAAAGGATCGAATAGGAAGCAAATCGCTGCGACGAAGATGAACGAAGTTTCGAGGTACGTTTTTGATTCCGGGAAAGGTTTGGGAAGGTTAGAAGGCTGACCTCGGGTGTAGTCGATCGCACTCGATTTTCTGCATTACGGTCAACACGAAGGAGACGACGCCAGAAGGAGAGGAATTATTGAGGGTAGGCGGTGCGTCACTTTTGGGAGATTGGAGCACATTGGTGCTAACGCCGGATCGAAAGGTGGGGAAACTGAACTTGGTGGATCTGGCTGGATCCGAGAATATTGGGCGGTCCGGAGCGGAGAACAGAAGAGCCAAGGAAGCGGGCATGATCAACCAAGTGCGTAGCTTTTCTTTTGCCGTGGAGCTGTGAAGAACGGCGTGGGGCTGAAGCGTGTCTCCCGTAGAGTCTATTGACGTTGGGCAGGGTGATCAACGCCCTCTTGGATCGAAATCTGCACATTCCGTATCGGGAGAGTAAATTGACGCGGATTTTGCAGGATTCCCTCGGTAAGTTCGTTTGCTCCTTCGGATTAGTCCAACATTTCGCCTAACCCTTTCTTTCCAGGTGGAACTACGAAAACGTGCATCATCGCTGCAGGTACGTCCCTTGCCCGCACAATTCGACTGCAGTCTGGGAGAGGACGACGACATTGACATATCTCTCAGTCTCACCTGCCAGATGCAACATAGAGGAAACTCTCTCGACAGTGGATTACGCGCACAGAGCAAAGAATATCAGAAATAAACCGGAAGTTAATCAGAAGATGACCAAAAGAGCTTTGCTGAAAGACTACGAGGTGGAGATCCAGCGTTTGCGGACGTTGATCGAGGTGAGTGACGTTCGTGACCATTATATTACACAAGTAGGAAGCTGACCTCTTCCCTTCCGTCATAGGCAGCGCATAAGAAAGACGGTGTTTTCATGCCCAAGGAGGTGAGTACAGTGATATCGTCGGTCATTCAGGTTGTGCGTTCGCTGAATTCCAGTGTATCGTAGATGTATGACAGTATGATGGCGGATACGAGCGGGAGCAAGGAAGAAGCCGAGGCTCTTTCCAAAGCAATCAAAGCCGCAGAGGAGAAATACTTGCAGCTGAACACCCAGCACAACAAGAATATGGAACTGCTATGTAAAACGAAGGAAGAGCGAGACGATTTCATGGTAGATCCTAATCCCCTGAGGCTCCGGAATGATTTTTCGCGGTGATTAACACTCTTGCAGGCGGAATCCGCGTCCAAAGCTCAACAGCTTGAGGAAACATTCCAGCGCCTGAAAGACCTCGAGAATAGCTTGAACGAGCAGAAGCTTCTGACTGGGTAGGTGACATCGATGCTGGGAGTAGGGACGGTCAATGACGCTGACAGGCCCCAACAGGGCACATGCCGCGAGTGAAAGAAAGTTAGATCGGCTCGCCGCCGGCCTAGTGGTGACGCTGAAGTCCAGCATATCTGATGTGGAGGGTCTGCATGATAAGATTGGTAAACCTCACGCTCGTGCTCCAAATTCCTCACTACATAGACTATCTTCTAAGTGAAACTCAACAGGACGGAAGACGGCGCGGGAAACGGAGAACCGGCGAATTTTCGGAGAGTTCCAGTCCGGTCTTCTCGATCAGATGCAAACTATCGACTCGCAGATAGGGAACCTCACGTCTGCATCGACCAATTTCTGCCGAGAAATGGAGGGGACGATATCTCGGGGGTCAGAGACCCTGCTGAAGGTACCGCTTTTGGAACTTGACTTTATATGCAACTCAAATGCCGAACCTCAACATTTTGGTACGAATAAAGGACCTGACCTGCGAAATCGAAAATATCGGCGGGCATCTGGTAGACGCCGCACAACGAAGCCAAAACTTCCTGACCCAGAGTAATACGCACGATCAAGACATTGGGCAGCAACTAGAGCATGTTTCTACCATTGTGCGAGAACTTCGGGCCTCGCTTTCGGAAAGCCAGAAGCGGTACCAGGAGACGAATACCAGCCTTTTTGGGAGTCATAAGGATCTGGTTCTGCAGCATCAGAAACAGGTATTATTTTGCGGATGTGTACTCGAGCGCAATTGACTGGAAGTTGACGGTCATGCGCAGATGCAAGAATGGAGCCTTGCTCTGAAGGAAAGCGTGAGTAACGTCAACAAATCCGTAATGGCGTTCATTGAAGACGAACGATCGACAGCGGAAGCCGTTCACGTGGAGAATGATCGTCAGCTTAGGCGTGAGGTAAGTCATCGTAGCAATTTTTTCGAGCGCTCCATTGTGGAGTTATCTTAGGGTTCGTGGATTGATGGTCATAAACGATGCACAGATCGAGAAGCTGCGAGAACAAAATCTGCTTCTTCAACAGCAACTGGCAACCAACAAGCAAAAGTCAGACGCAGGAGCTGAAGCGCTCTTGGCGGGCATCGCAAGCTTAGTGGCAAACTATCGCAGTCAATGTGACGACGGCTTCACAGCGATTGGGCAACTGTCGAGTGATGTCACCGAAACCCACGCTGCCCAATTGTCTTCACTGGTTGACCACAATGCTGCTGCATCTGCTGAAGCGAGAAGCTCCAGGGAACAGTTCTCCGCTCGGTTCACTCGAGATACGGATAAGTTGACGGAGGAGATCCAGACAGAAGTGCAGGTAACTCAAATTGTTCCGAAAATCCTATGCAATACAGGACCTCAACCGAAACGTCATAGGGCTTGGAAGTGACGGTGCAAGGCTTTGTCGAGCAGTGTGGTATCATTGAGAATGCGGTGCAGGAAAGCATAGGGAGCACAGGGACAGCCATTACCACGGGTTTGGACCAGATTGTGCAGGGCCACGCAACGGGTATGAGCCCTGCGACTGTTCCCAGACCAAGATTACTGGCTGCAGGAATGCTGACCTTTGCTGTAGGCAAGCAATTGCTCACACAACGGAGCGAGAAGACCAGGGAGATGGTGATGGATCTGCAATCGAGCACTTCAGACTCGTTCGATGCGGTGCAGAAGGGGTTATCCACCGTACGAAAGACGGCGAAGAATGAGCATCAGTCTTGGACGCAAATGGTATGAGTTCCTGTTGTGGACAGCGCGCTGTATTGTGTGAAATCTGACTCGACGAAAATCTTCCGCAGCTTACGAGACAATCAGGCGTCATCAACGACCATCGCGGAAACCTTGGTTCGCACATCAAGCGGGCGCGGGACGAAATTGAATGCAATAAGCTAGTGGAGGACCAGCCAACGGGCCAAACACCGCAGAAGAAGGCATTCCGGTAAGCTTTTGCTTCAGTCTTCCCCACTGTTCCAGTGAGTCCTTCCTCTCACCTTGTCTGGGTGGTAAATCCTTCATAGCTACGCAACATCATGGCAAATAACGCGTAACCACGACGAGATCTTGCGAGAGTACCGCCAAAATGGGCGCATGGTCAGCCCGACCTTTACCGCCCGCTCCTTCGAAGACGCGTTGGTGGATGCGCCTATCGACGAGAACGAGGAAAACTTCCTTCCTTCCGCCGCCGAAGATGACCGGGCGACCGACCCATTCAGCGACGGGAAACGCGGCGACGGCCCTCCTATCGGAGTCGGCACACCGCGGGGCGCGAGCAAGCTGCCAATGATGATGAAATTAAGGCAGAATAGTAGGAAGGCTTCCGAGAGCCCCGTACCGTTCCGGGGGTTGGAAAGTGGGCAATGACATGACATGGGATGCTTTTGGTGGAGCGACGGCTTGCGATACGTCAGACGTTCGGAAAGGGGACTTCCCTGTATAATTAGAGGACCATCGTGTAAAATGTGTTCGAGGGTATCTATTAATGTTGGACAATAGGACTTTCCCAAGAAGGGACCTATGCAAGATGCGCTCGCAGCAGGAAGCTATGCGAAGGAACAACACATGAAGACTACGTACTGTATATTCAATGATTCGCATTACTCCACCCCAATCTTTCCGGCACTACCAAACTTAAAGATTTTTCCAAACCGGAAATCCGTTTTCTTTAGCGCTTGCGTGATGTCTGCCACGGCAACATTCTGATAAAGAAACACAGTGTCAGTGAAGGCCATCAATCGAGAAGCAAGAACAGTGCCGTCGTCCCTTACCGCAGCTTCTTTCATGCCCAATTTCCCTAATGACGGCCGTTTTTCGTTCTTCCCGGCCCCAAGTTCCGCTAAACACCACAACTCCACCACCCCACTCGGCCCCAGCTGCTGCATATCACCAGTGCACGCAACAACTTCGTCCGAGACGCCCGCCCACACGTCAGGTGTCCCGGCTATCATCCAACGGTCACACTCGTCGAGATTCCGTCGGGATTTCGTGATGCTGAACGTGAGCGTATGCCGTTTCTCTAGAGCATTTAGATAGGGTCTGAATTGTGGGCATCGTCTGATCAGATTGCAAAGTTCCGCGATAGGCGTGTGGTGCGGCCCTTGCGTAAGCGTTATGTAGGCTTGTGGTGGCTCGGTGGCGGCACGGTGGCCTGGGAGGTCGTCCGGGAAGACCAGCAGCTCAACGTATACTACGGTTGGTGTTGGCGGTGGATGGATAGTATTTGACGAAATGCTGGTTGCGTGAGGCAATGAGGTCCGTCGAGGCTGGGGTTCGGATGCGAATCCTGCTGGCGGCGGGGTAGGCAATGAGGATTTGTGGGCGGACCGGCGTGACCGTGGTCGCTCGGTAGATGGCGGCATCTGCGACGATGGAGGCCTCGGTAATGGCTGGACGGCGCGACCCTCAGGAGGTCTTTGATCGCTTTGCTTTGCCGCTTCCGGAGCTCGATATGCCGGGGTGGAATTATATCTTGAGGTATCTTCGTTAGTTGCGATCATGTTTGTGCATGGGATGATGGGTAAGCCAGCGAATGCGCAAACATAGGAGCCTAACTGCTGGGTCATTTGTTCTGGGAGCACCATGTGAGGGATCTTCGTTCCTCTTTCCAAATGTCGGAGTTGTTGTCGGATCTTGTTTGCCGTGCGAGGTGAGATCGTCGAGAGCAGGAGTCACGAATTTGAATTCAGTGACGAAAGTGCGTAGCCCTGCTCTTCACTGCCCCTCTTCTCTCGAACAGGGGATGTCTTCTAATCATGGACTTCCTCTTCCTATTGCAAGTGTATTTTAGTTTAGCGCATTCCTAAAACGGAAGGCTAGAACGGTTTGGCGGTAAAAGGTGTGTGTTCTCAGAATGGAGCCTGTCAAACAAAGAGAAAGCGACAGCGCGAATAGCAATGACATAGAGAGCATAGGGATCCACCAAACAGAAAAACACGGTGCTCTGAGTCTTTTTGCATGTGGGGCGGCGATGAGGAATCTCTTTCCCAAGTGAACAGTCGTGCTCTCCGGATCTATGGATTCTCTCTTGAAGAGCACCGCCAACGAGGAAAAAAACACAGCAATCCGTCACTCAACGGCTTCTGGCCTGGTAGCCATAATCTGATCTCTTACTGAGAGGAAAATATCAATAGACTGTTGACTACCTCAATATCTAGGAGACCTGCGGACAACTGCTGAGCACTTTCACCACCGAACACTTACGAAGATGCTTCCGATCTTCAGGCCTCGTGTCGCCCTGCGCCGCGGCGTAAGTGCCTGCACATCCACCAGGCCATCGTCCACTCAGGGTTTCTCCAATAGGAGGTCCACCTCAACTACTCTTTCCGAGACTGTCTCCCTTCGCGCGAAGAACTCCACGCGAGCGTGCACCGCCGCGGCTTTTATCACCTCTCGAAGCCTAATACCTATCGGTCGTCGATACCTCGACTCAACAAAGGCAGCTGGTTCGATAACACCGGCTTATACTCGCAGCAAGCACACAACAGTCTCTCCCGCATTTGCAGCTCAATTCCGATCATTTTCCGCCCCTTCGTCCGTTCCAAAACCCCCATCCGCTGGAGATGCCGAGTTCCTAGACTCTCGGGCACGCGAGGTCATCCACGCGGACGAAAATGCGCATCCATCCACTGCCGCTCGTCTGAAACAGGATGCCCGATATCTCCTACAGCTTTACGGCCGACCGGATGTTATATTTACCCACGGAAAGGGTTGTTATTTATACGACCAGGCCGGGCGAAGTTTCTTGGATCTCGCAGGGGGAATCGCGGTGAATGCGTTGGGGCACGCGGATAAGGAGATCACCTCAGTGATTGCGGATCAGGCTGGAAAGCTCATACATCTCAGCAACTTATATCATAACGAATACGCTGGGCCATTTGCGAAGGCAATTATCGAGTCCTTACCGAAAGTGTCCGAGGGAGGGTTGGCACAGCCGGGATCCAAGGTGTTCTTCTGCAATTCTGGAACGGAGGCAAATGAAGGTGAGTTTGTTCTCGAGTGAAAGTCGGAAAATTTGCGAAACTAATCATCCGGACTCCTGTAAACTCAGCTGCATTGAAATTTGGGCGAAAGTTCGGTCGACAAAATCTAAAGGCTGGTGAGGTACACACCAAATCCACCATCGTATCATTTACCAACGCATTCCATGGCCGCTCTATGGGGTCGCTTTCCGCAACACCATCAATCAAATATCAAACGCCATTCATGCCTCTGATTCCGTCATTCGTTCATGCGCCACTGAACGATATTGAGAAGGCGAAACAGATCATAGACGATAATGTTTGCGCCGTCATTGTGGAACCTGTTCAAGGGGAGGGTGGAATCAACCTCAGTTCGAAAGAGTTTCTGCAAGTGCTAAGGAAGCGTTGTGATGAAGTAAACGCGGTCTTGATTTTTGATGAGATCCAGGTGGGTCATTCTCAGTTTTTGCTTTCCAAACCTCCCATTTTTCAGTCCTAACCGAGCGAAAATAGTGCGGATTGGGCCGGACAGGATCCCTGTTCGCTTATGAGCAATTCGACATTGCACCAGACATACTCACCATGGCGAAACCACTTGCGAACGGAATCCCCATCGGTGCCGTCATTGTGAGCCCTGAAGTCGCCAAACACATTCACCCAGGCGACCACGGCACAACCTTTGGCGGGTCCCCATTCGCCACACGGGTCGGCCACACTGTTTACAACCGAATCAACAACCCGTCCTTCCTCGCCCACGTTCGCGAAATGGGCGAATACCTCCGACGACAATGTGAGGAACTCGCAAGTAGTTCTCCTCTCATCTCCGAAGTTCGTGGAGCAGGTCTCATGGTTGGCCTGCAGATGCGGGCGTCCGTTGATCCCAACCTGTTTGTTGACATGGCTCGTGAGCAAGGAGTGCTGGTTATCAGCGCTGGAAACAACACCGTGCGTCTCGTGCCGCCACTGATCATCACCAAAAAGGAGATCGATGAGGCCGTGAGGGTCTTTGAGGATGTCATTACGGATATGGAGAGTTATATCGCCTCTGGGAAAGATCTCAAAGGATGACGGAGAGGATTATGCGTCTTGCTACCCGTCGTCTTCACGAGCCCGTCTGTGGGTCTCGCCGTCTCACTTCCCGCTTTGCGCGTAGTTTCTGTAGTTTTGGTAGGTCAGAGCAGGATGGGGGATTTTGACGCTCTTGTATCGTTCGTATGTTCTCTCGGCTTGCCCGCTTGATCACCGAGGGAAACTCCTTAAGGAATCATAACATTCTTTCTCGCTGTCCCTGTGTACCATTCAGAATCGACAGACTAAGGCGGACCGTTCCGGTGATCGGAATCGGTCATGACGCGATCCTGCGCCCACCCAATAGTACCTGTTGTCCGCATTTGTCCGCTATGGATGTTGTCTAGCGGGTAACTGAGCGGGTAATGGGTTTTGCGGATTCCTATCGACGTGACGACGAGTTCCAGTTCGGCTCCCGTGTTGAAAACCCGAGGGTGTGGCCCAGGTGTGGCCCTCACCACCGTTAAGAGGACTATCACTGATCAGAGTTTACAGGCCAGCAGGCTCCTGGCAACTCCAACTCAGACTACAAGTCGAAGAAACCATCTGGCCGACCAGCTAAGTATCAGCCTTCCGAGGATGACTTGGAGCGTTTTCGCAGCTTAGCCCTTGCAAGCAGCGAGACACGAGCCAAATCACTCACAGTTCTTACAACTGAATTCACAGAACTCACAGGTGTCAATCAGACTTATTTAAGCCTGCGCGGAATGGGTGGACAAGCGTTGGCGTGTCAAATAAGTGCCAGGAGTTGCTTTGGCAGGAAGGGTCGTAGGGATTCGCTCGCTAATGAGTCGTCGTCCTGCAGGCTGTTCTGCGGTAATGCACTGGAAAGGAATCGCAGCGAGGAATGGGTAACTGCATGTGCCTGCGTATGTCAAATGCGAGAGGGCGACAGAGGAGACGAGGACGCTGCTGCATGCATAGCGAGTTCATGATGGCTCCAAGTCCGACGCTCGAAGACGCTCGAATTGTGCATACAAGTTGCTTTGCGAGTCAAGATTATTGCTTTGAGCGGTGTCATCCCAATTTACGTACCAACGGCACATGCACACACTGTAACGGAACTGTTGACACGATGAAACTGTTATTTATCGGGTTTTGCCTCTTCCATCCTGAAAGAGGCTGACCAAACCGCACTCGTCACCACTTCGGCTCTGGACATCACGGCGCAATCTCGGACTCCCATCGACCTATAACTCAAGCTGAAAGATATATTAGGCACACGAGCTTCCAAACTAATGGTGTGTTCCAGTTTCAACGGGCCCTCTCCACACTATCAAGAGGTTCAGCACCACATGCCGCTTGACTTCCGGGCAATGACGATTTGAAACGGGGATGTATGAGCTAACCGAACTGCCTCGTTTTCACACGCCAGTCGTTTTTTGGGAACGGAACGAATGCAACCGCTGGTGGCAGCAAAGCCGAGCAGCGAGAGAAAGCCAAGCAGTTTATCTCTTTCACGAACGCCAGGTACTTTTTCGTGAAACCTCAATTCTCCGTCCCACTTTGCATGCGGAGAAGCTAAAACCAAACTCATCTCTTCTCTCGGCTAGTGAAAAATCCGCACAAAAGTACCTAAGAGATAATAGTGAGTTGTCACTGCATAATTCCAGCCAGGGTCGCACGCACGCCGTCATATTTTCGGGGGTCTTATTCACTCAGCCACCCACGACCGATGTAGGTTGGAACATTGAAGTCGCGGTAAATAGCTACTTTGCGACGGATGGGGCGAAAAGTGCGCGGCCGGGGTCGAACGTAGATCCGAGGAGATTGGCGGCGTTGTTTGATAAGTATAAGGGTGAGTGCGGTCTTTGGGTGGTATGAGGAGCAGGCTCAGTGGTGCGGTAGGGACCATGGGGTCCGGTCTCTCAGCAAGCGGACTGATCCTCTTTCTGATTAGATCCAGAAGAAGACGCAATCCTGCTCGAGGGGACGGAAGAGTTGTGCGGTATGTCGGAAACCTTCTGTGATTCTGCACATCCGTCAAACTCACATCCTCCCCTCCTCTAGGAGATCTCAACATCGACCCAACGGATGTAGTAACACTCGTCCTGGCATGGCATCTACAATGCCCACATATGTGCGAATTCCGGAGGGCGGGATGGCTAAGCGGGTGGACGAGTCTAGGGTACGCGAAACAGCATTTGCGGCCAACCGCTGCTCGTTCCACGTATGATGGGAATGTGACGTCGGATGTTATTGCAGATGCGATACGATTGAGTCCATGCGGGAAAGTGTGGCGACCATGCGGGCCGAACTGGAAGATCCGGGTACATTCAAGGACGTGTATCAGTTCACATTTGCCTTCGCGAGAGGGGAGGGACAGAAGAGTTTAGGTGTGTACAGGGGATGGGTTGCGTCGGATGTCTGCGTACGTCGAACGTAAGGGCCAGCGAATGTTGATTCCTGCGTCCGCGCAACCCTCTCTTGCAGGACTGGATACGGCGGTAGCATTCTGGGAACTGTTGTTGCACGACAATTTTCCACAGCTGCCATTGTGGATACAGTTCCTGCGGGTATGTTGTGGAGGATTCGCCGACTTTGAGGGAGCCCCGCAAGAGGCAGCGCTGACGAAGCCGTATTTATGCAGGAAAAGCACAACAAGGCGATCAGCAAGGATACGTGGAATCTCGTACGTACTGTTTTTGTGATGGGTTCTACACTGAGGGGTGCATATGCTAACGTTCAGGCGTCTTTACCTCCACTACTCCCCACCAGCTGCTTGACTTCATAAGAACGATCGACGAGAACTTTAGTAATCACGATGCGGAGAGCGCATGGCCAGTGCT
Source organism: Fimicolochytrium jonesii (assembly GCF_025526975.1). Lineage (NCBI taxonomy): Eukaryota > Fungi > Chytridiomycota > Chytridiomycetes > Spizellomycetales > Powellomycetaceae > Fimicolochytrium > Fimicolochytrium jonesii. Next base: position 642,191 of record NW_026515674.1, read on the forward strand.
GATTGATTCGTTCGTCGATTACGCGAGGGAGAAAAAGGTAGCCCCTGACGCCGGGGGAAACCCCGGGTAAAAGAGCGAAAAATCAAAGGGAAGGGCAATGAGGGGACGGGCGTTTTTGACATCTAATACGGTGAACTATAAGCAAATCCACGCCCCTTCCAAAACTCTTTTCATTACTATTCAAAGTACACTACTATCTACACCTGCACCTTCTTCACAATCTCGATCTTGAGGGCTTCAGCTGCTTTCCGGCCTTCCATCATGGCTTTCAGTTGCTCGACTTTGCCTCTTAGTGTCTCGATTTGGTCCTTCACGTCGCCGCGGACGTAGCCAACTCGACGCCAGGAGCTTCGGACTAGTTTGACGTTGTGCCGGAATTGGCCAAGTTCGACGCCCAGGCCAGCTAGATCTTGGGTCAGGCCTTTCATCTCCGAATTGCATTCCTGGGAGAATCAAATCAATATTTGCGACGATGAGCACACGCAAATCGTGCGTAGCGGGCATGCGAATACTCGCTAACTCACATCATAAACGACCAAATCCTGCTTCAACTGCCTCTTCTGAGCCTTGCTCAAGCAATCGGCGCAGAATAGATCCAGTATCGGCGGTGCGATCTTTTCACTCTGTTGGTCTACATCCCGCTTCTGTATGGAAAGGACCCTCCTCACTTGCTCAACCTCGGACTTTGTCTTCTTCGCCAGCTGGCTGGTGTTGACCGCATCGACCTGTAACCGGCCCAACATATCGTCCGTACTCTTCAACGAATCGTCGAACGTATCTTCCAGATCTTTCAGCGACTTCCGGCCAAGGAGAGTAGCGTCCAAGGCGCGTTCAATTCTCTCAAACTGGTCGACCATATCCCGAAGCGCGTATTCGGCGTCACCTTTGAGCTCGATGAGGGCGTCGACGGTGCCTTCGAGGGCGTGTGAAGCTGCGCGGAGTCCGTCGGCGACTTTGACTCGGTCGGTGAAGTTTGTGTGGTAGAGGACGGCCCATTGGAGGCTATGCAGGTTGGTGGACCGCAACGCGAGGGATTTGGGCTCGGGCAGGCCGTGGGTTCGGATGACCAGCTGGTTGCGAACGAACCAAGTGTGTCGTTAGACACGCACGTTTATGATACCTTGCCGACAAGCCGGCATTTAGTCCTTTACCTGTTGCCCTTGGTCCACCGTCTCGTAAGTAGATTTTGTGATCAACTCCACGGTATCTTGTAGGTTCTGCTGTTCCTCAGCAGCAAGCGTAGCACACAACTTTGGGGATAGATAGGCACCTCCATGCCTGCACCATGAGCGCGTGGTATCAGTCCGCCCACATGCCAAAGCCAATGGCGGGAGCTTATCGATCCAGACGGAGTCGCATGCAGGTATGAGTGACCCAAACATTCGCATTGGAGTTCCAAACAGTAGCACGGCGATATAGCTTGCTCATGGAATCAATGTGCTAGTCAGACTTCCACATTTTGTAGACGCTTTCCTGGCCTTTTACTCACCCGACGACGGCAGCGGCGATGATATATGGCACAAACGCACTGAGCGTCCCCAATGCCACTTGCAGCGCAACGGAGAACACAGGTCCCAAGATTCCCCTCACTATTCCGAAGACTTTGCCGAGTGTGCCCTCAACTAAGCCAAAGAACCCTGTCACTTGGCGATAGGTGGCGTCGGACTTCATGCGTTTGTCTCCCCGGCCGCTCGCACTCTTATGTGGAGCGTTTGATGGGTCGGGTAGGTCATCGAAGGAGTCCTCGCTGCGATCAGCGAGGGGAAAGAATGCTTAGCCGGTGAACAGGGAAAGACCATTGACGTTTAGTGTGTTACCTCTCTGCGGCGATCGGGGTGCTTTTCCGGGGAGAGCGCTGGACACCTTCTGGTCTGTGGGCCTTTCTCCTTTGCTTTGCTTCTTTGAGCGAGAACTGTGTTGGCATGTTGGCAATGGTGAAGTGAAAGATGAAAGGAAGAAAGGAGTGATGCTTTTACAGTACAGCGATTCTCACTGACCTCACTGATGACAATACAGTACAGTATGGCGATGACATCGTTTCCGTACACGCGCCAAGCTTCATGTGGCTGTGTCGTCCATAACAAGTCCTCGTCTTCACAGGTCTCGTTTCCGTCGACTATCGCAAAGAGATCCAAGGTTCTGAAAGTTTTCACCGACGAGGACTCGACCTCGGACTCGGACGAGGGCAAGGATGTGGTGGAAAATGAGCGTGTGTACCCGTACAGTACTTGCTCGGCATAACGGCCGTAGTTGAAGTTGAAGTGATACAAGTGATCATTGGCGAACCGATTTGTATAGCCCCGCATTGTGGCTAACCCTAGCCTCAGCAGATAGAGATATGGCAGGCGTTTACTGAGCCTCTAGGGGTGCAGTGTAATAGGACCTTGCAAAAACATCACGGAAGATTCTCTGGGAGGTTGTTGGGCTGGATGCTGGGCTGGATGGTATGGGACGCGTTAGCGGCTGTGTATTTCATGTCGCTGTCCGAACCTCCCTCATGCCGCCGAGAAATGTCATGTTCGGAATGTGGAAACACACAGCACGCCGGAGGGGGAGCTTCCCGCAAGCACACGCAAACAGCCACTTGCGCTTATCCTTAGAGCCACTTTCGTTTTCAGTCTCGGTTGAAGTGGGGAGGACGCAAAGTGGAAAGGGCTGGCTGAGCGGGATCACCAAGTCAACGACACACTGCCACTAGTCGCGTCGGAATCTTATCCGGACGAACGGCCTTCTCCCAGCAATATTTGTAGGACGTGGCAGACTGAGCGAAGAGAAGGGCGGTCATGACCCAAAACACAGCAGGCGGTCCGGAAGTCCGGCGGCAATCCCGTCTCTCGACATCCCAACCACGGACGAGTATCATTTCACGCGGGAACAGAGAAAACCAGAACACCGACGTTCAGAACCCCGACTCGACGATACGGCGGACGTCCAATGTTGCGCCCGATGCAAGGATCGGAACAGGGGCCAGATCGAAAGATCCTGGTGTAGATGAGCCCAATTCAACTCGGACCACAAGGACATCGATGACTGCACAAATCTACGCGACAGGCTCCGAACGACCTTCGAAGGTAGTCAGTCGTCAGCCGTCCCGCGCATCCATTATTGAGGACACAGAGGTATGCGCTTGCTTTCTCTATGGGCAAGCAGATTAGACGATCCAACCGCTTGCCACGCAGGGTATTTCCCGATATAGCACCCGAGGAGCATCTCATCTAGACGCATCAAATGTGACATCTTCCAGAACAGACGGCTCAACCTTCGTTCGAACACCTCTCAACACGAACAATCACGATTCATTTATGAGTTCAGCGAAGCCTGGAAAGACCGACGGAGGTATCTGGACCAGCGGCTCTTGCCGATCGCCAGAAGATATGCCGTTTCTGACGACTTAATTCCGTAGACAGAGGTCGCCAGGAGGCCACCAAACAGCCATTATCGGCTTCTACTGCATCTTACAAGTCCTCATTGGAGGTACAGGTCGCTTGCCTTTCTTTATGCTTGCCTGAAGCTGATGAGGATCGGTTTTTGTTACAGCCGTTAGGTAGCCTGTCGAGCATTGAGCAAGAAAGGTTGATCATCAACGACCTCCTTTACATCCTGATGGTACGTCTCTGACCAAATCAACTGAACCGTTCATGAGGCTGAACCCAGTTCAGGGGATAGATGGGTTGTATATCCCTCGCCGTCGAAAGTATTTGGAGAAGGAAAAAGGTGACCGAGAACGTCGAGAAACCATTGAATTTACGCTGGATCCCACAATGGGTATGTTCAGATCATGCCTCCAATGGTTAGTCGACGAAAAAATTGACATACCGGTCTCTCCTCAGATCCATCTTTGGCGGAACTGGTGAAGCGGATGCTGCCGATAGCTGTATACCTTCACAAGATTGACAACTACATCGAAACTCAAACGAGATTCCGCAGCGGACGCGTGCAGCACGCTCTGGCGGCCACAACGAGGGCATTACTCAAGGTATGTCTGTCGTCCGTTTTGCGCTAACAACGAAAGACGCTGATGGTTCGGTGTAGAACTACTTCATGCTGATAGCACAACTAGAAAACCAGACACTGGGCACGCCAGATTTTGGTTTGCAACAGCTCTGGTTCTATATCCACCCATCGCTACTGAGCATGTCGGCAATCGCGTCTTTGATTGATGCGCTGTTAGATGCTGAGACGAAGAGCATTCAGGCACATCGGAAAAGCGCAAAGAGCGCCGCCGCGAAGGTGGGGGCGTCCAGTGCGGCGAACAGCTATATTGACGAGAGCAATCTGGAAGGACTGAGTCCAGGTGGTGGGCTCATCCTCAGTGTGATTTGTGATCGCTTACTTTCATTTAGCGGGTATGATGAGAAACATGGAGTTTTGTCCGTGACCCTCTTTTGACCTCTAAGTACCGCAGGGATCCCGTCATGAAAAGGCTCTATGGACAGCTACTCTCAGCGGCAGCAGTGCCCTACAACATCATGCTCTCCAAATGGATCCACTCCGGCTTCATCATAGATCCGCACGCCGAGTTCATGGTCCGCGAGATCCTATCATTCGATTCGGAACAACTCCGGCAGGCGTACAGCGACGTCTATTGGGAAGCCCGCTACGAGCTGCGGGCGGATCATGTACCCACATTCTTTTCAACCTATCAGAATCGGATCTTTCTCGCTGGCAAATACCTGAATGTGTTGCGAGAATGTAAGGTGAATGTGTCTGAGGTTGACGATCCGGAGGCGATGTCGCGCGCAATCATATCTGGCGGGTCATCGACAGCCCTATCGCCGATGGGAGACATTGTCGAGGTCATTGGCGCTGAGAGACTGATCAACGACATCGAGAACGCCTATGCGTATGCAAATCGCGATTTCTTGAAGCTGCTGTGGAAGGACTGCAGTCTTCTAGACAGACTCCGATCAGTAAAGCACTATTTCCTCTTGGACAAGTCCGATTTTTTTGTCCACTTTTTGGATGTCTCGCACGAACACTTGCTCAAGCCCGCGAAAGACGTTGGCATCGAGCAAGTGAAGTTGCTACTCGAACTAGTTCTGCGCGATCCTGCAGCGGGTCATGGACTCAACACCTTCAAGGAGGACGTAGAAGTGCAACTTTGCCCGAAACTGTTCATTCCGCGCCTTGCGCAGATCAGCAAGGGGGCTCTGGAGATTCCCAAGTCCTTTGGCAAGCGGAAAGCTCGGTCTGGGAGACCCGCTGTGGATTATATGAATGACTTGGATCTTAGGTTCCAGGCGAGCATCTATCCGGGAGTCGATGGCACTCAGACTGGTGAGCCGAAGTGATTGAACCAGCCTCTCCTGTGGGCTCAAGCTGATGCTGATCCCGGTGCGTGATTGTCGTTCTTCTTCAGGTCTTGAAGCGCTCCAATTACAATACTGCGTGCCATTCCCCACCTCGCTCATCATCACGAAGAGAACCCTCGAAAAATATCAAGTGCTCTTCCGACACCTGTTCCATTGCAAGTACGTCGAACGGCAACTGGCCGACGCCTGGCGTGATGAAGCCAAGACGAAACTATACAACCGAAGCAGGCGGTTCCGAAAGCAAAAGTCCCAAATGCTTTTGGAAGATGTGGGGGAGGAAGATGCAGACGTTGAGAGAGAGGCGATGTTTATGGCGAGGATTTGCGCTTTGAGGACAAAGATGTTGCATTTGATGCAGCAGTACTTGTACCATGTCTGTTATGAGGTTATAGAGCCGTTGTGGAATAGATTTGAAGAGCAAATCCAGAAGGTATGCCCCGTTTTGTGGAATGGATACGGTTTACGGCGAAAATCCAACGGTCTGATACCATCCCTTTTGATCACAGGTGGACACTGTTGAGGAAGTGCAAAGCGTTCAAACAGAGTTCCAAGACCGGCTGTTCAAGGAGTGTATGCTATGGGATTACGAGATGCTGAAGGTTTGGGTCCTTGCCTCAACAACATCAAGACTTGTGAGTTCCGCAACTAACAACTTCATTGTTAGGGCTTCCGAATTCTGCTCATGATCTGCATGGACTTCAGCCACTTCTCCCACTCTTATTGTCATTACAAGACTCTCAATCCCTCCGGCGACACATACACTTCATCTTCCATGCCAGCAGGCATGAGCCACGATAGCCATCCCTCCGCATTCCCGGAACAAGCGCACATCTCCGACTCCTATGTCTCCGCAGTCCTCAACCCAGCAGAAGCCGACCGCGTCCTGTCCAATTTCGAGGTTTCCTTCCTGCATCACATGCGACGACTGATCGACACGCTGAAATACAACGGGGTGACGGAAACGGGCCTTTTCTCGGGTCTGGCGGCGCGGTTGGACTACAATCTCTTCTTTGCTAGGTTGCCACCGGATTTGTCGATGGTGGTGCAGGCTGGAGTCGGTTCTGCGGTCGGGTCGGCTGCATCGCTGGTAGGGGAGGGCGATGATGAGAAGTGGGCCGCAAGGGATGGACGAGTGCCAGAGGCTCTGATTCGATAATGGAATGAGATGCATTCAGATTGGGGTCACCTCAGTAAGATAGTACTTCCAAGGCACGGCGTCGATTCGCAGATAGCTCAGGGACCGATCATTGATGATTTGTATTTTGTACATGTTGCAACGCCCGGAGCGTCATATCTCCATTGCTTCATTGTCATCCTTCTATGTCGATGCCGCGAAACTCCCTCAGTGGTTCTCAGAGACTGGTTTCTTTTCGCCAGCGACCCCGTGAACTGGGGCTGGCAGACTTGCATGTTCGTGGACAAGAAGTACAAAGCAGCGTTGTGGGTTCAGTTGTAATTATGGTAACCACGCGGACGTTTCCATTCTGGGTCGCCTTCAATTCCTCAGCATTCATCCATTGTCCCTGGGCATCGACATGCAGCTTACTGCACTTAAGATTCACCCAATTTGAACTCCATTCCGTCACAGGGTCACTGCCTGAGGACCCGCAATATGGAGTGCCCTTTGCCCAAAATGCCCACGGTATATATTGAGGGAGGTATGACCCACTCCTTTTCCGTTCAAAAAGAGCGGCATCACCAGCAGTGAAGTCTAACGCCTCGGCAACTTATAACCTCACAACTGTCGCCTTATAGCACGAGCATGGCGGGCATAGCAGATGGCGATACTTCAGCGCCTCCTGCTTCGGGCGACAGGTATGATGACACCACCAGTGCCGACGATGCGAGACTTGTTATGTTAGCCGAAGCTGGCGTAAGTGATTTTTGTCTCCTGCTGGATATCTTACGAAGGCTCGTGAAAAGCTCATACCGTCATCTTCGGTTTGCCTCTAACTACGTCCACTTCTGACGTCGCTCGATTTGATGAAAACGCAGGCTGGATTGTCCATCATTTTGGGTTCAGCGGTGGTTGTGACCTTCTTACTGATCAGGAAATATCAGCCCGCTTTGGTATGTCATCTTAAATGGGAGCGGACATGTGATCTAAGTACGCAAGTCCAGCAGGAATGGAGTATCGTGTTCTCACGAGACGCCAGTGAATATGTACGCCATGGCATCGATGGCTCTCCTGCGAAGGGAAGCCATCCTCGCATCCGAGAACGGCGGTGCTCTCAGTCAGGAGTCATCTTCTAACCGACTCTCTCTCGTCACCGTGGTCTAGGCTTCCCGAGTGTCGCTGCGTTTGGCAGTCGTCGGCGTCTCATGCGACATCTGCTACGGGATCGCGTATCTCATCTCCTGCCTGCCGACAGGCCCATCAAAGCTCTGTGATTGGTCCATGTTTTTCACCGTTCTTTTCCTCCTCTGCTCGCTTTTCCTCACCGCCTCGATCGGCTTGAATCTCCTCCTCGTCTTCGTACTCAAAGTGCAAAAGGACCGTCACATCGAACGAACTTGCTACTTTGCATGCGGCGTTATGGCTGTCCTTGTGCCATCCATCGGACAGGGAATGGGTGTCTTTGGATGGGACGGGTCGGAATGCTGGTACGCGTACGATAAGGAAGTCGACCCAAGTTACGACAAGGTGTTTGCCTGGCAATGGGGAACGTACTACTTTTGGATTCTCTCCGTGTCGATCTTTTGCACGACCTGCCTAATCCTATTTGCTCTGGCCGCGCGGAATCCCCACAAGGCTCAAAAAAGCGATGCCGCCATTTTGTCATCGAAGGACGCTTCGGTGCAAAAGCAATTCGCTAAAACGGATAAATTGGTGCGTAAAGCGGTTGGCAGGATCAAGTGGTACTGCGTGGTGCCGCTGGTGGCCCATTTCTTCTCTTTCTTTTCGGACATGTATTATCGTGCGTACGGAATCAACGTCATGTGGGCCATGGATGTCGCCAATTTCATGAGTGCGGCTATGGTGAGTTGTCATCATTTGATTACAGTTACGGGGAAAGCGTGCAAGCACTGACGACCGACCTCATCTTGCGCCCAGGGAGCACTCAGTGCCACCATCTTCTTCACGCTTGATCCCTCCGTCGCACACGCGTTCAAGAAGCTTCGCACGTCCTTCTTCCAAGCCTATTACTTCCGATTTCACGTCCTCAGCGATGCCCCCGGCGGCCTGTCACGTTCAAATACCGCCCCTCGCACGCTTATCTCTACCGATCACAGCGTCACCCGATTACAATCAGTTTCAGGAGCACGGTTACACTTCGGCGGCTCGAAGAAAGGCTCCGACGAGGAAAACAACCCGGGCCCTTCCCCGGCGCCGCATGCCTTGACCACAACACCGACGCTCATCCTCCGCCACCCACTTCCCCACACCCTCCCCTGCTACCTCGCTCGTATCCTTGTCAGAGACACCGACCGCGCGAAGTACATCAAAATGCAGTTGGACGCGCGGAAACGTGCGTCGGCGAATATGCTTGGGCGGACTTCGGCTATGCCAACCTCGAGGCCGAGGGTGGGCCCGCCTGTGGAAGACAAGCACGCCGAATCGTCCACAGGCCTTACGTCGAGTTTCGCAGAGGTGAATGTGGCGGCTGGAGCGTTAGAGCATTTGTGATTGGACACACTGGCGGGGTTTGAATTTTTAATTACGGATTAGGGAACTCTCAGGTGGTGAAATGCGCTGCGCCGCTCGAGCTAGGACATAGAGAGAATTGATGCTGCGACCGGCTCTCCGAAGCGCAACAATATGAATTGAATTTAGACTTCTGCAAGGTCCTCGTTGCTGTGGGGTACTGGAGGATTCCCGTTTGCGACCTCTTCCGAGCAACCGACATTTGACGTGTTTCCCATAAACTTCGTGACGGCGAAATCAGCACCATGAGCCGTCACGTGAGGGAAATTCAATGCCATTTTTGGCAGGAGGCACAGAATTTGACAGCGCGTCCCCTTTCTGGAGGCCCGTCAGCGTCTGACATAAGCTTTTCCCCCACAAACCCGCTCTGTGAATCCCCATAGCGAGTCTCCACGGAAGGGTGAGACACCAAATAAGGGTAAAGCTTATGGACCCCCACAGGGAATGTCCGGGATTTCGAAAAGGAAGACGTATGAAACACGAACCACTTGGAGGTGACAGCAACCAAGTTTCCTCAAAAGCCGCAAACTCGTCGCGGCGTTCTGAGCACGGGAAAAGCCCAACTTCTGTGCCCTGCGAAATCAACTTTGCAGGCATAATGAGCACCTTGACTGAACCGGCCACAATGTTGAGCGTAGATCAATCGGCTACGATCTCACCTTTTGTCAGATCGCATACACCACCTCTCGTCGATTTGCCTATGCAACCAACAACGAAGTCACCATCAACAAGGATATCCGCAGTGCCACATACGCATTCCACCACTACGAACCCCAAAATCGCCACACTCCTCAGCCTCCCGCCCGAAACCCTCACCCAAATCGCGCTCCTCACCTCTATCCCAACCCTCTCGGCACTCCGTCTCACCCACCGCTACCTCGCTCGTGCCCTCCCAACACCGCAACACCTCCTCAACATCGAGCTCACGCACCTGCTCACGACCTACACCCCCGACGAAGCGCTGGGCCGCGCCGTCATCCGCGGGAGCTATCTGGCCAACATCAAGTGGGGCGCGGTAGCGGATATCGGTCACGAAGCACATGTGAGGCTCGTTGCGGGCGTGTTGAGGCGCGGGGCGAGGTGGACTAGGGCTTTCGTGTATGTCTGGGGTCGTGGGGCCAGGGAGGTTGGAGGCGAAAGTGAGGAAACAGCGAATGAGTATGGTGTCGGGACCGCTCAGCTGGCGCCTGCGGTCGAGGGAAACGTGTTGGCGGGCATTCTGGGCGTAGATTTCGAGGCCGAAGCGGAGGGTCGTGGCGGCGGCATCACGGAGGTACTCGATGCGGCGGGGGTTGCGGACCGGCATCTACTGTGGCAGATCGCGAGGGAGTCGTCGCCCTGCAGTGGCTCTATCGCGCGACCGATCCCACCAAGTGATCCGACGCTGTATGGATTGTGGTTGTGGGAGGTGCAGGTGGTTGTGATTAGGCGCTGGTGCAAGATCTTTGGTGAGAGGGGCGATGCCGAGATGGTTCGCACTTTCATTCCTGCGCTTGGCTTGTTCGAAGTTGCCGCGTTGAGCAGATGTGCCGAGGTGGTGGGTGAGGCGCATCGGATGTGGTCGAAAGCTAGGTGAAGCAAAGTTCCCACGACACATATTCTGTAAAATACCTGGTCCCTTCCTGCTCTCCATGAGAGTGTTGTGTTCATGTAATGGCCATATCAAATGTACATGTACGAAAACAAGTCTTGTCTAAAAAAAGTAAAAGTGACAGAAAGATCGCTACAAGAGATGAAAATGGAGGACTATATATACAAGTGGCCGTAATCACGCTCTCTTTCCCCATATCCAGATCAAGGGGGCCGAAATCAGCGACTATACTGCTCTATCATCTCTTCCAAATGACACTCAACCGACTCTTGACTTTGTTCCCCACCGACGCACTCCTCGGTCTCCCGGCGGTGCCCATCTGCGACCCCAAATCCCCACCCACCATCGGGTACGCATCAAAGTCATCCGGAATAGGCGGAGGCGTCGGTGGAACCATCAACGAATCCGATGACCCGCGAAACTCGCCCAACGTATCTCGGCGGACGCGATGGGCGAATGTCCATGTTCCTGACGGGGCGGTAGGTGTGCGGCCCTCGCCGCCGAGGGTATATTGCTGCTGATCCGACGCCGAGGACGTTTCTGCCGCTGAACCTGACGGGAACAGTTCGCGGTCGAGGTGGAACATGGATCGGTCGTCCTCTGATTCCCTGCCACCGATCACTGATACGGACTCACTTGAGTTGTTGGAGTTCAGACTGGATCCGAAGGAGCTGACGCTGCCCAGTCGTTTGCGGTCGCTGTAGTTTGCATCCTTCGAGGAGGCTTCCCGGTCTGCGCCACCCTGGTGGTGGTGGTGCTGGCTATGCAGCGGTGAAGAAACGGTGCTACTTGAATGCATAAGCGACTTGAAGAACTGTTTCGCATTGTTGCCCGTTTTCCGATGCGTATGAGACGAGTGGTGATGATTCGCTCCTCGAATCCGCCGTTCCATCTCCTGCGTAAACGTCCCGCCCGACAGGGACGATTCGCTGCGCGACAGCCCCGAAAACTCTGTAAGCTGCTTCGAGGTCCCGTGTGGAAATTTCGAACCTTTCCGCTGCGGAGGGACGGGTGACGAGATGGTGCTTCGGCTGAAATCCCGTTGCAAGGCGTCCCAGTCTGTTATCAGCGTCTCGGGCGGTTTGATGTCCATCAGCAGATCTACGCTCGGTGCGGCTGCAAGTGGAGCGACGGGCAGTAGCTCCGACGAGGATTGCAGTACGTCCTCCGTGCTTCTAGAGGCGGTGCCATACGCTTGTATCGACGACCGAGATGACATTTCCGACGATCGTCCCACCGGATCCGACTCTGCTCGCGGGCGCGGCGACAGGGTGATTTTCGGGTTAAAGCTGTACTCGTTCAGTTCGTCTCCGATCAAGGCAGCGAGGTACTCCTCGCTCTCTGCATGCAACGACGGTTTCCGCAGTAGCGTTTCGTGCGGCGTGTTCATGAACTCCGCGTGGCGGGCTTTCAGTGTTCGACATTCATCGACCAACCCAGCCAGCAGCGGTATCCGCGGCGCTTGCTCCAGCAACGCATCCATGTTGCCGTCGAAAAACTGGTACAGGCATTCAACGTCCTTTCTCGGTAAAGGATGCAACCGCGTAACGTCAGATGGTGAGAGCTCCAGAGGCTCTGGGGGTATCGTAGATATTCTATCAATGAAGCCTCTCATTGACGTAATGTTTTGTGCAATGAATGCGTTACATTGCACCATGTATGGTTCCTTCGATCCAAAATCGGTCAGGTTGGCCAGGTTCTGAAGGATCTTGGCGACGAGGGTGAACGTGCGTGATGTGGGCGGGTCCGGGTGGTCGGGTATCAAGTTGAACAACTTTGGGTGTAAAATGGCGGGACAGAAGAAGCGGAGGAAGATGAAGCCGCTGATTGCTGCGTATGGGATCGATTGGTTGCTTTCCACGTCTTGTGGCCATTTTCGATCTACCTCCATCCGGATGTGTGCGAAGACTTCGCGGAGGACTGATGGACATTGCTCGTATGAACTGGATATTGCGACCCAGAAGTCATCTGTCACGCCCAACAGTCGGTCCCAGTTCTCGGCTAGTAGTTCGGGGCGAGCGATGCGAGTCGCGTCAACTTCACAGTGCATGTTGGTGGAGTAGACATGTTTCACAAGAATCCCAATGGTGGACGACAGGTAATCCATTCCGACCATCTTCATGAACTGGTCCACAGCCTTGGTGGCCAAAGTATTGCCTCGGAACACTATGTTTGGATTCTCCGTCTGCCTGATCTCATCGCTCAACAGATTCTTGAGAGCAGCTACTCCATCTCCTCTCGCCGTCATGATGTTCATAAACACCTTGGCGACGGACTCTCGTTGCATCCCGCATACTGCACCCAGCGCCTTGACGCATGTCAGCGACTTCTCCGTCACCAGATCGACGAACCGCAAGTACTGCGAGCGCGGCAACAGCTGTTGAGTGTTGGAGTGGAATCCTATCCGAATCGAACCAGAAGAGGGCGCTTCCGGCTTACTAATTTGCGGGAGCTGCTTTATCGGGTACCACTGTTCCGTCCGCGAAGAAGCCTTCGGATTGAATAGGTTGATACTGACGTAGCCAATATCCTGGCTGCCGTTGAAGATGACCACCCGTAACCGATTGTAGTGTGGGCACACATTGACGAACTCGAACTCCTCTCCCCAGAATGGTGCAGTTGCGCCCTTCTTCGTTGTACGTGCTTGCTTCACATCGTCCAGCAATGCGATGCAATACACGCTCATGTCGGAGTTGGGCGCTGGGCTGTGCAGATCTTTCGCCTCCATCACTGATAGCTGGAAAGACCTGATCACCGCATAGTCTTCTTCCTCGTTTTCTGAGACTTGCGATCTCACACCATCCTTCTCTCGGAGCAATATTCCTTTTATGCAACAGGACGCGAATGCACGAAGATCGCTCATCCAATTCTGCTTTTCCACCGCCGATTCGGCGATGAGATTGTACGTCTCTTTCCCGCGTTGTGTTAGACATATTATCTGAAAACAGTGCGGCCGCGCAAAATAGCTGTTATCCAGATCATGGATCGCACTGTGACGCAGGGGTAGAATCTCGATGGGTGGCGTGTCTGTGTTCGGGCTGTCAAAGCCCAACAGAGTCTGCGCCTCTCTCAGAAAGACAAAATAGCGCGGCTGCCACCCCCTCGTGAAATCTCCTCGTTTCAGCAACATTCTCCCCGTCCTCGCCGGTTGTGGTATGCTAGATGGGAAGACGCCTTCGAAAGCGTGCGCGTCCTCGTCGATTGTGTGGCACTGCGTGAAAGCATCCATATCCCCTTCGATATCGATTGCTTTGTAGTCCGCGATGCAGTTATCGAACGATTCTAAGATTGTGCCCTGATATGTTCGTTCCATGTGTAAGGTGTCGCCCAAGATCTTTTTCACGGCCTGAAAGCGGCCTTGCTCGTTCTGTCGTAGATCCTTGTACATCGTCGGAAGCACGTGGCCGTAATACTGCTCCTGGCAGTTTTTGCAGATGTCTCCGAAAACTAGAAGGACTTCATTGGCCGCATCAGCTTTCTCAGAGGCTTCCACGGCTCGGGTGGTGAGCTAGGTTCTATTGATTAGAGGCGAGCAGTCTGGAGGCATATACTTGTTCGACCATGTGTGACATACTTTTTCCATCTCTCGATCCTTCACCCCTCGAGCTGATCCGGCTTTGCATTTGTTGTTGGCCTCAATAGCCTGTGTCTGTAAATTACGATATTCGCTTCTAGCCTGGGCCGAGGTACTGCGTCAGGAAGCTTTCCAGTTCAGTAAGTCCTGAGCTGGTGTTGTACCTGTTTGAAAGCCGCTCCCGCTTGATCCCATCGTTTCATAAAGTCCGCATTCCGGTTGACATGCACCTTATGCGCGACCTCCATGTCCCTGATTAACATCAGGAACGGGTCCAATATTGTGTTTTGCAGAGACAGCGCAAGATTTCTCTGTGGAACGCCGAAAAGTGAGCCGCGAGATCCCTCTTCCTTCGAGAAACGAAAGATTACCCACATGAGTTTCCGCAGACTTCCGGATCTGATCCACGTAGTCGTAGAATGTTTGCCACAACGACCTGAGCGAACGATCGCGGTGAGCAGAGGGCATAGTGGCGCCTGCCGAACATCCCAGATCATCCAAAATTGACATACGTTCCAGTGACATCCCCTCTATTTAACTCGCGCATCGACTGCCCCACGCCTTTCATGCCGCCATCGAGGTCAGGCACCTGTGCCCCGTGCTGGGAGGGTCTTTGAGCGCCTTGTGCTAGTTTGTCTACGACGGGAGAAAGTTTAGCATCGCCGTCTACGAAAGCGGAATCTCGGATTATAGCAGTTCTGGAAGGCCATACATAGACCCTTGGCATATTCCATCTCGAGCTGCGACCTCTTCTTCAGGAGAAGGGCCAATTCCTTGCATTGTCGCACCGAGTCCTCACTATACTGTAAGGCGCTCTCGCATGTCATCGTCGACGGGAGTGTCGTCGAGCACAGATGGCGGCCGGTACAGACTTCACTCAAACGATACGCCCGCCGAACGTGGCCGTGTGCGTGACCGCCTAAATGTGAGTCGATGGAGCCTGAATTTGGCGTACTTGACGTGTAAGTTGCCTGACTCAGAGGTGGGCGGCGCAGGAGTAGGGCTTGCCGGTCGAAGCCTGAGAAGGGCAGTTGGGCCGCACAGCGACTTGGCGGCGGCGAGTGGGCGCTTTACGAGGAATTTCCAAAGTCCAGCTCTTTCGTCGCCGGTCGGTCTAGGTATCCACCTTCCGTCCTTCCTGCCAGCGAGTTCTGTTTGCCAAGTTGCCAACGGTGTCAGGTTTGAACTTTTCGAGTACACTATGACCCCTGCGCTCGCAGTTCCATGACAAGGCGCTTGCTTATTCCTAGTAGTTGCCTTATTGCAATCACACAGTATATACTCTGCCTGGGTGCGTGGGTTGGCTCAGGTGGCTGCTGCACTAAACCAGCAAGCCCCGAGACCGTGGATCCGGCCGGCGCTCAATGCAATTAAATATCAACTTGTGATTCGTGACAATACCCGAAAACAAAAGGATTTCAACAGCTTCCGCCGATCATTCCTTGACTAGGGCAATTTTTACAGCAACGCACACAACACAGCGCCAAGTCTGTGAACTGCTCAACAGCGGCAACGCCCCCCCAGTTCGGACATGCATGCGGCCCTCGAATGCGCGCATATAAATTTGGGCGAGGCCGGCGTGTCCGGTGCTATGCGTTCCATAGTTTCCCAGCTGTCTCATAATACCGGTGGACTCCCATAAATCCAAGTTCCCCCAGTTATCAAATCCACCAATCGAGTTAGTACAGTTAGTTCGTACAGCATAGCGAAGGATGAAGACCTCAGAGGCCCACATTTTGAGGGCAAGCGTGCCGTCGGAGTTTGCCCGTTTTGGTGCGTACTGTCAATTTCTACATCGTCCGAGAAGAAAGTGTCATAGAAAGTGTTATCTCTATATAGAGAGAAAGTGACACGAATCGCTGTTTTGTCATTATAGAAATCGAGTTGACACATGAGCCTCAGCTCGCCCACTACATCGACCCAGCAACCGGTGCCGAGAAACCCACCAAATCGCACCCCCTGCAAAGTCTTTGCGTGGCCGGCCGCGTTCATGTCCACTTGAAGAAGCAAGTTAAAGCACAAGCATTAGGCATCCGCTTCTTCGGAATCGAAGAGGATGAAGCTCATTTCAACGATGAAACATACATGGGCGGGTACAACACAAACCGAAGTGCCCTTCCGGACGAATCCAAGACGTTCTGGGAGGGAAAGGTCCTCGATCCGGGCGAATACGTCTACGATTTTGAATTTGCTTTCAAGCCACAAGCTCCCGCGACCTTCAGAGCGTCCTACTGTCGCCTGTTGTACAAGCTGCACGCTGTTGTCACTCCAGGCAAGAACTGGATGGGCATCCGACCTCCGAACATAGTCTGCGAAAAGATCGTCTGGCTGAAGAAACTCATGATCGCCCCTCCGCCCGCCGCGTTCCCAAAGGTGTTCCCGGACGAACCGCACAACGTTGAAACACTTCCCGGCCTGACGAACGAGCAGACCACGGTCGCCGATATCGGTGCCGCACATCTGACCTTGACGACCGCGAAACGGATCATATTCGACAAGGAGGGCGACACCAAGCCCGGCCACCTCGAGCTGCAACTCAACGTCGTTCCGAAGCCTGGCATCGCCACACCGCCCACCGTTGCCATGCAATCGGTAGAATTCGGCTTCCGCGAGTTCCTGGCGTCGAACTACACCATGACCAAAACAGAGGCCATGGTTTCATTTGCCTTGTCTTTGGGCCTCCCAGGGCCGGGCTCAACCATATCCTCCACCGCTGGGGTAGGTGCTGGGTTAGGCGGCGATGCTGGCGGCGACCTGAGATACATCTCCGGGCCACAAAAGTACCAACTGGGAACCCAAGCACGGGTCACCGAACCCAGCGTTTTCCTCCTTCAATTCGTGAAGCCGCAGCAGTGGCACGATGATGTCCTAGGGCGAAGAACCTCGTGCATGCACTATGTAGAGGGCAAAGTGTCGTTGACCATTGACGGGAAGAAGGAAAAGGTCAAATTTCGCATGCCTATCAGCGTGCATGGGAGTCCGTCAGTATGGCAAGACTTTGGCGCAGACTTTACCGGCTTGGCGTTGGACGAAGGAGCTCCCAGCCCCAAGAGTTCCCGCACTGATGCTCCGGCATATTCTCCTTAAGGACCAGTCCTTTGTGAAGAAGTTGTACTGTACATGGGAATTGTTTAGCTGTTTTGAATCTGGCTGTTTGTATATACATAGGAGGGCATCCCTGATCCCGCTATATAGTTCTTTAGTTTCTTGGGAAGAGCAGCAACTACCTCTTACTCGCGATTGTTGTGCGATATCTACTACGTAATCAGACTTTCATAAGCCGTTCCATCATAAGCCTCGTTATCGTCGTTTGATCTCCCGGCGCCATGTGCCCAGCTCTCGTTAACACTACCCGTCTTAACTGCCTATACTCTGTAACATACCCTACCACTTCGTCTCCAACATTCCACACAACACGCTCAGCGTCACGGTACCCAGCGGCTCCATCCCAATCCAGGTTTTCGATCCACTCTGTTTGGCCAAGCGGGCCGTCACGAAAATCGAACTGGCCTTGAAAGAGGAGGACGCGGCAGGAGTCGGAGTTGAGAATGTTGAGAATGGCCGGGACGGCGGACTTCATGACGTCGGCTGTGAGCAGGGTTTTGATGAAGGGAGAGCGGGCGTGGAATGCGGGTGGGCACCCTTCGTCGCCAACCCGCCTCACTCCATCCTGGATTTGCGTCGCAGCGCGACAGACATTGATAGCCCTCCGCACATCCTCACGGGACAAGAACCGATCCAGCGTCGAATGGTCCGTCTGCGTCGAACCTTTCCGCACATCGTACGCGTTCACACCTCCAGTGACATTGGCTACATACTCAAACAGCCGCGTCCGCGCCACCGTCGCGTCCACCCACCGCTTGCTTCCCGCGAGAGCTGTGGCATCCTGGGCAAACGTGTCCACCACCCGCGCTTGAGATCCAGTTAGGAGTCCTAACGCGAGTCCTAATGGCGCGTGGGCTTTGATTTGGGTGGTTGGGTCGGTGAGGCCGTCCCCGATAGCAATGCCCTCCAACGGTAGTTTGCGCTCATTCGAAGTCGACGCAGCCGCGTTCCGCGCCAGAATGGCGGCTGCGAGCTCCGGGACGTATTTGCCCGCGTACGATTCACCGGCGAGGTAGAGCGGTCGGGAGGATTGTTCCGGAAACACCGCGTAGAACTTGTCGAGAAACGATATGAGGTCCCTGCTGATCGCCGGCTGGTTGGTCGGGTAGCCTTCATGGTACGCCGGTAGCGCTTCGTCGTCTTCCAGTCTCCTAGTGAGAGGGACATTTCCTTCCTTGCCCGCGCCTACGAAACTGTAACCCGTGCCGACCGGATTATCAACAAACAGCAAGGACATGCCCCGACTCCACGTTTCCTTTCGTCGCCTCAGCGCTCCCGTTGCATTGTTGATCTCAAACGGTCCCATCTCCTCAAGCAACCCAATCATGGAACTTGACCCGGGTCCGCCCTGCAACCATAGCACCAGTGACGCGTTAGGGGACGCGGGTGGGAGGGCAGGGACAAACCAGAAGAATGTGTTGGCGACGTGCTGCTTCCCCTGGTTTTCAGGGGCGGTGGAGTTCGGCCATCCGTCTGGGTATGTCCTTCCAGTCGAAAAAGTACATCCATCAATCAACGATATCGAGCAAGGCGCCGGAATACCCCCCGATATATCTTTACCTGATGTTGATATGACCTGCATACATCTCTGCTACCGCTTTCTCCCCCGCATCCCATAGTAGTCCGTGAACCAGATACTGCGTGCGTTTCGTCAGACGATGACTGCTCTTCGTCGGCGTGTCCAATACAGGGCACCCGCCCGCGACTAAGACAGAGCCGAGATATACAAGAGCCGTAACTATCGCAAGTGCTGACATCCTAAGTTATTTCGAGACGCGATTCAGGTTAGAGTGCTCGTTGATGAGAGGTTGAGGAATAATCATGGCGAACCTGGCTCTCCAATCGGTCTGCTGGAAGTGTCCATCTTCGACGCGATGCTTCCGTTGCCATGCATATCGCCCGCGGCCCAGTTGAGGCAGCGTCATAGGGTTTGCTCTCTGACGCCGGTTCGCAAGTACTACGTAGGGATAGCTTTCAGGACTATATTATATATCTGGACACGGACAGGCAGCGAAAGGGTTTTGGGCGAGGACTTGACGGGGTGAGGGAATTGACGGCAGGCGTGAGTGACTCAGAGTCCGCGCGATGACGGCCTGACTCTTAACTTACGCCTAACCCGCATCATCCCGGCTAATCACAACTTGGCGTCTCACCCCTCTCAGCCACTTCCTTCCCAGGAGCTTACTCCCACCCGTCGCTCATCCCGCCTACAGTATCTGGCTCTCGTCCCTCCTCCAGCCGCAACCGACAGTAACCCAATCCCTCAGCTGTCTCTCCCAGTAACGCCCTGCGCCCACCTCCATCTAGTCACAAAAACGGACGTTCCTCCTCGTTCTTGCGCGAAACACGATTGGTAGCGTCGGAAGAGCCATCATGAGCAAGCAAATGGGAAAGACGCTTCTGCGTTCTGCGTAAGTACTTACCAACTCAGGTTGAGCAGAACGTCGGGGCCTCCCTCTCACATTTGCTCACTGCGAGACGTTTCCGTACAGCAAGAACTATACGAAAGGATATTCCGATATCCAAATCAAAGTTAGGTAGGTTACGTGCTCATCAATGCCCATCTCGACTGCGATAGTAGACTTACATCCCTTGTCTGTAGGCAGGCGACGTCAAATGATCCGGTAGGGATTCACCACTTCTTCCGGCATTCAGGCTTCGTTGGCCACCCCGTAACCCCGCGTATTCAACATATTCAATTGCGTACTTTTACTTGTTCGAACATAGTGGGGACCGTCGGGGTCTTTGATGGCCGATATTTCCCAATCGACATACAATCAGTATGTGCAGAAATGCCCTCATTCTCTTAGCCGACTCGCAACTTACCGAGAATATTCCCTATCTCCACTTTTCTCAGCCGAGATTTCCTTGAAATCATGGAAATGGTTGATAAGCGATTGAACGATTCGGGAAAGAACTGGAGACATGTCTTCAAGGTTTGCGATTCATTTCGCGATCACGATTGTCTGCAGTTCATCTCTGATTCTCTTCCCTTTGCAAAAGGCCCTGACTCTACTGGATTACTTGCTACACACCGGAGCGGAGGCTGTCATCGCATACGCAAGGGAAAACATACATGTCATCAAAACGTTGAAAGAGTTTCAATACATTGATGATGATGGAAAAGACCAGGGAGCGAATGGTAAAAGGATGCGAATTTCATGAAGCGAGAACAGCCTCTCTGACCGATGTGTGTTGTCCTTTGGCAGTGCGTCAGAAGTGCAAGGACATAGTAGCCTTACTGGCAGACGAGACACGATTACGCGAAGCACGCCAGACACGGGCAGATATGCGGGGTCGCATGGGTGGCAGCGGATCAAGGCCAGAAAATGACGGTTCGGGTTCAGGCGCATACTATAATGAGGATTTTGAATTACAAAAAGCGCTTGAAGAAAGTAAGAAGACAGCGCAACAAGATCAGAAACGTAGAGCCGGAGAGGACAAGGAGTAAGCTTCAGATATTGCTTTTCGCAAACTGTTTCTGCTCCATCGGAAATCCTGATGTTCAAATGTTCTCAGGGAAGAAGAACTCCGACGAGCGTTGGAGCTTAGTGAGAAAGAGGCGATCGAAAGGCGTATGCGGGAAAGGGACGAAGCAGCGGCGAAAGCTGCTGCCGAACCAGCCAAGGACAACATCATCGATTTCTTTGGCGGTCTCGAAGACACCACTCCAGCAAACCCTTACGCCCAACAACCGCAACAAACACAAACCTCGTATGATCCATTCTCTGGATTTGGCGGGGCGGATCCCTTTGCTGCTCAGCAGCAGCAGCAATTGCAGCAGCAGTATGCATTGCAGCAGCAACAACAGCTGGCTCTCCAACAGCAGCTTGCTCAACAACAATTCCAGCAGAACCAAATGTTGCAAAATCAAATGCAAAACTCCAACCCATTCGGTACGGCCCCGGCAAACCCTATGCAGGATCAACTCACCGGAAACAACGACGCACTGGCTCGTGGAAGGTAATTATAGCAAGTTGTGAAGCGCCGTACGCTTTTGGCGCAGACTCTCAAACATATCCCAACACAGTGGCCCGATCGATCCATTCGCGAGTCTTGCCGCTAGCCGCACAGGCGGGTAAGCATCCTCAATACTCGGTTGACCTCTCTGTCATGTGCTCTAAACTTATCCTCCCTTGCTGTAGCGCAAGCGGAGCAACGCAGTCGAATCCGTTCGGGGTAGCACAAGGGGCCGGGAACGACATTTTTGGGGGCGGCAATCAGCAGGTACTCCGAAATTTCCTTCAGAATGTTGTATCTTCACCCGTAACTAATGTCAAGGATGGTGTATAGAGCCTCGCAAACCAGTCGACAGGTGGAGGATTTGGCAATGCCGCTCAAGTGTCCGCACACAACACTGGCAGTGGGTTTGGCGGATTCAATCAGGGTCAGGCGCAGAACCTTGGAGGAGGCTTTGGAGGCTTTGGTCAGGGCGGACAAGCAATCCAGCAGCATAATACGGGCGGTAACTTGGGAAGCAACTTGGGAGGTTTTGGTACCCAACCGCTCCAAGCCCACAACACAGGTGGACCATTTGGCAACAGGGGGGGTATTCCTGCACATCTGACTGGAGGAGGATTAGGCGGCTTTGGCGGCGCTGGATCCCAGGTAACAATGCCATTAGGCTTTTTTCATTCGAAAGGCATATGCTAACCATCTGATCCCGCGAGCAGCCTATTTCCCAGCACAACACAGGGAGTGGCTTCGGAACGCCCGCTCAAGGCACTGGTGGCTTCAACACACCAAACAAATCCGCCAACGACCTTGTCAACTTGGACGCCTCCAGTTTGATGAAGGGAAGCGGCTCAGGGGCCGCCAACAACTTTGGCCTCCCCGCCGCAAAGAATCCCTTCGCCACAGCCGGAACCAGTGCTGGTGGAAAATTCCAATGGGAGGCGCCAAAACCCTCCCAGCCCACCCTCGCTCAACTTGCCACCCAAAACACCACTCAAAGCACATTCGGCGGTGGTGGCTTCAACGGTGCAGGCGGCAACAACAACAACGCTTTCGGTGGCATGCAGACCGGATTCGGCGGCGCTTTCCCACAACAACAGCAGCAACAGCAACAGCAGCAACCATTCTTCGGCGGCGGGGTTCAAGGCGGCCAAGGCTTCGGAAACCCCCAGCAAGGCGCCACATCTTTCGGTGGCCAACAACAGCAAGGGTTCCAGCAACAGCAAAACGCGTTCGGCCAGAACCCATTTGGCGCTCAGCAAAACCAGCATAATCAGCAGCAAATGGGAGGTGGATCCTTCTTCTGATTCTGAAAGCGGTTAAATATGCCGAAGTGAGATGCAGTATCTCCTCCGAAAACCCAATCGTTTTTGTGGTCATCCCCTCCTTCATCGACGTTGATATCCCACCCCTTTTCCTTTACTTCCACGAGAACCTCAGCGGAGGTTTCTTACACCAGCCTCCAACAACCTCATTGTCCTTTACGTCCCTCTTCTAATACACTTGAACGCATCGAGACTCTTTCAATCGGTCGCACGAAACGCTTGATGCCGTTTGGCCCACTGTCAAAGACGCGTAGCATTTGATTTCTCACCCAGGCGCATTGAAGGTAAACCTTCTCCTCGCCCTCCAAATACATTCTCTTGGCCAATGATTTGAGGTTGATTCTACGATGACAATTGCTGCTATGTACATTCTAGACTGCGATGTGATGTAATGCATGATGGATGATGAATGAGGTAGATGAGTGTGATTTTTAAGGCTCCATCTGCTCAGTTTGCTGCTGGTTTTTCGTTTCGAAGAAATCCTTCTGAACGATGTACCGAACGCACTGCAGGATCGTGTTTTGTTCCTTCCTGATGTCCGCTTCCAGGAGCTGTGAGGAATTAGTGAAACGGAACAGACACCGTCAGCCTCCACCTCGGAACCCCAAGGCACCATAATCCTGCTGCTACTGTCCAACAAGAAGGCTGCACAAGCAAAACGCACCATCTTCAACAAAGGCCGTCTACTCCCCGCTGCAGCCGCACTACTCGCCGCCGCCCGACGAGCGTTGGCGGCCTCCTTCTGTTCGGCAGTCTTTGGCGGCGGCCGCTCATGCCGGAAAGCACAGCTATCGCCTTTTGTGCATCGGTTGCGGAGGAAGTATTTGCAGATTGGCATGCTGCGCGGTTGGCGTTGCGGGGTTGGGTGCGCGGCGTCGGGTGTGGGTGCCGTCGCTTCCTCTTCGTCATCGTCGGAGGAATCTGATGAGGAGAGGGAGGATGCGTCGGATGTTGGGTCAGGTTTGGGAGTTGTTGATAAGGGGTCTGCGCCCTCGGTCGGGGCGAGTTCTTCGGCGTCGGAAGAGATGTCGGAGGCGTATGCAGTGAGCAGCCCGAGACCGTTTTTGATCGGTTCCTGTATTTGTTATCCATTAGCCATCTGCAGCAGAGGTGACAGGATTGCCACCGTGACAGCCAGCTTCGCTCGATGACCTACCTCGCGCTTGACCTCAACCACTGGCGTGGAAGCCACGTGCATCTGCCGCAACGGTCCGCGCTCTTTCCGATTGCCCTTAAGCCCTTTCGGTTCACGTATCACATCTCCTCGATTGTGTCGCTCTTGTTCCGCCAATGTCTGATGCACACGAAGCAAATATATAGCGTGAGCAACCACGGTCCAACAGAGAATGGTGAAGGAGTACTTTCCCATTCATACCTTTGCACGGATGTTCGCTTCCGTTGGGTATTTTTTCTTCCGCTCCTGAATCCATTGAGCTATCTCTTCTGGGGTATCTTTGCTCACAAACGTCCTCCTAATGATATAAAAGTTCCATCAGAACCCCGTCGCTGACATCCGTCCACGCAAACACCTCCAGGGGGCTTACTTGACTCCATCGACAATGGCATGCACTTCCTCCTCATGCCCTCGCACAACCTTCTTAGATGCTTCGAACTCGCATTCAGAGCACTTCACATGCTGTTTGCAGTGCGTTCGATACTGCGATTCGACTTCAAACGTCTTCTCGCAGTTTTCGCATGAAAACGGCGCCGGTGGCTTCGTTTGCGCTGCTGCTGTGTATGGTTCCATGGCCGCGCTTCCCAATAATGCAATAGATGATGGGTCTGCATAACCATATGACCCTGATTGTTGCTGCATCGGCAGCTGCTGCTGCTGCTGTTGGTGCGTCAGGAACGTGCCTAGCTGCCCTGCCATCGCTAACAACGTCGGCAGCATAGCCAGGTTCCTCTGCTGAACTTGTTGTTGCTGCTGCTGCAAAAGTAACTGCTGCTGTTGATGAAGCGTTTGCTGAGGTGGTATTGACCCTGACTGGTCCATTTGCAGAGGCTGGTAATACGCCTGTTGTGGCTGCTGCCATGGATACGCAGCATTCTGTGGGTCCTGTCCAGCCAAGTATTGCTGTTGGAGCAGCTGCGGCTGCTGATATTGCTGAGCCTGCTGTGCTGCACTAACACCGTCACCTCCCGAGAACTGCTGCTGTTGTTGTCTTTGGTAGTGTTGGGCCGGATATGGCTGGTGCCTATTGTTTTGTCGGTCCCCTCCACCACGTCCGCGAAATGGCCTGGAGCCTCCGCGTCGACCCTGATTTTGTGCTGCTCCTCCGCCTCCACCTTCTCGCTCTCCCCCTCCCCTCCAGGCGGGGGGCGGGCGATAGTTGAAGCCCGAGTTATTGCCCTGCATTTCGGGTAGTGCCTTGAGTAGTGATAGAGAAAAGAAACAAAAACGACGGAATGTGGGAAGAGGGAGCGCGTTGGCTGCGAGCGATGACTGCGCGTACCGAAGTCTGACCGGGAAGAGGGGTTTGCAACTTTGCATCAAGCGACTTGTCCAGAAAACACCCTTCAGTCCGTTGCCAGACTGCTGTACGGCAAATACACAGTCCATTTGGTCCATATACAGAGGCTGCAAGAGAGAGCACTGCCAGGCTCGTTCATATATAAATATATATATAGTCTCAGGTCTTTTGAACGCGCAGGCCCATTTTCGCAGGACGGAGAACCCTTGATACGATACCATGTCCTCACGAAAAGCCAAGTCGGGGAACGCCCTGACCGCCAAAGAGCAGACGGTACTCGATCGAATCAGGCAGCATCCTAAGGTACGTGGTCCAGAGGTGGCTGGTTAGTGTTTGCTGGTCTTTTCAACAGGCGAAAACTAACGTTTCGTGACTCGGTCTGTGGTTAGGGTATCGACCAAGATGCTCTGAGGAACGAACTTGAAGGGTGGGAGGCCAACGAAATCTTGGAGCACTTGAACTCACTCAGCTCGAAGGTGTGTTATCCTGCGCAAGAAACGGTGAAGTGCGGTGAAGAGAGCACACAGCTAAAAGTGTTCTCCACTTGTCTCAGCAATATGTCGACTTCATGGCGATGACAAAGACTGGAAAGCTTGCTGTGAAAGCTCGCTCAAATGAAGAGGCTACAATGTAGGAGGCGCTCCGCCCTCTCCGAGCTGCAGGATTCCGCTAAATTTCTTCTCTTCTGCTCGCCATGCAGAGCGGGCGGTATGAAAGACGAGGAACGCATCATCTACCGACTCGTTAAAGATGCAAAGAACAATGGAATATGGCTCAAACAGCTCAAGGATCGCTCCGGATTGCACACACAACTTGCCAATACGGTGATCAAGAATCTGGAGAAAAAGAATATCATTAAATGGGTCAAACCGGTTAAGGTCTGTTGTCTAAGTGCTTCCTTTTGATTCTGATGGCTCTATTGATAAATCCATCCCGGCGCAGACTCCACATAAGAAGGTTTATATGCTATACGAGCTGGAACCTTCAACGGAACTGACAGGAGGAGCGTGGTATACAGACAACGAGATGGATATGGACTTCATCGAACAACTGTCCAAGCAGGTTCATAAATATATCGTTATGAAGGTATGCCTCCCAGTGCATTGTCGATCACCTTCCTATCCACTCAGATTAACGTCGCCCGTAATGCCTTCACAGAGCTATCCACCAAAAAACAAAGACGCCGTATACCCAGCAAGTCATTCCAACTACCCCACCGCATCCGCCATCCACAAGTTCATCACGCAATCCGGGCTTACAACCGTTCCTCTTTCCGTCGCCGACGTCCAGGCCCTCCTCGACCGACTCTACTACGACGGCAAAGTGACGCGCCTGCAGAAAACTGGATATGCCACCAGCGAAGAGGAGGAATCCGCAGGCGAAGAAGAAGAGGTGATGGATCTTGATGATGATGACGATTTCAGGGGCGGCAAGGAGACGGTCCGTGATCTGCAGCATCATGCGTGGATGTATAAGGCTATTGGCGGAGCGGCCATCGAGGAGCGGAATGCGTGGACGGATATGCCTTGTGGGCGGTGCCCTGTGTTTGATTTCTGCACTGAGTCGGGGCCGGTCAATCCTTCGAAGTGTGTGTACTTCAAGGATTGGTTGGCCTTATGACGAAAGCGTATTCGAGTAGGTACTGTAGGTCAGATCGGAAGTGTGCCCGATGGTACCCCGCGAGCTTGAGGCAGCTCCATTGTCACAACTGCGGGGTCGATTCCTTCATAATTTAAGTGATCGCATTTTGTATATACGAAAGCATTAGATGGTCTTAGATACCCCAGATTCTCCAAGACTGTGGCTCGAGTGCAAGTGTGACAGACTGACAGTGCAAATCTTGCGAATGTCAAATGCGGGGTGAGCATCTTGGGTGAGCTGACGATTCCCGAGGACAAGTGCAAGGGTTACCAGCAGCTAATTGGTGATGTTGACGAGCTGACCGTGCAAAACACTGCAAACCCCGCGGCCGAGCTGAACACTCCCTTGCCGTTCTTCTTTTGCCAGTCGTGGGGCCAGGCGCTCCCCATCGTCTCGCTCATGTTCCACGAGGTGCGTATCAACTTCCAGCTTGCCACCTTCAACGAGCTCGTCATTACTGGAAACGGTATTCCGATTGCCAACCCGCCTAGCCTTGTGAATGTTGACCTGTTCATGACCTACGTCTACCTCGACGGTGTTGAGCGCAAGGTCTTTGCCCAATCGAGCCACGAGTACCTCGTGCAGCTGTGGCAGTACACTGGCACCGAGTCTGTTGCCTCTAGCAACCCCAAGATCAAGCTGACGTTCGCTCACCCGGCCAAGGAGATTATTTACCCGGCCAGTAAAGTGGCCAATGTTGACAACTATGCGAACAGACACTTTGACTACACTGATTCGGGAACTTCCGGAGACCACTACAACGGCAACGACCCGGTTGTTTCCGCCAAGCTCCTACTGAACACCACCGAGCGTCTGTCGGAACGCAGCTCGGCCTTCTTCTCGACGCTGCAGCCGTACTGGCACCACACCCGCTGCCCCGCACGTGGAATCGGGCTGTACTCCTTTGCGCTCAACCCTGAGGCCCTGCAGCCCAGTGGCAGTTGTAACTTTTCGCGCCTGGAGAACGTCTCTCGCTCAACTTTTCTCTCGGCACTGGTACCGCCGCTGTCACCTTCTATATCATGGCCCGAGTGTACAACGTATTACGTGTGTCGGGCTTGGGTGGTTTGGCCTACGCCTCAACCAGGGATGTGGGCAACCATCCCTACGCCTCAACCAGGGATGTGGGATTTGGTGAGGGAGACAAGAGCTTCCTGGATCTCAGCGGATTCGACAGCGCCATCGAGGTGTGCTAGATTGTTTGAAGGAATAAGGGACATGGCGTGTACATATGGGGTTGTAAGGGTAGTTTGGGCCCACCCGGTTGCGTTACTATGCTTCACTGATTAACGAAATTATTCATTGATGCAAAGTTTCTATTAACATCATACTAAATCAGGGAGTATGCGGGGTCAAGCTCATCATGCTCGGCAAAGCGGCTCTTGGGACATTCAACGATACGCAAGATGCGACCGTCTGCGAGCTTTGCGTTTCCGCCCGCCTTCATTCGGTCCTTAATGTACTTGCGATTCTTTTCCTTGCCCATGCGTTTCCTCAAGTCTGTAGCTGTGCTGGCTTTGGCTACGAGCTTCTCGCCATGGTAGACGAGATAGGCGGGCTTTGCGTTGTTGTACATGGCCGGGAACTGGTCGTGCGCCGTGCTTTCTAGCTGATCAGCCGCGTCCGCCTCCACAAACTCGACAGGCCAGCGACTCTGTAATGTTTTTTTGACGACTTGTTCCCTAATGGCCTCGCAATTTCGCTGAAGACATTCTGCAAGCACAGCTACACTCGCATATTTCGCGAGCACCGTGCGGTCTGCTCGCGAGTCCGCTGGCGAGTCAGAATATACGACTAGCACCGGAGGGCCTGGGCGCTTCAGCACGACTGGTCCAGGGTCATCATCGAGCACAATACGCTTGATAGAGGCTAACTTCAAGTCAACAAGGGCATCAAACTCCTCTGACGCGGTTACCTCGCCTGAATATATGTTGAACTCTGATGCCACCAGCTTCTGTATGACCCATCGCTCATTCAGACAGTAGCGGCTCCCCGCAAAGCTCTGCAGCTTGGTGTGAAGGGCCGCCTTTGGTATTCCTAGACCAATCGCTAGCTCCTTGAAGCCGGCAAAAGTGCGGACGACTCGACGAGAAAACCATACCACTGCGCATGATGTCGAAGCCGACCGGTGCTAGGCTCGCGGGCTTTATCAATGCCGTTTTCGCGGGCGGTATCACGCGGCTCTGGTGTAGGCTGTCGAGTAGATACAAGAGCGCCGTCTAGATTCTCGTTAAAAACCGATGAGACTTTCCATGCGTGTGCATACAGCGCTGGCAGCTGCATGTCCAGCTCAATACGGTTGCATTTCCAGCAGCACAGTTTCACGTTCTCTTCGTCGTTGTACAATAGTGTAGGGTTAACTCGGTCCGAACCACACATGCCGACCGCCTCGCACAGGTAGCATTCACCGGTCTGTTTTTGGAACGACTCGACGCCCGCCTTGCGCCCGCCAACCGATGGTCGTCCAGCGTTCACAAAGTTGCTGTTGATCACAGCATCCATATCGAGCTCGGCGTCAGGCGTGTGCCTCCTTCGCACCGCATTAATCTGACACATCTGCCACACGTACTCCTCGGGTAATAACGTCCCCTTGAGAATGTTATCGAGATGGCACGCCGGTACGACATTGTTTTCAGAGTAACCCAGCCTGCTGTTCAGACGGTCGAGCCCGTTGAGTCAATCGCCCGCGTCTGGGAGAGCATCGCAGTAATGACACGCCTGTCCGATGAGCGTAAGCAGCGTGGCATCGTCTGTGAATGAGATGCGGCGGCTATCCGCTGATCGCTTGATAGCTTTGAATCTATCGGCGACGGTGGTGCGCCGTTTGGTGTTGTACTGCGCGACGGCTTCAGGGTGCATTAACCGAAATCGCGCCTGGTCAAGCGCGTACGTTTCGAGATATCCAGTCGGATCGAGCTCACGCTTGCGTTGGCGAAACGTCTCGTAATACTTTCGCGCGTTGAAGCAAACCTTACACTCGCTGGCCCATCTATACTCGCTCCATCGAAATGCACCTCGTTCAAACGGCTTGTCGCACGTGCTGCACGGCTTTCCAGGGGTCTCGTTTCGATCCGCTGTGAGAGCCCGCTCAGCGTTTTGTGCGCGCCGTTGCGTGTTGTACGCGGTTTTGCACATATCTTGATTCTTTACGCGCTGATCGGCATCGTGCTCAACGTCACAGGCGACGCAGAGAAAACCCATCGGACCGCACCCGTTATATGCCCAATCCACAGCCCGCGAGGATATGTGATGATATCACTTGTCCGAATACCCAACCGCCCATCGAGCAGTCCCGCGAAACGATGTCGTTCAGTCGGCGTTAAGGGCGAATCCGCATCGGCAACAAAGTCGGTCGGTCCATTCTGCACGCAACTCATCCGGCCAGAGGCACAGGTAGCGAGACGGTGGATCTGGTGCCGGCCGTTCTGTCATGAGTGTCGTTCAAAGCTTTGCGAAGCGTTTCCCAATCTTCATCGGTCAGGGTCTTTCGAAACTGAGCCAGCCGCTGAAGGCTCCGTTCTTGGAAGTAGGTTTTGGGACGACCGCTACTGTAGGTGCAGATCTTGACCTCGCTCGAAGCCTCACCCCAGGTATCACGGGAGGCCTGCACCACGCTCAGAGCTCTGATCAACTCCCTCGCGTCGAGAGAGACCCTGATATTTTCTTCGGCAATATCGTGGTCGGAGGAAGTGGCTACGTCGTCAGCGTTTTGCTGCGGCAATCGCCTTTGATTGTCGGGAGTGTTGAGGTCGAAAGAGAGATTCTGAGTGTTGATATGGAACGTTGAGTGGTTGCGTTCCGCAAACATTTCGTTGCTTTCCATGCAAAAGGTTGAATTTGAGACAAGCGCAGTGTTGCCGAGTCCCGCGCTTTATAGCCGTCAAACAGATTAAAAATTTCAGGGACACGTGAAACAATAGCACGTGGTCAGTGGAGCAACCGCACCTTTGACAGGTGACAAATTTGCGTTGCTTCAAATGATAAGGCCCTCCCCACCCGTTCTTCCTGTCAATTGGCATCCGCATAGGATCGCGGTTATCAGATCTGTGGGTCCTAGAATGTCATCATCGACTTGGGAGGTAAGACTTGGAAGGTAAGTGGGACCTAAAGGGATATCGAGCAGCAGGTGAAGATGAAGCCCCGGATCAGCTCAGAAGCGAGTAACGAATCAGCTACTCCGAGTAGCTTGTAGATAGGGTATTTGAGTGATTCGTCCGCCCCGTCCCATCCGGAAACGAAAATGGAAGCACCAGACAGAGGCCACCTCAAAGCGGTCGTCCTCCAAGCCATCGCAAAGGACTCTCAGAGCGAGCAGAGCGACGATATCTCGTTCCAACGAGCCATTCCCGCTGCTAGCTCCGAAGAAACCGCCGCGTCCTTAGAGCGCTTGTTGCAGTCCGATTTGAGTGTATTTTTGGGTGAGTTGTTCACATGCGCATGTTGGGCAGGCATAGTACGGCAGCAGCAACAAGACTACAGGGCGACCGCTTCTAACGTAGTCTGGGGCTCGTTCCACAGAAAAATATGGGAGATATCTCAGCAAGCAGGATTTAGCTCTTTTCGACCCATTTTCAGGTATGAGCCCCAGATGCACATTGCTAATAACCATCGCAAAACTCATAGAGTTGTCCCCTTACAGAGAAGTACGAAGTCGCTCACTACCTCAGCCTCTACCGCACGCCCCTGCCCGCCATTACAACTACGCAACTACGCAACCGCCGCCTTGCTTACCTCACATCCCATCTTTCCCACACCGACTACTTTTCCCCCTCCAACCTGCGCACTCGGGCGCCGGAGCTCTACCACACCTACATTGGCCAGTATGAGGACGACTCGGGAGCCGCGTTCCCGGAGAGTATGGGGCTTGTGGATCGCATATATGAGAGCTGGGAGAAGGAGGTGGCGGGCGAGAGGGTGAGGAGGGAGCGGGAGGAGACGTTTGAGGAGTTTGATACGGAGAGCGAGGAGGATGGTGATGAGAGCGTCGAGGATGAGATGGAACCCGGGGGAGCCGATCCGTTACCACCGCCGGAACCAAGTGGGCCTGACGTCCCATCGAATCCGATGGCAGCGTCCACATTCACATCTACGTCAGATTCAACAACGCCGCAAATATCCGAAGCTGAGAGGGAAGCCCTCGCGGCTGAGTTTACGGAAATTATGCGGCGGCGCTTCATTGACGGCAAAGATGTGGGTTTTCTGTTCATCTGTACGGGCTTCTGCTATCTGCGCTAATGATCTTGTCGGTTGCAGTCGGATCACTTTGATTATTCGCCCGTAGACAGTAATCCGGACTATGGCATGTTCTCAGCGGAAGCACGGCATGACCGCGACGAGGCGTATTTTGACGCCGACGATGACGACGGGGACGGGAATTCGATGGACCCCTTCCAATGCTTGAAGGAGGGGGAGTACGACTATTAAGTTTCCAGAAGTTAGCACAAGTCGAAGCAGTTTTTGGTGTTTTGGTAGCTTCATGAGAGCAGCGGTGTATGTGTATGTGTCATGTACGGAGTCGATCCCACAAACGTCCTCCGTCATCTGAAGCAGTAGGGCCGTGATCTAGACTATGCTAGTCGAAAACGCCGCGATGATCGTCTCACATAGGTTTATGGATAAACCTCAACCGCCACACTTGGTTGACTCTTCTTGCGTCCAATGGACCACGAAGACGGGAAAATGCGGATGATATTTGCACTCCCCCAGGGAGACTTTTGTTTTCTGTCCGGCGGACGAGCTGCCTTCCCTTTTTATGACTAAGGAGTTGGCGATGCACACGCGGGTCATGGATTGTAGCTCCTGGGAATGAGACAGAGAATTTGAGCAAACGACTGAACGGCAACGACGCGATCCGAAACGAAATATCCAACCTTCATCCGGTCCTCCTTTGCATAATCTGAACTTTCGCTCGCCTGTGCGTCGTGCTTGGCGGATAGTATCAACTCCTGGAGCGCTGTTTTGGATTTTGCCAAACACTCTTCTGCTGCCGCAAACACCTATTGGTTCCAAGTACGTATCGTGCGGTCTATAAGCGAGAAGCACAAGGAATGCGCGGGGCTAACATAAAGGAGCTTTGGTCACAAGTAAACCGACCTTCGTCGCATCCACCCGTTCGTCTCTCCAAGCCGTAAAATCCTGAAACTTTGCTCTCGCCGGACTGGACAACGTCGCGAAGGCTCTAAACCGATGCTCAAAATGCGTGTCCTCGCGATACGCTTTATGCCTGGGAGGGGCCAGGAACCCTTGCTGGTAGTAGTGCCGGCCCAAGTATAGTAAGCCATCTAGAATCTTTGTCTTTGCCTCCGTCTCTATCCGTAAAAGCGTGACGTGCCAATGCCGGTCCTTGTCGGGGATTGATGCGCCGCCTTGCGATACCCTCATCAGCACGACAGACAGCTCATGCAGTAGAGCTCTGATGTGCCATAGAACCATCAGATGCTCATAGCTCGCGTAGAGATCTAGCTCGTACCCGAGCTGTAGGTACAGGATCATCAGTAATAGCTTCTGATGGTATACCCATAATGATAGCGCGAACGAGGGGTATGGCGGAGATAGCTTTCGAGAGAACATTGTGGTGGTTCTCGCCGGCGATTCGCTTTTGGATGACTGTGCCTCCAGTGTCTGGATCGCTACCTGCAGCTGATCCCACGAAAGAATGACTTTCCGCAACCCCCGGTGCTGTCTTGACCGATTTTTGCAGTATAATTTCAAAGTCGCGTCCACCGGTCCTTGTGCAATTCCCAGGAACTGATGCAGCATTTCAGCCGAGTAAGCTGCGTCTCTGTGCTCGAAAAAGTCCTTGAGAGCAAGTTTGATCAGGTTTAGTGCTCCAAGCATTGTGCTAGGACTCGTTGGATTCAGCACGATGTTATGCAAACACGCCCGAGCCAGCACACTCGGGGCGGGCTTACGAGCCGAAAAGGACTCGAGGAACGATAATTGCGTGGTGAGGGTAGCCCCTGCCGGCTGTGAGCAAACATCGTGTACGTGCGACAACAACGTGGCCATATCGTCCATTGCTTGCTTTTTGGGCATCACGCTGATAGGTTTTGGCGGCGCGGTAGTGAAAAGCTTCCGTGTGATAAAAGGATCGAAGAAGTTGTCGACATCACAACCAATGTCCATCGTACGTTCGATAAGTTCGAGGTGCCGCATTCCGTCCGCCGCGCATTTTTGAGCGCGTAAACGATCACGGTTGTTGATGCTTTCTATCATTGAGTAAAATGCTCGCCGGAAGCGAACTCTGCACAGAAGAGCATCGAGGATTTCCGGCTTCTCTCTGGGTGAAACGCCAAGCTGCGCCCAATCCTCGGATGAGATGGCTTCGATGTCGGTATCACCGGCCGACGCGAAGGCAAGGTTCTCTTCCACGTCAAGCAATGCTGCAACGGCGTCTCCTTGGGGTACTTCCTCGCACAGTGAGAATCCCATCGTCTCCGGAGCAAAGTCCTCTTCATCGGCGATCTTCGAGTCTGACACCATTCGTATGATCCCATCCGCGGTTCGGAGGATCGCCACGGCGCAGGCATACAGCACTGGATGTGGAATCTTGTGTGGATCATGCAGATATATACAAGTAAAGAGTGTCTGACAAAGAAAGTTTCCTGCTATCCATGACATTTCGCGACTTAGGAGTTCGTCGAGAATGCCGATGATCTCCACACTCGATAGAAACTGCTCCGCGATGTCGGCGACTTTGAGTTGATTTTTCGGTTGATACTGTGCGAGTTCCATACCGGGATCCATTTTCGGGTCCATCATCTGTGGCAACTTCGTGTGAGCAGGACGAATGGAGTCTTGG
Organism: Fimicolochytrium jonesii; assembly: GCF_025526975.1. Lineage (NCBI taxonomy): Eukaryota > Fungi > Chytridiomycota > Chytridiomycetes > Spizellomycetales > Powellomycetaceae > Fimicolochytrium > Fimicolochytrium jonesii. The sequence goes on from NW_026515674.1 coordinate 676,614, forward strand.
CAACCAGCCCAATCTGACCTCTATGGCCGACATTGAATCCCACAACGTGAAGCCTTCCGGATGCAACAAATGCCCAACGTCCAACTCTTAAATCAAGAACAGTCGACCTTTCATGAGCTTTTCGTGAGTTGCGCAGACAAAAAGGTGGTCTCTACAGACATCCAAGCCGTACCGTCCGTGGCCTCCAGAAAGAACTCCGTCACATCTGTCCATGAGTTTTGTGATTCCCAGTGGTGAGATGGGGGAACGTCGAAGTGCTCGGCTATATAGGTTTTCGAAGTTCAGGAAGCGGTAAATGGTTTGCTGCGCAATTCATGCCGCTTAAGTCTTCGTACCTTCACCTAGCGCTGGAGCGCTCGCTACAGCACCCTCCTCGATTCTGAGGCACGGCAAACGTCAGATTGTTACCTTGCTCGTGCGTCTCGTCTCTCTCTCTCTCACGCCAATTGCCTACCTTTGCAAGGTCATATTCCCAGTCCTCGGACAGCCTGCAGGAACAGTGCCTGTGTCGATGCGGACTCGTGCTCTGAACGTAGCGTCCCACTATGATGCTACAGAGTTCGTCCTTCCGAACGAGATTGGACTGACAAAAGGGTAAGATCCCGCAAATGTCGTCCGGAGCCGTGGCGGATGACGTCACGTGATGTTCTTGTCGGAGCCGAACAAGTGTCAATGCAACTGACGGGACCGTCTAGGGGACCGAAGGCGAGTATTACAGTATTACGCTCCATCAGCGGTACAGAAGGCTAAGACATGTCAGTCAGTCCATGCATCGGGTCCCTTCAGTAGAGCTTCCAACCCCACATAGTCAAAACACACTCCACCGTGGTAATGGAGTGAGGGGCACCACGGTTTCCGAGCCTTCCCTTGCTCCACAGGGACCCCAGTTTTCCGATATAACACTCAGTTGGAGCTCCTCCGAAAACCTTATATTCCTAGGATTCTTGAACATTCCGGTGCGGATATTCTTCCATCAGCACCGCGAACAGAGTGATCCTCCTTGTAGAGACCACATATGCTACTCGTTGAAGTACCGTCAGAGCAGCATTATCCATGAAAGATTTGGCTCTCGCAAGACAGATCCCACGTTTTGCTAGTTTGGTGCTATACGTAGATGAACCGGCGATGACGGCTACCGTACATGTTGGCATGCAGCGTCAGGTTGACGTGGCGCTGAATAGAATTCTCCATGAACCCCCAACTTGCCAGGAATCTCCACAACCTGCCCCATCGTGCAATCGGTTCCAGGGCCCCCCGCGTTCTTTGCATTGAGACGATCCGAGTGACATCAAGCTCCCCACAGCAAAGGCAAAAGTTGTGTGTCTCTACGAAGCATCATCGCACGTGCTGCCTCCACAAAAACAGAAACGTGGCGTGGACGGCAGCCTCCACGATGGTTTCAAAGTATCTATAAAGCGCAGGAAGACGGGCAAGGTCCCTCCAATGTAACGTTTTGGAGTTCCACCTCCGGCAATACCTGTCATCTGGTGTCAGTCTTGCATCGCATCATTCTTCGACGCCTTCAGGAGGAGGAAATCGTTCGGTGCGTATGGCCGACCGCCATTTTTTCATCGTTCAAGGTGCAGATGCGCAACTTTGCTTATCGTCCCTTGCCATTTGGAAACTTGGGAAGTTCGAGCACTGAACACGATTGCACAGTATCAGCCGTCGAAAAAACGAATATCTTTTACATTTCAAACCTCTCTCTGCTACGGAGTCGATATTTGTGTGGGATTGACGTGCTACTATTTCTGCTGACGGAGGGATAAGACGTCCACCACGATCCCGATTTGATTGTATAGCCCCTTCGCAAACTGTAGGTGGATGCTGGCATTGCAGTGAATCAATTCCGCCTGTATGTGATTGTGCCGGCTTCACGGTTGCCCTTACCTGCATCATTTATTCGCTTGGTTTTCCTTTCACTGCTCGCTGACTAGCAGACCCGGTGACTACGTAATTGATACCGAATCATGTGAGTGCCGTCCAAGTCATTTCTCTTCTCCGTGCAGTAATCAACGGCCCACGCTTATACTGTCTCACAATATCATAGGGTTGCTTTTAGCAGTTGGCGATACCAAGCATGGATTGCCACGGTGAGTAGGACTCGCAGTGACGCGCTGTAACGCAGCGGCGCCAAGCATACACATACGGTGTGCGCTGCACCCAATCACTTACCGGGGACCGCATCCGCTCACTAATCCTCATGTCTACCTATGTATGTTTGCTTCTGATCTGGTATAGTATACACTCCTGGCGCTTTGGGGCTTTCTATGGCTCCTCGCTCATACTTTCCGCGGCTTGGGTCGTCCTCTAATGGGCGGCGCGACCGGCGCTGGATTGGGCGGCGCGGCCGGTGGTGGACCTGGTGCGCTTGAAGGCGGAACGGCGGGGACTGCTGCTGGTGCCGCAACGGGTGGCAAGCATCCGCATGTAAGTTTTTCCGTCCACACCCACTTTGGCTTTTTTGTAATTTTGTGCGTAGTTCCTCGTACTGACTCCCCTCTCCTTCTGCTGCAATTTGCACATGCCTTACGTACACCCAGGGCTGGCGCGTCCAAAATGCAGCTCGAATTGCCCGGAACTCCTTCCTCATGTCTCTCGCCGCCACTGTCATCAACGAGCTCGGGTTCGGCATCACACGTACGGTTGCGGCGCTTATCTGGACCTTCTTCGCGCTGTCCATCCTCCACATCTTTGCTGCCATGGCCACCCGTCACTATGCTCTGCCTTGGTTAGTCGGCTTCCCGCAGTATGTGATCATCATGATTGCGGTTGGGTTGGCGTTCCGGGGATGAGCGAGTCGTCACCGGATGGCGCGGTGGGCCTTCCCCGCCGAATTCAGTCTAGGTTCCCAGTGCATAGCTCAAATTGATACCACCATGTCATTCTTTACCCCTTTCCTTTTACTGTTCGTTTTTCTTTCGTCAATTCCCAATTCCCGAGGTTGTTAATATCCAGCGTAAAAAAATATGTACAAAATCGATGCTCGGTCGTTGCCGAGTAATTGTTTGCTCGCATGCGACCAAGGGGAATGGGCCCTCGACGCTGGATGGGGATGTGCACTGATTGAGGATGATACCAATGCCGTATATATATACTCATCCGAGGGAGAGAGGACGCACTGCTTCCACCTGGCAAGTGGGAATCGTCAAAAAAACGGGCTGTCAAATGCGCTCAAGTTGACAGTAACGGCATGCATGACTCAACGAGTTGGATCGCCGATCTGCTTTTCCTGGTTCCACCTTCGGGTTTGACTTGGAACACACCCATTAAATCGCATTGCCCAATCTGCGGGCCTTCGGCTACGTTGTTCCATACATCCGTTTGGTCCTCAGAGCCATATACTCCCTTCAACTGGGACAAACCTGCACTTGGAGGAGAACGGGTTCGCTTACATATAATTCGTCTAATCCGGACACGAGGATTTTCCGGGGCATCGACAAGAAAGTTGGGCCCAAGTTTTCAAAGTCCTGTTTCGAACGTACGCCTTAAGAAGTCCTCACAATCCTATTCCTGGAGCCTGCTTTTTCATCCAGGAAAGGTTTTGGAGGCTCCGTACGGTTGCCGTTCTCGCGCCGCGTGATCTTTACCCATCGTGTGACGACGCAGGGCTTAGTTGCGTGGTGCGGGCTGGCCAGCCTGTGACGTAGAATCATTGAGAAGCGTTGTCCAGCTGCGACCGAGAGATTTCCGACGATGGTCAAACCACCGCTATGCACGCTGTCATCGGCCTTGCGAGCCGCAGAGTCGTTTTCGGGTTCAGCACCGCCTTTTTGCAGCGCTCAATCCATATCAATCCCACGCCATCCATCGAAAACTCGCTCATCACCGCTCCTCCACACCCGCACGCTACACACCACCATCTCTCACAATGCCCAGTGGGCGCCGCGAAAACCCACGCCGCATGAAATCCTTTCCCTGCCACCGACGGCTACGAAACAACACATCAAATCCCAATACTACCGCCTCAGCATGCAGTATCATCCCGATCGGGCGATGCAGCGCGGCGAACAGGACGCCGAGGCCGCCGCCGCGTGCGCGAAACGATATCAGGAGGTGCAGGAAGCGTACCGGATCCTGACGGGCAGAGACGTGAATGCAAGTTGTGTGCACGAGGAGTCCCAGACGGCAGGGGCATATAGACATCCGCACGACCCGCACGCGTCCGAATATGACGCCGAGTACTTCTACCAGCATCACCAGCATCACCCACATTACGGATACACGGCGTACTACGATACGCCCCAGCACGGGTTCGGGGAGTCGCATTGGAGCGTGTTCCTGTGCATTGGGATAACGGTGCTAGGGTTCTATTTTGGGAGTAGTTATTATTATGCGAGGGAGGAGAGAGAGCAGATTGATCGCGCGTGGGTTGCGCATATGCGGGCGAAGGAGAAAGAGGGACTGGCGGAGGCGTTGGGGTATGTGAGGCCGCAGAGGAGGAGGAAAGTTGTCGAGAAGGCGCCGGAGGAAGCCTGACTTATGCGGGGATGGTTGGACGTCTGGGGTTCGGGTGTCTATCTTCTGCCCATTTTTGGAAGTCGTCTCTGCGACACTGTGTGTGAAGGTTGCCTACGTCTATCACTGTACATAGTTCATGACCCTCCGTTGTTTGGAGTCATTATCGCTCGCTGGAAGGGCTTTCTTATCATCTTGGCGCGTCTTCCCATACTTCTGTTCTATTACCGATCCTCCACGCCGGGTGCGGAAGGAGCCGAGACCGAACGTACATCCACATCAGAATACAGGTGCCTCGCACCTGGGAGACTGAAATACCATCCCTCGCTTTGGAACAAGGGCACATTTCCGCTTAGATTATATCACGGGTATTAAACAAAAAACTATTTACAATCAACGCGAGCCCCGAACGTTGCGAAGAAGAACCGGCGCCCAGGTCTCTCCTCATGATAGCGCAAGGACGGCGCTAGCTCCTGAGAAGTTACTCTGGTATGTCCAGGAGATCATGCAGCGCGTCGGCCAGCCCGTAGTCCGCAGCAACCTCGCGGGCCCGATATAACGGAATCCTGGAAACAACAGTCCACTTAGCCTCGGATCCGAACCCCGACAGCGCGAATTTGAAAAATTCAAACATACCAAGTTCCTTGATATTTCCCGTACCCGCCCTGAATCTTCTCATGTTCACCCTGATGCACCTCCCGTTCCAAAACCTTCGTCCTCCGGCTCTTTTCCATTCCCGCCGCTTTCAATATATGCGTAGCGTTAATCCACGAATCTGATTTCCGCCGCATTACTCCTACGCCATTCGGGGCCTCGAGTTCATAGACTCGGGTATTCGAGTAGGTCGCTTCGTATATCCCTTCGCGGGGGGGGTTGAAAGACGCGAGCTGGCGGGCCGGTAGCGACGGTGCGCCGCGACGGCTAGGGGTGGGGTTACTGCCAAACGTGCCGAAATTGCCTGGACTGTTGCCGCCGGTTGTGTAGTTATTGGAATTGCCGCGTGAGTATCCTCGCCGAATTGGGATAGGGAAGTTAGAGGGATTGAATGCTGGGACAGAGACGGCTGGATGCATGAACTGCTGCTGTGCGTATGGTGTTTGTGTTGTATATGGCATCGACGTATAAGCGTGGAGTTGGGGATTCGCATGTTGTGGGTGACCGGCCAACGTAGTTGGGTAGAAAGGTGCCTGCTGTAGCGCTGGCTGCTGATGCAGCTGATACTGAGTGGGAGGTACCGATATTGGATTGGCAGTTGAGTAATAGTTTTGCTGCAGCGGTGGCATCGTCAGTCCCCCAAGGTGGCTCAAGGCTAGCGCTGGGTAGTTAAGCTGTTGTGCCAATGAGGTCCCAGTCATCATCTGCGTCATTTCATGCGCTGCGCCTGACCGGACTGCGGGCGTCTGCGCTGAAAACGATGGCGCATTGACCGAGGACGTGCCTGCAGAAGGGACCTGCGTAACGTGTGGTGCAGCTGTCGGCATCGGAGCAAGCGCATATCGCGGATCTTTCCATGGCTCATATGGTGGGTGGGGCAGTGGAGGAACAAGGGCGGTTGGGTATACTGTCGGTGGTGTCGGTGGTCGTGCTGGAAGGAGAAGGAAGTCTTCCGAGGAACCGTCGTCGTTTTCGTCTCGCAAGATGTTGAGGTGAGGTTGAGGGGGTGGCAAAGGAAGGGAGACAGTTGCGGTAGCCATTTTGAAGAGTCCGAACTCTCCGCTGCGTTTTCAACCGTCTCTAAGCTTGGAGCCACTGAAGCGGCGATCGATAACTCTGCTGTAATTGGGTAGCGGGATGTCCGCCGCTAAGCCAATTATCGTTTTGTAGTGAGGAGCCTATCAGTGAGAAAAGCCGACACGCATATGTAAGAGCGAAAGTGGTTTCTACCGAGTTCTCATGTTGGTCAGCAATGCGGCGGATTTTAAGAGTGCTGGTTCGATTCCCGACACTAGCAAAAACCCTCACGAAGGTGCAGCATCAACTTCAGCACAGCAGTAAAAAGGTCGGATTCTAGAGATTTCATAATAAAGTCACTTTCTTCTGAAGCAAACCTCCTCCATCGCCGGTCGCACAATTGACGTTTGTGAAGCTCTGATGTTTTTGCAACATGATATGCTTTATTATTTTTCGTATGTATATACAAAATTGTTGGCGACATGAAGTTGCTTCGTTGCCATACCCCAAAGGACCTTCCCAATGCTCCCACATGCGATCGAATCATTCCATATTGTTAAGCTAACTCTCCAGATTTTGGGACAGCGATTCACTTGGGGGTGTCAGCGATCCTGTACGCCAGCTTCTTTCCGCTGACCTTGTCCTTCCTCAACAAATCCAAGCCGTCGATGATACCCTTCAATCCCTTCTCCTTAACCTCAAGAGGGTGGGGCTTCAGCTTCCCGCCCGCGAGCAGCTTTTCCGAAATCTCCCAGAACTTGGTAGCGTAGGCGTAGTCCTCTGGGATCGCATCCTTGGTGACGCCGAAGGTGGAGAAGGGCTCGCCGAAAGCGGTGTAGGCGAGGGTGGAGGTCCAGCTGACGTCGTCGCGTGGCGCTTTGGTGGGCAGGAGGCCAGAGTACTTTCCTTTGGGCGCAAGCACGCCGGCGGAGATTTTGGCCGAGCCTTCGAGGGAGATGGTGTCGAAGACGTGGGTGAGGCTGTTGTTGGTGGCGGCTTTGATCTTGTTGATCACCTCAGGGTCGTTCTGTGCGGTGGAGAATCGTGCGTGAGTTCGACGTGGTGCTTCATCTATAGTTCTTCCATATACAGCAGTGACGCATCCGAAAACTTACGTAGTCAAAGACCTCATCGGCACCCAATGACTTTACCAAGTCAAAGTTCCTCGGCGAGCAGGTAGTGATGACCTTCCATCCCACCAGCTTCGCATACTGAATCGCAAGAGTACCCGTAGCAGTGGATCCACCATACACCAAGATGGTGCCTTTGGGCCCGTTCTCCCCAGGCAAAGGCAGGCCCAGGGTCTGGAAGAGGCCTTGCGCGACCGTGGTCACACCTACGCCGAGCGTAGCAGCCTCCTCGAATGAGAAGTTAGCGGGCTTGTGGATGGCCACACCAGTCTTAGCGATGATGTATTCACCGAAGGCGCCGCGATCGATGGGACCGGTCTTGGAGCCATGAACTACAGGAACACAACACATTGTGAACGGATGCTGATGATTAGCCCCCATGTCGATGCGTAGTACCCACCCTAACATTACCCTACATACCAGCGCCAGCAATATCGTCGCCAACCTTGAACTGACGAGTCAAATTCTTGCCAACCTTAACAACGGTTCCGGCATAGTCACAACCAACGCGGGTGCCGGCCTTAGCCGAGTAGTCGATGTGCCTGTGAATGCACAAAATGTGGGGTCAGGCGCTAAATCCAGCTCAACTCCGATGCTACATCTCCCTATCCTTCATCAACGTCGCAAAACGATATGTGACTTACTTCCAGTCGGTGGGGTTCAACGCAACCGCGACGGTTTTGACGAGAACGTAGTCATCAGGGATCTCGGGGATGGCTGCATCGGTGACGACTTCAGCCTTGCCTTGCTCCTTGATGTTGACAGAGATCTGCTTAGTAGGGATGCTTTCGGATGCCATTTTGATAATTGGGTATGTGAATGCGTGAAGATAGTTGTTGAGTTGTTATGAGAAGGTCCTGGTACTCCCCGTCCCCGTCCCTCTTTATATGCCCTCATCGGAAGCTTCGTTTTGTGGCGAGCTGGGGATGCGTGCATGGCACATTACGCACAAATTGTACGCATTTCAAATCATGGCGGCTTTACCGGCATCGATTGCGCCATCCTCCACCCCCCACAAAGTTCTCATGGAAGTGCCCGAGGACATCGCCCAACGCAGCCGATTTCACTGCACACATGCACTGCCAGGGATGGTAGTTGGTGGATGAGATCGCGCAAACACACCACAACAATGCATTCATGGAAATCGCTTTCTAATCCACCTGAACCTGTGCGGTGTACGTTGGAACTTCGACTTGTGAAACACGGGTTTTCCCAAAGTCCGCCGGCCGTCTTTCGCTCTTTCTCTTTCTTTTCTGGGATATCAAGTTGGAAGACGCGCCCCACTTGAAATTGAGCATTTGTCATCGCGTGTTTGGGCACTCCGCCGTTACACTGGCTCCAGGTGCAAGCCTCGAGCGGGCTTTCAATCCTCTTCAACTTGCCACACTATCATTATCTTTGAGTACGGCCGGGGGGATCCATATCGTATGTATGTATGTACATACATAGTGGCGTAGGAGATCGAGTTGCGACAGAGAAACTGCAACAAAGAAATCACTTCTAACATGATGACAAATACATACGAGCCACATCGATCCCAGTCTGGCAAGCTCGCTGCAAGCCTTCAAGCCTCAATCCAATGCACTCTTTTTAGAGATCTGTTGTCCACACAGCTTATCTCAGAACCATGCTCGTGGTTTGTATCATCACGAATGTGTCCTGTTACTCAAAATAATGTCAGTCCTTTTTGACAGCTTTCTGACGGCTATGTGTTCGTGAAGGCGAAATGTGCAGAATCAGCGAAAATTGTATTCTTGATGTAAAGGTCTGAGCGCCAGAGCCTCCAGATGAGGCTCGTCCCGCCTATATACCACGGCTCATCCTATCTAGTGATGAAATTACGCTATTGTGGTGTCGCGTCACATCCTGAGTACCCCTTGTCTTTCGGTATCCCTTTTCCTCCAGCTGCATTACCACCTGCTCCTGGGTTTATTACGGGAAGGTGTCCTACTCCTACGGTTGATGCTATCGATACTGTGTGGGGCTGCTTTGCGATGAGCAGCGACGGTAGTGTTAATGATTCCTGATTGGTGGATGGAGGAGGTCAGTTTACAAGTGCGACGCAGGGGAAGAGTGAAACCAATGGTTCCATACCTTAGTTCGGGTTTTGTGGTCAGTGGTGTTGTATTGTTGCTTGGAGGTATGTTGCGTCAGGGATGGAAGCGTTGTTGGCGCTTGGTGGGATTGATACGAGGGTATGGATTTTGACGTCGAGGTGGATTCTACATGGATACTTGGTAGCTGCATGAGATTGTTGAGAGCACGTCAGTGAGGATGTCTAAGATCGGAGCCATTTGTGCAAAAGACGAGACGCGCAATGTAGCCACATACTTTGCTGCCCTGCGGACCAGTAATAGCATTCTTCCCCACCACCGCGGAACCCCAATTCGTCTTTTGCGTCGCGAGGTGCTGCTGCGACCCTTTCTTGTCGTCGCCTCTTGCTCTGAACTTTGCGTAAAACGGCGATGAGCCCGTTGAACCGTGGGCCGCTGCCGCTGCCGTCAGAGCCGCAGTGAAGTTGACCTGCGTCGGCACGAGGGAGGGATTAGTGGTGTCGGAAGCGCGTGGTGCGATGGGTGGTAGGTTGAGAGTGGCGTTGGTAGAAGGTGCTTGCTGTTGTTGATGTGATGATGGTATTTGTTGTGGTTGCCGTAGTGGTGGTTGTTGCTGCTGTTTCTGTGACTGTGGCTGTGGCTGCGGGACGGGTACTCGGCCAGGAACATGTTGCGCGACGGCCATGAGGGTGCCGCTGGGTGCGGATGCATCGACGTTATTCGCTACGTGCGCAGGTGCAGCCGCATGGTCGCGGGCCAGCCGCTGTTGCTGCTGCTGCGTGGGAGCTGCTACTGGTGCCGCAGCCGCCGGCGCAGGCTGTGGTGGAATTTGTTGCGGATGTGATTTTTTGGCGGATTTGCGTAATGCCGCTGCATCGGAGGGTTTGCTCGACGCGACGATCGTGGGCACGGTCGGCTCGGGTATCTGGACCAGGACCTTAGTGGGCTTAATATATGTACTTGAGCCGTGCGCTTCTTTCGTCGTTTCAGTCTGGATCCGACATCATCGAGTAAGCGTAAAACCCAAGGTCAGTCGCAAGCTCCATGCAGAACACAGATCTGTATACCAGCTGTCTCACCTCCGCCTTCTTGGTAGAATGCTCCGCCTTCGCATGCTGCTGATGTGGCACATTCTCTTTATCCTTCTCCTTTTGCACCGCAGCACCGGCGACAATCGCCGCCCCAACGCCGGGAATCTGAGGTAACGAGGGATGCTTCTTCTTCCCCGATTTGAACCTCGTAGACGCCGATCGGCCCGACCGCGTCAGATCTACATCGGACCCCCCTGCTGTAGCGGCAACATCTTTGAAATAGGCGTAGCGGAGCGCCTCCCGGGAATTTATCCTGATGAAGCCGATGAGAACTTTAGAGACGATACCTGTGAATCACGGACCATTGATGCTCGAAATACTACGTACCTTATTTCCGGATTATATGCGAGCATCGCATTTATCAGGTCCACACAGTCTGAGCCCACATGCGGTACCAGCGATCTGATCCCTGTTCCTTCCTTTGCCGGAAAGTTGTACTTCAGAGCCGCTGCTTGCGACCTAAGCTCGCCAAGGGAGAAAACATGCCTCGGTTTGAACAGCCTCTCCTAGCTTGCACGCCTTCGAGCCAATTTCCACGCCGACAACAACTCACCCCACAATCCCCTTCAAAACCTCCCTCGGCGGCGTCCCCAGCACAGCATGTATCCGATGCAGCTGATCCAACTCATTACTCCCCGGAAACAGTGGCACTTTCGCCACAATCTCAAACAGTACGCATCCGGCGCCCCATATGTCCATCTTGAACCCATACAGTCCCTCCGTGAGCAAGCATTCTGGTGGGCGATACCACCGCGTCGCGATGTATTCGGTGTACGGTGGTTTGCTGTGGATTCCGCGGCAGGAGCCAAAGTCCGCGAGTTTTACCGTGTCGTTTTTTATTAAGATGTTCTGGGGAAGAGATTTGAGCACCGAACGGAATGCATACGTAACAGACAAGAACCATTTGGTGGATACTGCACATACCTCAGGTTTGATATCCCGATGGAAGATGCCCTTCCTAAAGCATAAAGTAGGTCCCATGAGCGCCTGACTCCGGAGCTCCCAGGCCGCGACATGCATTCGTGCTTCTGGGGCAACATATAAAAGGCGCTGCAGTTTCCTTCTGCTTACCCGTGAATATACTCCAACGCCTTGCAAATCTGCCACATAACGACCCTCGCCCTCGACTCTGTGAAAGCGGTCGCCGTCTTGCGCTGCGAGATCATCTCGTACAGGTTGCAGTCCATCAGCTCAAAATTTAGGGAGAGGATGCCGTGTTTTGGTTCACTGAAGGTTCGAAATGGACAGAGATGCACGAAAGTGATAAGTGTTGAGACACACGGAACGAGACATAGGTGGTGGTGACCGAATGGAAATTTTCCATAATACGCACAATATGACATCTTCGAGATCGATGATGTGTGGATGCGGGTTGAGGCGGCGGAGCGCTTGGATTTCTCGGAGAGTTTCGATTTCTTCCATGCTGAAAGACATAGGCGGCGTGTCAGTATTGCACGAATAGTCGCCGAAAACCCTCAGATGTACCACAACCTACCTCTTGAAGTGCTTACGAAACCGTTTCATCGCCGAAACTTTCCCCGTCTTTTTCTGCTTCACTTTCAGAACCTCGGAGAAGGTGCCCTCGCCGAGTTTGCACATTAAGCGGAAGTCTGGTGGGACGTGGTTAACATAAGCGACCATACTCGTGCCACTTTCAATGAACAAGTGTCGGACGGCTCCGTTCATATCGCCGACATGGGTCGACCAGTCGCGACATGTCCCTGAAATAGTGACCTTCGTCCCCGCTTGGTCGGCAAGAACCGGCCACTCCTTCAATTCTAGCTCTTCCATATGTCTCCTCTACATCGAGACCGCATTGCCGTCCACGCTGTTTGCAATGATGCACGCCTCATGAAGCCCCACCCGTCTGTCCATAGTTCAGAGTGTTGCTTTTGCCCGCTTCCTGCCCCACAGTTTGACCCTCTTCATTCTCCCGTCAGCGCATCCTAACATCTCCACTCCCCAGCATCCCGCCTAGAAATCCCTCAAAAACTCGCAACCGAACTCACCCTCCAACTTCCCACCCGCGGCCCCTCCCGTAAGCGCCGCACTCCCAGCAGGCCGCTCTGACCCATCTTCTTTCGTCGGCATCTATGCACGGATCTATCAGTCCGTTGAGTGGGTTCGTTTCGGTATATGCCCGTCAATGGATCAATGGACGAGGTAGATGCAATCCCAGATGGGCGTGGATGGTCGGTGGTGGGTACGTAATTCGCCCTGAAACCTCTCCCCTGTCACTCTCGTTGTCCAGATGCCTGTCGGGTTTGCTCGACTGTAGATGCGCGATGTGTCGAACTAAAATCAGAGAAGTTATCCAGCAGTCAGCTATTGCTCTCCAGGCTCGCTCGCTGTCGTCTCAGCCACTTTGGATGGCACACAGGATGCCATGACATGCCATGGGTGGTCTAAAGATTGACGGGACGCGCCAATACCCACACTCACCTATCAGTCCTCCTAAACCTGCCTCTTTCTCGAGCAAAATGTGAATCGGGCCGCTTACAACCTTCTTCGTAGTATGGAAGGCGCTGTGCTTCTCTTTCTATCGTCTAATCCACAAGAATGAAAGGCGCTGTTATATGTCACTGACTAGCTGAATTGCACGAATAACGCTCCAGTCATTTCTCGGGTAAGCACTATCGGACACGAAAAGCACCAAGCGAGGAGTAAGAAAACAGCGTACGCTTAAAAATTAAAGGAAAAAAAGAAACAGGAGAATGGGGCTTTCACTTGTTACCCCTTTTCCCATCTTCTAAATGTCCGTCCGAGTTTCCTTCTACTGGCACCATTTTTTACAGACAAGCGTAAAAAGGTAGTATCGATGCTTCGCTTTTGCGCTCGAAACGCCGAAAAAGCTCCGAGGCATGCTGTCAATGGAAGGGAGTATAACAAACGACATATCTGACGTAAGCGGAATGACAGCGCGTTGCTGTCAACCCTCGCTTCGTCCGTTGAGTTGATTTTTTCCCATCATGCGAACTTCTCCGGCGAATATCAGCGGAGACCTTGTCTCCCTGACGCAGGCATGCATTCATATTGTGGCCCCATGCGTAAGAGACCACCGAAAAGCCAGAATAGGACGGCCGTGGTTGTAGCCGAAAAGACCGTCGACATCAACACACCACCAAAAGAAACGACAAATACAGCGAGTAAAAAGGTTTTTTTCCTTCAAAACGAGGAGAAAGAATAAAAGTTGGAAGTGAAGGAAACAATAATACACAGACAAGCACGCGCACGCATCTTCTTTTTTTCTACATCTACAATTCGTAGGTGTGGGGAATTTGCCATGCCCAGGACGAAACTGGGTGGACATGTCACGGGCGGGTGTGAGAGGTGCCTTGGAAGAGCGAGGGAAGGGGTTGGGAGTTTGGCGGAAGGTGGTTTGGGGGTCGGTTGGTATGGGATGAGGTTGGAGGGCAGCACTTTAATTCCAAGTTTTTAAGACGCATCCGACACAGTCGACTCCTTCTCCACGCTTCCCTTCCCCGCAGCAGCACCATCAACACCATTAGCAAGGGGCACTTTGGCAGCAATACCCTCCGCCCACTCCTTCTTGCTCTTCCCCTTCAACAGCGCAGCGATGACGACGGTCATGTTGTCGCAGCCGACCCCGCCGAGTTCACTGTCGGGCGCGAGACAGTGGTCCATGAGCTGCTCGCAGATCTGGGGCAGATCCGTGCCTTCGGCAATCTTTTGTCGAACAAAATCGATCACTTCTTGGTTGGACATGCAGTCCCAGATTCCTGGAGAGAGACAACGAGTGTCAACATCGGTCCGAAAAAGTATGATAAGCAACTCTGCGCTTTCTCGGTGTCATATTGGCCTATGTGCTCCTCGGCCGAACCCCTCTTCCAGCGAATGCCTGAGCATGCCACGAGCTGCTTCCGAGTCCCACAGATCGAATAGTACGTACCATCGCATGCAATGACGACAAATTCATCAGTATCCTCCAACTTGCGCTCAGTAACGTCTGGGTTCGCCGTGACGATCTGCTGCTCAGGGGGCAGATTGGAGTTCTGCTTGAACTCAAAGTCACCGATGGCGCGGGACAAGGCAAGGTTTCCTGTAGTTTCCGAAAGGACGAGGTAATTTTGTATTGAGCAACGTCGAAGTTCAATGATGCCAAAATGCTGACCATGGCCCAGGATATTCAGGCAAAGCGAGACTCACCGTTCACACGACCAAACTCCACAAAACCTCCAGCTGCGACAATTCGCTGGGATTCCTCTGCGGGAATAGAATGACATGTGGATAATTAGTCTCATGCGTTTGCAACGTTCAGTGTGTGTTGTCCGCGTGCCGGAATTCCGCGGTATGCATATTCTTGTTTACCTGGATTGACCGGCTTATGGTCGAAGGATAGCGGGACAGCGGTCCCGTTGCCGGACAGGACGGCCCTCGAGTCACCAGCATTGGCCACGAATATACGCCAGTCGTCGGTAATGATCGCAGCGACTGCTGTGCATCCAGAAGGGTCCATTTGGAAGTTCTCGTCTATGGAAATTGAAGGAGTGAGCAAAATGCCTGACGTTTTTGGCGAATCCCCAGACGATTGAGAGACGACTCCGAGAATTCAAAAATTTTCGAACCCTCTTCCATAGTTTTCTCAAGTCGAAAAACGCTCGGCCCACTCACCGGCACGCAAATCCACGTCCGTCCCCAAGAATCCAGCCTTCAATGCAACGGCATAATCCTCCTTTCCATAAGCCTCTTCCTGTGCTACACGTCCATGCACCTTCTGTCCACTATATCTTGCCACGTTTGAACCCCCATGCCCGTCGTACACTGCAAAGAATGATATGTGCTTCCCAGCCTCTGGTCCACCCATTTTCAGAATGGTCGTATGGGCGTCCTCCATGCCTGTTGGGAGAAATTGGATTGATGAGTGTGACTGTAAGCGCAGAAGTGGGAGAGTGCGCGGAGAAGAGAATGCTGTCGCTATGGCCGCTATGCGGAGTCTGGAGTGGTAAATCCCAACGGCCCAGTCCCTCGACTTATATTGCACCTACGGTGCAATTCCTCACGCAACCTTGTGCCATTGCCATGATCCCCCGGCAGCCTTTATACAACATTGCGTCCAAGAGCGCAGAAGGTTGGCCCTTTCTATGTCCGAGGCTGCTGCCACGTCCACGGTCCGCGCGGATTTATTCAGATTCACCCTCCTCGTTGGATTCTCGTCCATCGTTCCACTCGATACATACTTATTCTCCAACCTTGCATTGCGCTAGCACCATAAGCGATACGCTCGTCCTCGTCGGAGGAGCTATGCTTTTCCGTGATCGGCTCCGAGAGTGTTTGACCCATGTCGCTGTCGTCCAAGTCGATAAGATTGTGAGATGTGGTCTTTTCGGTGACGGAAAGGTCGAGATGCAAGGGAGCAGTAGTTGAGTCTGGAGGGAGGTGGGCGCCCTTTTGGAGGCGCTTGTCCCTTAGCGACGCTTGAGAAGCAAGAATTTGGGGCGACCGCGGACTGAGGGGCAGCGGCGGCGAGAGTGCGTGGTTGCAGGCTTGCGTGTTTGGGATGGGAAGCGAGGATGGATCAAAGTGTTGCGGGTTGGCAGGGGCACGAACGAGTCCGATGTTGTGCGGCTCGCGAAGAGGGGCAGAATAGGCGCGGCTTTATTACTTGTGGGCTCAATCGCGGGAAGTTGGGACTGCTTCTTCTGATGAGACGTATACACTTTCTGGCAGGCAGAAGAAAAGCTGGCCGGTCTTCACGACGACTTCCTTCTTGGTGCGAGGGAAAAGAAAACCTATGTCTGTGGGGCGACCATAGCACACGGGTGACGGGACCCGAATATGGCATAGGGCATCGCCATACGTGTGCTGCTACCCTACTGTTGCTGCTGTGTTGGTGTCGTCATGGTTCCACACTGACGGTTAGGGTTGGGGCCTCAAGTATTGTGTACAATGTGGAGCGAAACCCATTTGCGAAATGATTAGTAGAGCCATGCAATTTGATTAGGACCTTTCGCAAAAGAATTCATTCAAAGCCCGAAGATTTTAATTGCTATGCGGTCACGTCGAGTTGTCGAGGTGCATTTGGGTGCCGTTCTGCTGCCCTGCTGTATGCGAACCCCGGCGTGGTGATGTGCCTCTCGCCAGACAGATGTACAGTACAGAAGCACCTCGGATACCGGGACAGTCGGCAACCAAGGAACTTCAACCTTACTTCTAGGGAACATCTTGAACAAAGGCATATTACGTTCTCCGACGTTCTGACTACAATCACATATGCACCACATACGCCGACCATAACCAAAAGGCCGACGCCAGACGGAGCGTCTTCTACGACACATACAGAGTGAAAAATATCCCCATTCTCAAACGCTGATCTTCACAATATCCCCCGTCACATCACTCGCGACGTATAGCGTCGAGTTTCCCACCAGCGCGATCCCCGTTGGTCTGAAACATCCGCTGGGGCACCGGAGTTGATTATCATTCCACAAGAGTCTGTCCGTGACGCGATCGACTTTCGGGGTGCCGCCGGGTGCTGAGAATGGTAGACGCACCACCGCGTAGCCAGAAGGAATGTCGCGGTTCCAACTTCCGCGGAGAGAGATGAGCATATCGCCGGTGCTGGGCTGGAACTCCAGGTCTATGGGAGTCGAGTGCGCTGATATCGCAGCATCTGGCGGTTTGACATTGGCTGGGGATTGGCACCATGCGTCTGTGTGTGTGCCGTCGTTCTATGAAATGGCGGAGATAGATGAGATGACATATCCCTGAAAGCCATAAACCAGATGACCGCAGAGTATCTTACCAGTGAATCAGGCCACGCATACATCTTCCCAACCGTCGGGCTATCAGCAAAGGTCCCGGTCAAGTTCCCCGCAGGGAAACAGAACGGATATCCATAGAATCTTGGCTGATCAAACAGGTAAACGTTCTCCACCGGACTATCCTGATGCAGGTCCGCCGTCAAATCCGTCCTCTGCAGATCATCAGGGCCCGTAACAGCACCCCAAAGCTTTCCACCGGCATCAAAGTTCATCGCAATGCAGTTGCGCACGCCGTCCGCCCATATCTGCCCCTGCTGAAAATCAAATGGGGTGCCGGTGTATGTCCTGTACGGAAACCGACGAACTCGAGCGCGCTGTGAACTCGTATCCACGTTGGCTTCGCTGCCGACCGAGACGTACATGAAGCTCCCATCAAGGACCACGCTACGAGTTACGTGGCCAGTAGCGGTTGCCCCAGGGGTCCCGAGCTGGATTCCGCTGTCGATGTTTCTGACGATATTCTCGCGCGCGTCTGGCGCGGCGATGGTGCCGTTGGTGTACTTCCATCTATACACGTCAGTGACGCTGCTGGCGTACATATAACCATCGTGGACGGCAAACCCGTGATTGAGGCCCAGATTGGCGGAAGAAACATCCAACAGCACCGTTTTCGAGTTGTCGGCCTTTGAAGGGGCAGCAACGGCGATCGCAACGACTTGCTGCGGGTCCCGCGCAAATGCGAGTAGGTTGCCTGTCGCGCTGTCAAACACCAAAGCGCGGATGCCAGATAAGCCGTTGGCTACAAGCTTCGGCGTCCCGAGTGCGGATGAAAGCCCTGGGTAAGGTTGAAGGGTGCCAGGGCCTTGGCTCACACCGTGGGTATCGCGCTTTCGCAGTCCGAGAACAAGGCCGACAACGAGACCGGTGATGAGCATCGCGCCGAGGATTGAGAAGAGAATGGTTCTCTTCGAAAACCACCCTGAACGTTTCAAGGCGGCCATGGTGGGCTAGATAGGCAGTCGCTGTAGGTGGATTGAACGACGTCACACACGTCTAAGGTTGCGCTTATTTCTTCGGTCTGAAAAAGAACGCGCCGTTGGCTACTGACACTCTTCTATACGAGAACGGTGGTAGTAGTTTGTTCAAGCGGTATTCCTAACTTGGGACCGATCCGAAGAAATCGAGCATTCTTTATGGAAGCTCTCCTCCACAAATTATGGACTCCCAATGGTGACAACGCCTCTCCTTCTCCTTTGATGCGGAGACGCGTCCGTTCGATCCCTGCTTATGTGCTCTTTTCTGAGCTTCTGCAAGCACACCATATGAGGACTCAGGAGGCTACCGCTTTGTCTTCCCCACCATGGGGTCTGGGCATCCGAATTTACTACTCTCAGGCTACGAGAGGCTGCCACTACTGAGACTGAGAAGGCTTGAGAATGCCAAACCTAAAAACCTTATTTTCCCGCGCGTTTCGCGCTTGGCATTTTGTGCGTTTGCAAGGAAGGGCATTGGTCGACAACCGTCAAAAAAAGCAGAGATTGGTCATTGAGTACTGTACCTCGAGAAAACTCCGTCAATCCACTTTGTCCCGTTCAGAGGCACTCTCACCGGGATGCGCTTCGACACCAAAAACTTTCTCGCGCTACACCCTCCAACATACGATACAGCAGCATCATGAACTAACCCTCCGGTTCGTCTACGACCTTCCTCAGGTCTTCCTCGCAAACCTGACTTTCAGGCATAACGAGCCTACTGTACGCACTGTTGACGCCAAAGCCCGCCGAAGGCCTCGAGGAGGGTCAAGCGGGGCGTCGAAAAAATCATCTTTATGGTGTACTGCGGGAGGTCACCCGTTATCCGATTGTCGATCTGGACATGTGCATTGCAATCCCCGCGGGGAAAAAGCGATGACACACACCGTGTCACCATTCCTCCATTTATGCTGAGCGCCAGGTCTAAGACAAGCACAGTCTCAGACCAATCTTGAGAACCTTACAGTACAACCTTTATAACCAAACAGGGCTCAGCGAGCACCACAGAGAAACCGATGCTCGGCGCCCAACCTGATAGAGGAACTCGCGGGAGAGGCCGCGGAGGAGGTCGGAGTCGGGGTCGGGGTCGTGAGAACAACACCTCGACCGGGGGTGAAGCCGGCCGAGAACTGGTGAAACCTCCTACTGCAGATGTGAGATTGCCGACAACGACCAACCCGCCCGGCAAGGGCGACCCTGCAACAAAGCAGCTTTCCAACCGACCGGATCTGACCCGTGAAGCAAAGTCGATATATGGGCTAATTAGGAATGGAAAGTTCCGGCATCAACACGACGCTCGAAAATTCGCCGCGGCAGGGATCACCTCGGTGCCGGAAGATCTTCTAATGGCCATCGGAGAGCCGAAAGGGCTTGAGCTGCTTAGAGAATTCGAGAATCACGACATGTCCGTTGATGTCGGGTCGCAAAAGATGCCCTACTCGTTCCAACGCGTCATTATCCCTTGTCTCGCCATGCTTCTGAACCTCCCTGACCTCTATCTTGCCAAGCTTCGAGCGGTATATAACGTCTTCTTCATGAACAACATCTTTCTTGAAAACGTTTTGAAATGTGCGAGGACGCTGATGGAGCGAAGGAGCCTCGTTGACCCGCGTTTTGTCGAGAGCGCCGAGGACGGGGATATCGTTAGCACTTTTATCTTGAAGAATTGGGTCCATATGATGCTGCTCATCACCAAGTTCTTGAGTAAATATCTGAAGCTGGATACCGACGCTGCAGCTGAAGATAGATTCAAGACATGGCTTCCGGAAGTTAAGAGTATCGTTGAAGGCTGGGATAATGTCCTCCCTATGAGCGTGCAAGATCCAGGCCGAAAGGAGCTGACAAACTTTATTGAGGTAAGCTTCTTCTCTCATTCATCCTATACTCATCTCAGTCGAACGCTTCATTGACCCCTGAACCATAAAAAATAGCACATCGAAGCGATGATCCTTCCAGAAGCAAAGCTCGACGCTAAGACCACGAATCTTCGGCAGCTTTTCGGACGACTGTCGCTCAAGTCGGCAGCCACCCAGGCTGGACCAGGCGAGCTCCGGCCGGAAGGCCCGCGTCATGACAATGATTTCAAAGATTTCCGCCAAATCTCCATCGTTCCGACCTTCCAGGAGACGTTCTGTGACCTGGAGCCATACCTTCCTAAACGCGACGACGACCATCACCTTTCGCGAGGTGTGGACCGGTATCTTGATTCACAGTTCCGCTTGGTACGCGAGGATCTTTTGGCTTCCCTACGCCGTGGAATTTCTGGCTTTGTGCGCAACGGCACCAAGGCGCTCCGAAAATTGGGCCAAAACGGCACTTTTTATCGCATGGAAGGAGACAACTCCATCGATCTTGTCGTGTTTCGGAAGATGCATATCGAGTCCCTCAACGCCACGTTACGTTCAGGCATTGCTTTGGGGGTTTCTTTCGATGAGCCAGCCAGGGCATCATCCGAGTCCGACTTCTGGGGTAAAGGAACTGGCGGTAAACACTTGCAGAAAGGCTCCATCGTAGTCCTTTGGTTCAACGCCAAGAAGGATGTCGAGGACGACACGAAGATCGAAGACCGCCAAATATACCTTGCAGTCGTCATTGATCGCAATTCGAAAAACCTGGACAAGAAATCCAGGAAAATTAACTGATTCCGAGACTGGCGGAACGGGCCTCAGACGACCGCAAGTTGGAGTTCAGCTCTTGAAGTTTCCTGAGCTTTTCAAGATTACGTCGACTCAACTAGGCGTTCGAGCCGATGATGACGAAAATCTTATGTTCCAAGTGCGGAGCCATTTCTTCACCGCCGGATACAGCGTTCTGAATTCACTTCAATCGTTCCCAACTGAGGGCTTTCCCTTCGTCGACGAGCTGGTGTTTGATGCGCCCTCCCAAGCTTTACCGAAATACATAGTCCCTGGGACGACGTACAACCTGACCTGTTTGCTCAAAACGCCAAATCCCAATTACGCCCGTCTGCAGAACGTTGATGTGTCCGACTACAAGCTTCTGCGTCGAACGCTTCAGGATGTGCGCGAAATGTTGGTTCTAGATGAGACGCAAATCGATGCCCTGGCTGCTGCGCTCACGCATTCGATTGCGGTAATACAGGGGTATGTCTAAACGGCAGATTTTTCGGCCGCAGCGCTGTTTCCTAATAATATGCGCCTCTTTTGCCAGGCCGCCTGGCTGCGGAAAGATCTACATAGGAGTTCACATCATGAGGGTGATCTTGGAGAACATGGGCAAAATCTCGACCAACCGCGCAAACCTGGAACCTCGAGGAGTGGGCCAACGTCTGCAAGCGACGGTGGAACGCATCGCCGGCGGCGTTAACCAGCTCTCTGCCACACTGCCTACCCTGTGCGTCTGCTGTACCAATCATGCGTTGGACCAGTTTCTTGAAGATCTGGTAAAAGCGGGTGTGCCGGAAACCGATATCATCCGCGTCGGCGGCCGAAGCCAGAGCGAAATGCTTGCGGCACGGAACCTTTACAATCTCATGTACGGCGCAAAAACCCGCGACGAAGTCACAAAATCCAAGGAGATTGAGAGAGACCTGGTAGAGCTTGAGACGAAAATTCGGGAATTTAGCGAATATCATTTGACCCCACATAAATGGAAGCTGGCGGACTTGCGGTCCGGTCTTTTCAATGACCATTTGGATGCGGTTGCTGACGGGCGGTCTCTCTTTGATGGCGATGATGGTTTTCATGTTGTGTCTGGAGCCAGGAACAAGAGCCTGGACCTCCTGCAACGCTGGCTCCGTTGCGACGACATACAGTACAGATTGGGAAACGGGGAGGAGCCGATTCCGCTGCAGGATCAGGGTCCGCATTACAGTAACATGTACGATGCTTTGGTGCAGGACGTGGAACGTGATTTGGATGAATTGGAGTACCCTCTACAACAACAACATCACGAGCACCCCGATGTGGCGCAGATGGGCCCTCCTGACCCCGAGCGCAACAGACCTCTGAGGGACTTATTAGATGATTGCGATGTGTGGAACTACTCGCGGAACGAACGCCAGACCATGATGAGCCACTGGCAACGGCAGTACCTCGAGCTGCTAATGGAAGATGTGGAAGCAAAGTGCAAGAAGTACGAGGAGAAGAAGACAGAGTACAATGATATCAACGCCGCCACCCAGCTCCGGATTCTTCGTGGATGCAAAGTACTAGGGATGACGACCACCGGCGCCGCGAGCAACATGAAGCTTCTTCACAACTTGGCTCCTTCCATCATCGTTAACGAAGAAAGTGGTGAGGTTCTCGAGGCGCATTTGATCGCATCTCTGAGCAGCGGAGCAGCGCGCCTCATCACCATCGGCGATGAAAAACAATTGCGTCCGAAAGTCGAAGAACATTACCTGTCCATGGACTCTCATTCGGGGTACGATCTTGATCAGTCTTTATTTGAGCGGCTGGTGCGGATGGCGGAAGCGAACCTCGATTGCGTGGACAAAGGGATGGTCGTGCAGCTTGCCACGCAGTGGAGAATGCGGCCTGAAATTTCCACCCTACTCCGCCGCACCTTGTATCCGAAGCTCACGGATGCGCCGGCGGTCTTGTCGCACCCCAAAGTCAAGGGCATGCGACAGAATCTGTACTTCTTCGATCACAACGAGCGGGAAGCGGGTGCTGGGGACGGAGAGTCTGCGTCAAGATCCAAAGTGAACGAATTTGAAGCTGGGCTGGTGGTCTCGCTCGTGCGCCATTTGATCAAACAGGGCTACAGCGCGAGTGAGATTGCGGTCCTGACTCCGTATGCGGGTCAGCTTCTGTGTCTGCGGAAGTATTTGAAGAAGGAGCAGTTGGTTTTGTACATCGACTCAAAAAACTTTGCGGATATCAGCAAGGCGCTTTCGGGTGAGGGCGTCAATCCGGAAGAGCTGGACATTGAGCTGGAGCTTGACGATGAGCAGGAGGCGGAGGAAGGTGCATCGAAACCCAAGCAGAAGAGTAGCGTTCAGAGCGTGAGAGCCGCGGACCGCGTCCCTTTCAACGGTCGACAATTTCCAAAGTACAATGGGTTTTCTGTGGGCGCTTGAACAGAGTGAACTTGCTTATCTGTGCTCAACAGGCGAAGAGGCGAAAGTAGTGGTCATCAGCACCGTCCGCTGCAACGTTCAGGGCCGGACAGGTTTCCTGAAGGTATGACGTAAATTCTTACCTCCATTGTCCTGAACGTATTCTCATGGCCAACGTATACAGATAGACAACCGGGTCAACGTGATGGTTTCCCGCGCTCAACACGGCGAATATATCTTCGGCTCGGCCGCAACTATTCGCCAAAGGGGCCAGGCAAAAATGTTTATCAAGATGCTCGACATCCTTGAGGAGCAGGGTTTAGTCGGTTCCGCCCTCCCGCTGCAGTGCGACCGTCATCCGGACATCGTATTGAACGCCATGACCGCCCAGGATGTTCGTGAGCTCAGTCCGGATGGGGGTTGTCAGTTGCCATGTGAATATCCACTGTCCTGTGGGCATATTTGCCGCAGGCAATGCCATCCCGATGATAGAGATCACGATGGGTTCGCATGTCGGGCTCCGTGCACGAAGATGCTTAAGTGCCGGCACCCTTGCCGCAAACTTTGCTCCGAACCATGCGGTCGCTGTCAAGAGCGGATTGATTTGACCATCGAAGAATGCGGACATGTCGCCAGGAATGAATTTTGCTACAAGAAAGAAGAGAACGCTAGTATCGTTTGTAAGGAACGATTCGAGATTGTACATCCTGTTTGCAAGCACCTCATCAAGGCCGCCTGCCATGAGAAAAGACAAATTGAAGCCGCTGGTACACCTCAAACTCTCCGTGACCTGCTGCTGAACTCTGATCGCAGGCATGCGCTGTTCAGCTGCAAGAAGCCTTGCGGTGCCATCTTGGACTGTTCTCATCCTTGCGAGAACCCTTGCGGAGACTGCATATACAAATCCAAGAATGAAGAGCAGCTAGGCCCCGACGTCGGCATTCCTCTCCATGCCCCATGCGGCAAAATCTGCGATCGAGCTCTCTTGTGCGGACACTCCTGTGGCGGCAAGTGCCACAGCGCTAGCGAATGTCCTCCGTGCAAAAAGGAATGTGCGCAAGTGTGCCTGCATGCAAAGTGTCCGAAGTCCTGCGGAAACTCATGCGCAAGTTGTGCGGAGCAGTGCCCGTGGTTCTGCCCTCACGATATCGGCCCGTGCTTACTCCCGTGTGGCGCCCCATGCCTGCGACTGCCTTGCGACCGGCGTTGCGAGAAAGCCTTGGCATGCGGCCATCAGTGTCCATCCGTTTGTGGGGAACCGTGCCCGGATCCACGCGTGGCCTGCCGGTATTGCGCTGAAGAAAAGTACAAAGATGGCGTTGTGGATGTGTTCGTGCAAGCCACACTCGCGGAGAGTGACCCTGATGAAAGCCCTCTCGTTGTCCTCCCGTGTCAGCACTCGATGACTATTGAGAGTATGGACGGCATCACTGACCTCAAGTCGTACTACCTGCGTGACGCCAGAACCGACAAATGGATCGAACCGCTTCCACTTGGCAATAAATGCGAGAAAATGCCGGCCTGTCTCAACTGCCGCACGCCGATCAGCGGCATCCGACGCTACGCTCGGGTTCTGAACCATGTGTTCTTGGATCAGACCATCAGAAAGTTTGGCTTGGAGATCGCTCAGCAGGCTGTAGACGTTCAGCAACATCGTCAGGAACTGGACTCAGCGCTGACGCAATGGAGGGAGGATGCTATCGCGCTCCAGGCACAAAGGCCTGTCGTAAATAAAAATATCCAGGATGTGATCAAGAAGCACAAACGGCAAGCGCTTGCGACGCGAAAATTGAGAGACAGTCTTCTCAAGGTAGTGGAAGGTGCTAAACTCGACCATCCCGCGCGCCGGACCTACGAAAGGTCTGTTGTCTTGCTGTCTCAGATGGACAACATTCCCGGTGTTCCTCCTCGTCGCCAGGGGCAGAGTGTGCAGGA
Source organism: Fimicolochytrium jonesii (assembly GCF_025526975.1). Taxonomy (NCBI): domain Eukaryota; kingdom Fungi; phylum Chytridiomycota; class Chytridiomycetes; order Spizellomycetales; family Powellomycetaceae; genus Fimicolochytrium; species Fimicolochytrium jonesii. Next base: position 701,729 of record NW_026515674.1, read on the forward strand.
GCAGATACAATTGCTGCAGAAACACCATGCGCGACCTTCGGAGAAGGCGTTCATTTCGGCTGGCACGTCCTTTATCAATTGTGCAGCAACCTTCGTCAAAGCGACTGCCAACAAGGCGTTGCAAGAGACACTGCCGAAACCCCGGGAAGGAAGCCCACCCACGGCGACTGAGATTGTGCTTCTTCCGTACATTCAAGACATGAGGAAGATCATCCAACAGAACGTGGGGATGCATGCTCGGGTGCAAACCAGCTGCAATGACACGCAGAGCTGGCGAATGGCCGTCGACGCCGGATGCGAGCACTTCATGGCCATCTTCATGAGTCTCGACATCATGGTGGGATCGCGAGGTTTACCTCTTGTCCCAACATCCCACGAGCCCTTGGACACATTGATTGCTGAGACCCACGACATCGTTCAAAACGCCGCTGCCGAATATTTGACCCTTCTTGGAAACCATGCTTCGCTTGTCGCCGATCCGGAAGGAAAGCGGGCCGGTGCCGTTCGCGAGACCCTGGAACGCGCCAAAGAACTCGTTACAGGAACGACGGTTCGGCCTGTCACAGTAGAGGAGATGCGAGAGGTGTTTAAGGCCATGAGGCGAGACGTGGGCAGCTTTGGAGGGCATTGGTACACCTGTCCGAATGGACACGTCTACACTATCGGTGAGTGTCTGGGAAGTGGGAACCTATACAACCTATCCGTTCTCGTCCCTCTCGATCAGTTTAGCCAACTCAATACTACTTTTTCATTTCTACTAAGGTGAGTGCGGAGGGGCAATGGAAAGGTCGCAATGCCCTGAATGTGGAGAAACCGTCGGCGGCGGCAGTCACCAGCTGGCGGAGGGCAATCGCGTGGCTGCCGAGTTTCTGGGAGCCGTCGGAGGGCCTATGTAACCGGAAGAGGTGAGTGGCTGGAGCAAAAATGAGAAGGCGTTTCACCCTGTATAACGTTCCTCGCGTCATGCAGTGTGAGGCATTCTCGGTATCAGAAGCGTTACCAGTTAGTTATCAGAGGGGAAAAAGGAGTAGGGGGGGATGCATTAGGGATTAGTGCACGCTAGCTCCGTAGCAGCCGCATAGGGAGTTGTATGTCTTCTTCGGCGTCGTCAATCCGCTTGTCTAGATTATGTAGTCACGGCGTAGCAAAAATCGAGGCGTATGTTAAGGTGGAAAGCATTGATATGCTGTGACTTCTCTGGCGGGATAAGCTCCCGTGTGGGCGGCAGTGTCGCTTTTGGGCGGAGTTTTGCGAACATACAGTCAGTGTCCATAAAGCTCCGACCCCCCCATAATTGATTTCAACTGATTTCAATGACCGTTTCACAAAGCGAGTCGCGCGTTTCCCAGCGAAAGGGAGGCTAACCAGAGAGCTAACAGCCAACCAGACCGTCCCGTCACGACGCGCCGACTCTGACTTAATCTTGGGGGGGTCGGAGCTTTATGGACACTGACTGTACAGTATGTACGCGTTTCGACTCCTTCCTGAACAGTCCTGAACCACATAAACACTGCTTCAAGCTTGGCTGCCAATTAGGGACCGGCGACTTCAGTAGCGGGCAGGTTGCTGGTGAGCTTCGAGAGGTATCTCTTGTGCTGAAGGTAGATGTAGATAGGAGAGGTATGTGGTCACTGATAGGTTCTCTCACGTCTCGATCATTGCGTTGTGGACAAGCTGGAAAACCTACGCCAGGAGGACAAGCAAAGGCCACAACGCATTTCCATTTTTTTCCTCCTGTAACGACAGACGAGCTGGAAAAGCAATGAAGGAACTAGGAAACTAGGAAGTACAAAAGGAGAGTCGGGCTAGTGGCGGTCTGGAGAAGCACTCCAAGTATCTGATAAGTTATCACCAATTGCAATTGCCGATGATGACGACCGCCACGGTTGAGAACCAAATCACGCCCGCAACAGTCGAGAACTCGGTTTCCCCGCCACCTCTGCCTCAGCCGCTGCTTCTTTCGCCCAAGCACACACTCCTCACGCCCCGACTGCTCCTGCGCCCAGCGACCTACACCTGGGCGGACATCGAGGCCGTCCATGCGTGCTTATCCGATCCGGAATGTATGACCTGGTGGTCAACCCCGCCCCATGAGTCGCTTCAGGTCACCGCCAAATGGCTATGGGGCATGGTACAAGCATACGGCGAAGCGAAGGAGGAGACGGACAACGGCGCGAACGGCGAGTTACTTGGCGAGCTTGCCACTCCTGAAACCTCGACCTCGACCTCGACCTCACCTACAGGACGAAAGACCTACCTGGTCTACCCTCAACCGGTTCTCGACCTTCTCATCGTTGAGCGCAGCACCGGCGAAGTCATCGGCAAAGCTGGCGCCTTCCGTCCGCCAGAAATAGGGTACATCCTTCGCCGCTCGGCCTGGGGCAAAGGCTACGCCACCGAGGCTCTCCGCGGTCTCATCGACGCTATGTTCTCTGGCGCTTTCGGCGATATCCAATGCGACCACGACGACGGGCTCGGCGTACGTCCGCTCAGTTTCGTATTTGCCGACGTGGATCCACGTAACACGGCGTCTTTGCGGGTGTTGGGCAAACTCGGGTTCGAAGAAGTGGGGAGGAGATTCGCGACGTACGTGACGCACATTGGGGTTTCCGATAGCGTCGATCTGAGATTGTACCGGCCCGCGGAAGTCAGAGGCGAGAAGGGTGAGCAGACGGGTCAGGAGGGATCTTGATCTCGTCCGGACGACATACCGACGGAACCGCCGAACTGTGTCACATTTCGTCCAGCTCTATGCGATACCGTGAAGTGGCTTTGTCTGCAGTCTATTCGAGCTCGCTGGCGTCGCTCTGACATCGCAGGAAAATCGAAGGCGCGCGTGACAAAAGGCGTCGTGAACCAAAGCGGGGCAACGTCATGCTACCCTGACGCCCGTCGTCTTTACCGTTACCGTCGACGACCACTTTACCGAAGCCCAGGGACGGAAGAGCTTGCGGTGCTGCCTCTGAGGGAGGACGAGATGAGCGGGATGCATTCTGCATGGTGTTGAGGAGAAGGATCATCGAGGGATTATCAGGGCGAGACGAAGACCCTGGCGTGGAATACGATACAGATGGACAGCTCCGGATTCGTTCTTGAATTTGGAAAGCGATTGGGGGCTGCAGTGCTTGTTGCGCGTGGGAATGAGAGTGTTATAGGGAATGGGACGCTCGTGCGTAGTAAGGACATGGATCTACTAAAGCAAAGCGGACGCTGCATAGTGAGAGCAATAGGATAGCAGCGCAGCACTCTTATAATTGCGTTGATAGTAATAAACTTTATCGAACAGTGCTAGCTTCTCAAACTCCCCCATGAATGTATGCCATTGAGATGAAATGAAAAGTAGCAACCAAAAATGTCAAAAGCTTTCAAAAGCTACTACGCGCGGATGGTGATGGACCCTAACTCCTATCCGCTAAGGGAGAAGGGGCTACGCTACGGATCGTTAACCGAGGACACAGTTCACTCGCTAAGAGATTCCTCAACGATCCTAAACTCGCCGCCGCGCACCATCGCGTAAATCCGCTGGACTCCCATGTTTTCTTCCTGCTCCCACTCTTCACCAATGGTAGAGTCCTCGGGACCCGAATGGACGGCGAGGCGTTTGCGGAATACGTACTCGATTGTGTCGGGTGCTGGCAGGATATTGCCTGTGAAGCGTGTTGGTTGGAAAGGATGAGGATTATAAGAATGATTGAGGGGAAAAGGAGGAAGGGAGTGAAAAACGTACCCTTTGCAATCATCTCCCACAAACTCTGCCTCTCGCGCACCGAATCCTCATCCGCAAAGATAACGTGGCCCTCACTTAGCAGGATCCCACTGATGAGCTCCCAATTGTTGCCGAGCCGTCTCCACAGCGCGGTTGCGATCCCCAGCGTCTGCTCCATGTCATTCAGTTTCTCTAAAGCGTGGTCAACGGCTGCGTGAGCTGAAGCGGCGTGCGAGCGGCCAGCTGCGGATGGAGTACGCATGTGGGATGAAAAGTCCTCATCGGCGACGGCTAGGATGGCGTTCGCAAAGTCGCGCAGTTGGTTCTGCAGAGGTGGCAGGAGAGGCACGAAAGCATGGCTCGATACGCTTCGATATGCTTGGATGAGAGCTTGCGGGACGAGTAAGGTGGCTAGCCGTGGTGGCGACAGGTTGGCCAACCACCGTAAAATGTCGGCAGCCACCTCGTTGTGATCGAACAAAGGGATCTGCTCGTTGGCGGGTACCGGTTGCGCGGTCCGCCACATCTCCATCCAGAGATTGCCCGGCTCACTCATCCGGCCGCTCAGCTTCCCCGTTGGCACTGCACTCTGTTGCCCTCTTGCCTCCTCCTCCTGTGTGTCGTCAAACTTTCCTGCCCCGGTGTTCTCGATCCAGTCACGGGGACTCCACCACCGAACAAAGTCCTCCATGGTACAACCAGGGTTTGCGGCCTTGAAAGCTTTCATGTCACTTTCTAAACCCCTGCTCTGGAGCTGAGCACGCTCGAGTGGGGACAGATGCGTCAATCTTCTCTCAAATTCCACTATCTGGTCTTCGGTCTGTGGTCCGGCAGTTTGAGTAAACGGTACGTATAGCGGTTGATGGGAGGCGAAAGATGTGAAGGGAAGGGGGGACTTGTGTCCACAGCGGTCTGTGTGTGGAACCTCTGCTGATGCTGTAGAAGTCGGGTATGGCGGGAGATGAATAAAGGATTCGGTCAACGAGCGGCTAATTGGGGCAGGTCTAGTTCCCCCGGTGTGTTTGTCGCCGGTTGAGGAACCCTCGGCCTTCCTCGCACTGTGCTCCTCGTGAACGTCTTCCATCGTGTCGAAAAACATCTCTTCATCATCCGTCTGCACGCTTTCGACCGGCGTTGGCTGCTTATGTTTCGTCCCATGGTCGACAGACGGATCAACCGCTTCCTCAAAACTCCCAATGCTCCGCACGCCCAAGCTCCCCACAACGAAGCCCGTTCCCCCACTATCCCGCCGAGCTTTGATGTCCTCCCAACTCCTATCGCTACTCCAGCTCGTCCCGACCAAAGAAGGGCGATCAGGCGGCGACGGTGCGACCGGTGCGCCGCCCAATCGCGACGTCAGAGCGGGACGGGTTACCGCCGAGAGCATGTTGGGCAACATGGACCCGTCAGCGTTGGCAACCGTGGACGACAAATCGGTCAGCTTGTTCAGGACGCGGTGGGATAAGGCTAGCATCGAGGTCTGATGTACTTGATCATTATCCGAAGCAGGTTCCCCAGCCTCCGGAGGTTCCGACTCTTCGGGGATTGTTCCCACCTCCCGAGGCGGCAATTCACTGTGTTCATTCTTAGCGCGCCTGATTCCAATGCAGTAGTTCAACAGCTGCAATTTTTGATACAGGAGGTTCCAACGGAGCTCGATGCTCTCGTTGTTGGCTCCACACCAGATCCCAGGTATCTGCGTGCCAGTTTCCCAACATATCCTCAGCTGATCAAGCATCTCCGACCAGAAGGTCCTGAGTGTGACATCGGCGCTCGTCATGCGAAAGGGAGCAGGTGATTCTGGAGATAGCCAGTCCAAGAGTCGGAGGGTGAACTTGTCGACGAGACATCGGCTTGGGAGTAGATGCGGGGATCGGTACTGTTCGATTATATCCGCTACTGTTGGAATATAGTCCGGTCCGGGTCCTTTTGCAACGATCTGCTCTTGTTGGTACACGTCCTGGAAAAGCGCCCGAGCGTTCTCGGTGGCATCGGTCGGATCGAAGAGTGGTTGTTCACCGTAATCGCCGGTGGGACCAACACCACGCATGACTGCACCTGGGAGTTTCGCAAAATACGGCTGCTGCATGGTCTGCTCCTCCCCATGCCACACATGGACAAGGCGCCCCACAAGGCCAGCCAGCATGCCTCGCGTGTCTCGCATGTCGCCAGGGACAAAGCTCGGGACGAATCTCCACATTGGAGCGGTCGCATAGTCGAGGTCGCCATAATAGGCGCGGATGTCCTCTCGGGGGAAGATTGCTTGGACATTGAGCGACCGAAGTGGGTTGGCTGATGGCCCAGATGGTAACGCTATGATCTCTGTTGCCGCTGGAGACGAAGGAATGGATGGAATTGTCCGTGGTTCATCATCGTCTTCTTCTGTATCGTCGTGGGTATCATCATCATTTGCCGGCCCACTGGCCGCAACGGCTGCATACTCCCGAAATTCTATATCTTCTTCTGAGATCTGCGTAGTGAATGTCGCAGCCACTGCAGCTGTTATCTCATATTGCAGATGTTCAAATGCCATCTCCTCCTCAAAACATTTGCGGACGAGTCCCTTCAAGCCTTCCATGGTGTTCCATTGGGGTGGAACGTAGGGCGCATGCATCATACGGTAGGTACGCTGGCCCCCGTTGGGCGTCAGACCGGCGCCTGCCCACATTGACTTCCATGCGTTACCCACAGGTACGAACGCCGGTATCTGACAGCCCGTATTGCCGGCGGCCACGATGAATGCGGAAAGGAGCAGTTTCGTCGTGCTCAGGTCATACGTTTCCGGCTTGGTCGGACCTCGCGGCACGATCGTAATGAGGACCGGTAAACCAGTCCAGGAGTGGATGATATGTGAGTTCTCTGCAACGAGGACGAAGTCCTCGTGCTCTTGGAATGGAGACACGCGATGATATGCTATGGTGTACTCCGTCTCGAAGAACAGCACGTGCGCTGAGCGACTGAGTTGGGGCTCGTCGACTCCCTCATCTTGGGATTGCATCCATTCTGGCAGCAGAAGCTCCAGGTTAGCCGTGAAGCGCTCGAAGGGCGACGCTGACGTGAAGTCGACAATTTCGAAGAACTCGTCTTCTTCGGGGAGCTGATTCTCGTTCAGCCTGGCGGGGCGCTCCATCTCGTTGGTACTTTCGGCGAGGACTCGAGGCATGTGGTGGAGTGGGAGTATTCAACAACCATGGCCTAGTGTAATGTTTGTCTGGGTCAATACCCGGAAAGGCGAGGGCATCTCTCCAGCGGCCGGGGCCTTCTTATATGCTCTTTGTTTACGGGGGGCGCGTCATTCGCTCGGTGGGCCAAATGCTCAGCCCTGCGTCTCCCTGGGTGCACTGTTCAACACTCACCTCAGGGCGCAGCACTGCAGCCTGAAGAACTTAAAGAACTTGCGCAGGCATGATGGAAAGAAAGCAATCAGCGGAGAACGGATGATAGGTGGGGTGGATCACAATAATGAAGACTGGGCGTCGAAATATTGCAGTGGGCACGAGCCTGCTGCCCTGCCCCCATACATACTGTAGGATCCTTGACAATTGAAAAGGGCACTTGGAGGTGCAATGGGGCGGAGTTCACAGATTTTGCTGTTCTCGACTGCTTGGCGAGCGCCCGTCCGAGAAAACCAGGAATCCGAGAGCCATAAGGAAAATGAACAGGCATGATCCCGACGGACGTGGATTCCTGCAGAGTCCCGCGTGGTGAAGAAGTCAGATTCCATCCCCCGCGTATGGGAGGTACTACATACACAGGCCGAAGAACTTGGAAAACTTGTAATGGCAGAGCAATGGCAGAGCATAATGATGTGCAATCTTTAGCGATACAAAAGGGCTTGCGGAAACGTGTATTCAATAAGAGGTAGAGCTCAGTGGTAGAGCATCCATTGCAGATGCGATTGGAAACGGCTTGCGGAAACCTGTATTCAACCCCCCACCTGGACGTAGCGCGAACGCGATGGAGCAGCGCCGCGAACACGGGCTTGCGGCATCGACGCGTTCGCGGTCTGGCGGAGTGGCCAGAATTGACAGTGCACCACCATCGTGGACCGCTGGCCGAATGTATGTACGTATGTAATTCAATTGATATGGAGGCAAATCATCACCAGTTCAATCAATCCGTCAGCACGGAACGAGATCTCAACCATGTACGGATGAGCAGAGTCACTAACAAAAAAGTACTAAAAAGTAGGGAGACATATGCTATGTACGCCGGGAATCTGATGGAGCACCAGAAGAAATGCTAAACTTTCTACGCTCTTCACGCCATACAGAAAGGCATTGACACTGACGCGTGCATGAATAAAGCCAAAGGAGGACAGAATAAGGATGTGAAAGGCTTGAATGAGGCGAATTTCCGAAGGTTGCGAACGAGGTATTGAAGGTAAAGCGAGACGAGTGAGGCGAATCTAGCAAACGATGAGAGATCAATACGAATGAGGCAGGAGGCAAAGGCAGCCTTGAGATTTGGCACATGAGGGCGGAATAGTGCCACCGCAGATGCCACGATCACTGGTGCGCTCCCGGGCCACTGATTTTGAATATGCGGCAGTTGATGGTTGAGCCCCCGCCAGTGACGCGCTTCTGCTTTTTTTTCTCATAGAGCATCCGGCGCAGTCCAAAGATGTTTCGCCAGCATAAGCTTTACACCTTGGGTATTGGGGGTCCAAGAACTCAGCGCCTCTGCGTACGGATGTGCTGCATTATCGGCAAGAAACTGCGACCAGGATGGCCAGATCGAGGGTACTGGCATCATCAGTGTGGTTACCGGGTCAGGGACATTGGGTTGTCCCCCCAGTGATCGGCACGTCCTGCACGGAAGAATTCGCCGTTCGGGAACTCGCGGTCAAGAAAGGTCTGGAAGAGCCAGGCTGCATCATTGGGGGCGATGGGGAAGGTATGGCGCTGTGTGCGATTTGAGAGAGCTGCTGCACCTCTGTTGACCGACTGGTTGGCCGGGGCTTGCACATGCGGTGCAATTCGAGCACGCTCGGCGGTCCAGATCCTAAGCAAGGTATCCCCATCGGCATGGTTCACAAACTCCGTGCGGCGAAGGACGCCTTCCGTCGGGAGATGACTCGGGCGAGTAAGTAGGATCCCACGTTCGTTGGCAAGGCCGATACCGTGCTCGAGGAATCTGACAAAGCGCTGCTTGTCATCATCAGTGACACCGACTGCATCCCGATGCATAGGAATAATGATTCTTCGATTGGCAAGTTGGCCTGCCGGAGGCTGAGGGTCTTGCCAGAGCAGCACTATGCGGGCATTTGCGTACACAGACACTTCGCGCCCCTCCAAGATAGTTGTGAATTGCTGTATGGGGTCGTTTGGGTCCCCTCCATGTCGACGGATTGCTCTCTCTCGTTGGCGGTCAGCCTGATAGAAATCCGGGGGGTATCCAACGCGCATCTGTGAGATGCAACTAGAGGCGTGATTAGTGATGTCTCCTTGACCTGACCATCGGAGCGCACATACCTGAGCTGCTTTCCGGCCAATTGCAGCATTGACTGCTTGTGGGTCATTCATCCAATCCGTTCCCACCGCACCCGCAGGTGCAACAGTCTGCAAAACATGAGCCAATGTAGCCGACCAGGGATGTTTGCTGCTGCGGCCTGCATTGACGACATCATGTAGCCGCTCCTTTTCGAGGCGCGGCTGCCCAGTTCTTCCAAGCCTGTCCAGTAGCGTGCATCATCGCGTCCGAGAGGGCTAGCCTGTACAGTACCTCGACTTGTCGAAGGCGCTCAGCGGAGTTGGGAGCGCCGTACGCAAGGCCTGCATACAAAATCGTCATTGCTTGATTCCCATTCCCGTTTTGAACAGAACACTGCATCTTCATACCTGCAACCTTGACGCGGGAATGACAACGGTACAGGTGGCTGAGCGCACACGCCCGTCGTGGCCGTCAACGTTGTAAATCCACTCAAGGTCTGCAAATGTGTGCAGACTCAAGGTTACGATGTGGTCAAAGAATCGTTTTGTCGGGATGCCGTACGCATGAGCAAAGTTCCCAGTGACCACACCGGTCACCTGCTGGCCCATTGGAAGGCTGATGAATGGTTGAACGATCTCCATCCAAGCCCGGAGATTTGCCATGCACCAAGGTTTCTCAGACTTCCGCAAGAATGGGTATAGGTCAGCAAAAGCGAAGATTTCAGGATCTAGCTGGGCAGGCTCCCAGTTGGTGGGGAGGGTTGTTGATGTGGCCTCGTAGTGCTGCAGGCGGGCGAGGAAATCGCGGGTCAAGTATCCGGCTCTTGACAACGGGGAACTTGTGCGGAAGCCCAAAATGGATGTGCAGTAGCTCCCCCCAAATAACCTTCTCCGGTAATGTCCTTTCCAAGGATTGCCGCAATCTGCCTGTTGCCCTCATACCTGCTTCCTTGCGATTGGAGGATCATCCATTCGAGGAGCGTCTCGGGCATGAGGTGATGAGCGGTACCGGTAGTGGCCGGATGTGTTTGACTGAAATCGAGGACCTGGGTCACCCATCGGCGCAGAGCAGCACCCTTGAAGGGGCGAGCATTGACAGTGGCGGGAGCGGTACTTTGGGCGTTTGTAAGTCGGGAGAAGACATCCGTTCTCAAGTTCAAGAAGAGCGTGTGATCCCTTATGGGTGGGAGGTATTGGGTGTAGAAGCCGCCGGTTTGACAGTTCAAGAGGTTGTTCATTCCGAAGAAATGAATCATTGCACGTTCCCGGTCGTCCCTGATGGTCCTTGCGACATAGCCCCCTTGAGTGGCGGCTGGGAAGGTGAACATTCTCGCTGCTACGTAAACGTCTGGGAACAACTCTTGAAGTGTCCCAAGGAATTGGGGGGGGAGGCCGTAGGGGCGTTTGGAGTCATTCTGAAAGCGGCCTTCCGGTGTGGACGGGAGCTCACACGTCCCTACATATCGAATGGAGACCACTGTCACCGAGGGATTTCCTGCCATAGCGGTGATCCATGGTGCTGTTTCCGGTGGGTCCAATTCCTCCCTTGACCAAGAGGCAATGATTGCCTTAAAGTCAGACACCGTCATCGTCCAGCTTCGAACGTAAAAGAGCTGGGTGCCGTCTCCTTCATTGGCTGCCCCTCCCTCCATGAGAAAGAGTGACATCATCATATCTTCGTCCGACACGAAGAGAGGATTCCTCCAAAGCTTTTCAAACCGCACTGCTTTATCAACGTTGTCGGCATCCGTAGGGCACAAAAACTTGATGTGCTTAATGTCCAAGGAGGATGTGGGGAGCCCAGCACTCTGCATGCGGCGGCATACTTCCGTGTGCACTATCCTTTGGATGCGATCGATGTTAACCAGACCAATAGGGTCTGCGAGGTTGAGGGCAGCTGGGAGAGCAGACAAGCTGTTTCCCTTGCGGAGGGCATCGCGGAATGGGGTCCGACGATTGGAAAAGTCGGAGTGAGATTTTGCAAGCAGTTGTCTCGACATGATGTAGGCGGAGAGGTTCGGAGGTCGCGAGGTGATGTGACAAGTGATCTGGGAGTGTGGCAGTCGGTGGTGTCGGTTGGTAACAATCGGTGGTGGTAGTGTGAGCGAAGTATGGAGCGACGGTTTGGGGTTGGTGGTTACGGTGATTGGCGTGAAGTTTCTCAGCGGTCCTTCTGTGAGCACAGACGTAGGAAGAGCATAAGGTTTGGAGTGTGTTTGCTGCAATATCTCGACCAGGCTCCAGCAACATCCTCCTCCCGCTCCCACCTCGGGGGTTGACTTTGCCCAACCCCCCCCCCCCCCCCCGCCCGTATATGGGTATTGTTTGTCGCACCCGGCACACCCACCCCTCGCCGCAACGCTTCCCTCCCCGCTCCGCCCCACACCGTTCCCCCTCGCCTTACCACCGCTCCCAGTGTTTCTCTCGTGGTCGTTGCTTGGTGTCTTACCTGATCGATGTCCTTCTCAAGCCAGGGTTATGAAATCGGAAACAATCGAGTGGAGCGTCAGAAGAGCGATTGTCCGGCAGCCGTCTTCTTCCTGTGCAAGGCGTCTGTTCAGTGGGATTTTAGAGCGGCGTGAGAGGTTGTAACACACAAAGCGACTAGTTCCAACCGAATCGCTGAACGCCAAACACGTGCAGGAACACTCACACCTTGTAGCGAAAGTCAAATCTTCTGTGCTTACAACCAAGTGGGAGAAACTCTGCACCAGATGGCGATGCGACGGTCGTCTGATTTGAAGCCGTCAAGTGCAGGGCGGTGTGCGTTTGAGCCGTCAACTTTTATCAGAAGTGTCAGTCCAGTAGGCGCAACCGACCCGCCGGAGGCCAAAGTCAAGGCGCACTTACCAATTCAGGTATGAAATACCAAGACGGATTTCCAATTGAATAGGTGATCGAGTTAGGACGGATGGCGGTTTTTGAAATATGTTCAAGGAACTGGGTTGTAAAGGTGTCGGTCGCCTCCCAACTCGGTTGTAAAGGTGGCAGTCTTTGAGCTGTCGAATTTTGACAAGGTGACAGGGTACGCGTACCGCGGGCGAATGAGGCGAATGTGGCGTGAAGAGGGAATTTGGCCCATGATGCTTTCAGAGTGACTGGCTAGCCTCGTTTTTTAGGGCATCTCCAGATTCAGTGCTAGACGTCCCCATGCAAGGTAGGAGGTTGTTTCCATCGATCTGCCGGATGCTCTCTCTAGTCGTCTCTCCTCTCACCCATTGAACGAGAATACGGCGGGTCCATAACGGCCCGCAGTATGAATGAATTCGAGTTTTTGGTGTACACACAGTACCGCACGTTCTGTGAGGAAGAAGTAGCATTCCTACGCAGGCATGCCCGCACCGCAAAAAGCAATGGCAGAATACCTCCCACCAAAAGTCAAGCTAACAATTACGCCTGGCCTTGCCGGCAGTAAATACCACGCCTGGCCTAGCCGGCAGTGGTCATAGCTCTTCTATTAGCAGAGGGCAACCGTCCCATTGCATTCCGTTGCCCCGCCAGCGCGGCGGAGAACGGAGAAACGGACAGTACATCCGTATCACCCCCGCCACTGCCTTGGAGCGCTGGTAAGAAGGCTGAGAACGGAGAAACTGGGAAAAGGTTTGGCAAATGCGATGATGATCTTGCGCAATGTGTCTCTGGCCAGTGAGGAGGACAGTTTTGTGGTAGTGGAGAAAACAACCGCGTTGTTCCGAGTCCCGAGCACTACGTAAGCACATGCCATGCCACTCTCGTCGCGATGACGGAAAGTGCGAAAAAAAATGAAAAACGAAAGGAGGCACTGCGATTCGAACGCAGGACCGCCCGAGCTGCAATCGGGAGCTCTGCCACTGAGCCTATACCTCCTTTTTGGAGTGTTGGACTGTACGCTTGTACTTATGGGTCATGCCAAAATTGGACTCGCCGTTGTAAATTGTGGACCGACGCCGCATTTGTGGGGATCGAGCGTTTCGAAGATTCTGTACTGAACCTTTTTGTGAAGCTGTGCGGCCAGATGTCATAGAAGAGTACCTATCTGGGGCGTGCAGACAGTCTGGTTGTCGAATTCCCGCTGCCTAGTCCCCGGTGAAGGTGGCCAGTTACTAATTGCTAATTGTTCTACTATCTAAGTACTGTGGTAGACTGTTTGACTCTGAAAGCACCCAGATGAGGTTGGCAATGCACAGGCATCTAGAAGAGTACCTCTCTCGGGCGTGCGAACTGGTTGTCTAATTCCTGCCCTGCTGCCTATTGTGCAATAATAATGACACATACCTCTGCGTCTCAATGCATTAATTGTGGTGCACCTCTTCCAGCCGACCGTCATATTCGGAGAGAAGCTATCGCATACATACATTACTATGTACAGTGCGCCGTAGGTGCTCACGATGCTCACATCTGATATCAAGGTAGCTACAGAACTAGCATGGCTACGGTATCAACCTTTCTACCTCTAATACTCCATTCCCCCAATGATTAGCACTAAACGGCGTCAACCCCACCACCTCTCCCTCTCATGGGGCAGGCACCTTCCCCGCAATCTTCCACCCCTGCGTCTTGCTCTGCTTGCCTGTCACCTGGACCTCATCGGCGGTGGGTAGCGTCCGCTGCAGGACAATGTATTCAGTGATCCTGTCGTTGACCGCATTGGGGTCGCCACTGATGCGGTTCCCTCGGTGGTCGTTCCATACTATCGACTATGAGTGTGTGAGAGAGTGGGAGAGACGGTAAAGTGGGTTAGAAGCATGCTGCTTGGTGTGCCGGCAAAGGGACGCCACAGATACGACATGTCTCGCCTCCCATAAGCATGACATCTGCGCAGGTATCCACTGTACACCATACAACGCTCAGTCATCCGATGCTTACCTGCTTAACCGATACCCTCACGGTAGCCTGGACAATCTCGCGGATTCTACCCTGGCCAAGATCGGCCTGGAGGATGTAGATGCGCAAAGTCTTTGGCTTCCCGAAGTTGCCGTGCGCCTTCCACGTGCGGTAGCCGCCGATCTCTTTTGCGGCTTTGATTTCCTTTCTAAGGGTCTGGAAGTGCATGGTCAGGAGCGAGTCCGTGTTCGAATGACGCTTGCGGTACCCAGAATACCCAGAGGGCATGAACTCACCGCCAACATGGACTCTTCAACTAGTTTGCTAAGCTCAATCTCGTCTCCACTTCAAACGCAAACGCAGCAAACAAGACATCAGCCAATGTCTTCCTCACCCCGTTCCCGTCGGGCTCCTCCATCACTCCAATCGCATGTCCTTCTCCGTTTTACCTCGCAAAAGCCTCGTTCATCAGAATGTACTTCTGCTCCGCCAGGGTGGCCAAATCCTTCGCCTTGTGCCCAGAGACCTTATCGTTGATCTTCCAATAGCTATGTGATTTCGCACCGGGAGAGGGGACATTAGATGAGGGTCGGACAACATTCCCTGGCATCTCCGCTCATCCATCTGAATTGAGACCGCCAGCAGTGTGATGCACCCTAGCGCACACCACACGATTTTGCTCAACATCACGAAAACACACCTCATCCAATCGTTGAACTGCAGCCTGCCCTGCCGCCACACGTAGTTCTTGAAATTCGTCCAGTTCAGTCGCAGTGGGTTAAACGCGATAGGGAACGGTGTTCGCGATAATGGAAGCGGTAAATCGGGGTCTGTTCAAGAAGACGTAAGAGGAATAAGCATCCCGGATATACACCCTGACTTGGGACGCAAGGTCTCAGCGTCTTTCCGGCCATCCAATCCAAGCCTCTCCAACCTCAGAAAAAGACTCCTGCTACACAGTTTTCAGAGAAACGTACTGATGATATTCGCCTTGATGGGTCTGAGACTTATAGGCGTTTGGTTAGGGTTTCCCTGGTACATGTTTGCACGGCGTTGAGTGCATGTCGGCGGAGTCGGGATAGCCCTGCGGCGAGGCCGTCCAGCGGAGTGAAGCAGTGTTGCCTCGGGTGATTGGCGCTGTGGTGAGGAAGAGAGGTGATGGCACTGGAAAGCTGACAGCGTCGGCGAACGGAATGTTTTTGCTACTGTTGGTGTGTCGAGGGCAATGGTGGGGAGGAGCGGATTGCCGGCGCGAAGCGCCAGGAGAAAGGGGGGCGAAGGGAAGGAGGGCATTGCGAGCAGGGAACGAGACCTGTGCTGCTATGTGTTAGGCCGAAAGCGAGGAAGAACAAGGATTGGAGAGAAAAGAGGTGTCGGGGTGGTCGCGAACAGGTCGCGACGGTCCTCGGGAAAGGCGGAAATGACAGTGTCCCAAACGATCTGGCAAAAAGCCGTCGGGGAATCGAACCGTCCAGCCAGTTTACAACAGTGGACTTTGCCCAGATTATAACTCTATGGCGTATGGTCACGTGAGTGATTCCCCTACCAATTCATTTGACTCACTCAGCTCACTTATAACTACAGGCAGGCAGAGAAGGCAGGCCCCGACGAAGAGACCCCAACCAACGCTCGAAAAACACTCCCGCCGGGCTTTCGAGATTAGGACCCCCATTGCAACACTTCACAGCAGCCACTTCGGTACACCCCGTTTACCTTGGAAAGCTCGACTCCCAGAGTAAACAGCAGTGAACTCTTAGCGCACAGGACCGCCCGACGTCGACGACACAACTACCCTCTCCCACGAATAACATTTACTCAACAAAATCCTCCAGTATGGCGGCCGCCGAGTTAGACTACGCTTCTCTCAACCCACTTTCCCCCGAGGTCATTGCAAACCAGGCAACAATCAACATAGGTAGGAATGAGTGCGCTCGTGAAGTCGAAGGATGGAGTTTTTGGTGCTGGCCGAGGACCAGTCGAAGTCAGATCAGCACCTGGAATGGCCCGTGGAGATCACAGAACAGTGTCTTCTAATCATATCGGAAGGAAAAATGGTCTGGGCGAAGGACTCGCAGGGCAGCGCTTGTACTGGGGAAGAAGCTGTCAGAAGGGCGTTCGGAACATCTTTCCCGCTGCTGACTTGTTCTCCTTGGCGTGTTATAGGAACCATCGGGCACGTAGCACACGGAAAGTCGACTGTAGTGAAAGCTATTTCGGGAGTTCAAACTGTTCGCTTCAAAAACGAGCTTGTCCGCAACATTACCATCAAACTCGGTTATGCGAATGCCAAGGTGAGCTTGCTAATCTGACGGAGAATCTGAGGAGGACTTCTCAACTGCCGAACTTCCTGAGCCATGAGGAGACGACTTGCCAGCACCTCACCAGTCGGAATGCCCCATGAAACTATTTTGGCAAAGCTACCAGTACGCAGATGGCTTCGGAGCTTTCAGAATGTGATGCTCGGAGAACATATGAGAGTTGAAGTCAACCCGATGCTCATCGACTATCTTCGCACTCGTTCCGCCCATTTTTAGATCTTCAAATGCGATAACGACGCTTGCCCTCGTCCCGGATGTTACCGATCCTTCAAAAGTGACACGGCAGAAGGAGCTGCGTGCGATCGCGTGGGCTGCATGGGCCGCATGAGGCTTCTGAGGTATGGCCTCTCTCGGTGACGTTCTTTAGGACGAGCGGGGATCTAACGGACGCTCTACAAATGAATTTCTAGACATGTGTCCTTCGTTGATTGCCCTGGGCACGATATTCTTATGGCCACAATGTTGAACGGAGCCGCGGTCATGGACGCCGCACTGCTTTTGATTGCAGGGAACGAAAGCTGCCCTCAACCACAGACATCCGAACACTTGGCCGCCATCGAGATCATGAAACTGCAACACATTCTCATTCTGCAAAACAAGGTCGACTTGATCAAGGAGTCCGCTGCTGAGGAACATCACGAGAGCATCTTGAAGTTCGTCAAGGGAACTGTGGCCGATAGCGCACCCATCATCCCCATCTCCGCCCAGCTGAAGTACAACATCGACGCCATCAACGAATACATCGTCAGCAAGATCCCCATCCCCGTCCGTGACTTTTCCGCCGACCCACGGTTGATTGTCATTCGTTCATTCGACGTCAACAAACCTGGTGCCGAGGTTGACGATCTGAAGGGTGGTGTTGCTGGTGGAAGTATTCTGTGCGGTGTTCTGAAGCTCGGAGATGAGGTTGAGGTCCGTCCTGGAATCGTCACAAAGGACAGCGAGGGCAAGGTCAGCTGCAAGCCTATCTACTCCAAGATTGTGTCCCTGCACGCCGAGAACAACGAGCTAAAGTTTGCCGTCCCTGGTGGTCTCATTGGTGGGTGCATCTTGCAAATCCGTATCCCTTGAGTTTTCACGCAAACTAACACATCATTATAGGTGTCGGAACACTGATTGACCCTACACTCTGCCGTGCCGACCGTCTCGTCGGCCAAGTACTCGGCGCCGTCGGCAAGCTCTCTGCCATCTACACCGAGCTCGAAATCAACTACTTCCTTCTCCGCCAACTCCTCGGTGTCAAGTCGGACGACAAGAAGCGCACAAAGGTCCAGAAGCTCGCCCGTCACGAAGTCCTCATGGTCAACATCGGCTCGACCTCTACCGGAGGTCGTGTCGTCAGCGTCAAGGCTGACATGGCCAAGATCTTACTGAACACGCCCGCGTGCACGGAGATTGGGGAGAAGATTGCGCTTTCCAGGCGTATTGAGAAGCATTGGCGGTATGTAATATGTCTCTGCTGTTGTTGAACAAGTAGCATCGGGGTGGGCATGCACTAACTTCGTTTTCTTCATCAGATTGATCGGATGGGGTACCATCAAGCGTGGAGTCACAGTCGAGCCAGAAGCACGGTCTTAGATTCTGACCCGGTCTTGGAACATTGACACACCTCGCCCTCACTTGTAGTTGAACCCACTCGCCCGAACCCACACACACCATCCACCCTAGTTTCCCAGCTCGCTGGTTCTTCCTCTCATCAACTCCCATACCATGCATAGAGTAGTCTTTGGGCTTGTTTGATAGCTTATTTTGTTTTTGTATTGGTCAATTGTAATTATCTGTCTCTATTGCCTTGATGTTGGAAGCTGGACGCTGGCGAACATGTCATCGATGCCTCCCTGACGCGACATGACAAGGTGCGGCCGTTCAAAAGTTCACACGATCCTTACGCATTTGACAAGCAGACAACCACACAATTTGCGGGCTATTGAATAGTTTTAAGTTTAGTCCTTAGGAGCAGATACGGCCGCCCTCTTCGTATCCCATCGCTATCCCGGAACATGAGGGTCCACTCAAGTAAACGAAGCCTCTCCAAGCAAACCTTCGGTAAGCACCGTAACTGATCTTGCAGCATTTCGAGGATGACGTGGACCGCATGCCTATGATGTTCTTACATATTTTGTCCATCTGCTTACTGGCTACTCTCAACAGTGTTTGCCCTCGTCTTTGTATGGTTCGTTGCGGTCACAATCGTAAGAGCGGATGCGCCGGTCGATACCCCCGCGGTGTTGAATGGTGATGCGGACGGGCCGGGGAAGGCGTTGGAAAATACTGTTTCAGGAGGAATGGGAGAGGGTGCGAAGGAGGAAAATGTGGCCGGGGAAGGTGAGTGCTGCCATCTCGGTCTAACGCCCACTGGTTGGATCCAATGGTTGCGTCCAATGGTTGCCGGGTATCGACGAGGCTCAACACCAACGGTTAACTTGCTTACCATGCGTCCAAACCCATCCTAGCCAACAAAGCCACACTGGAAGAACAACGAAACGCAACCTTCAACGAAACCCTCCGAACCCTCAAATCCCTCGCCCGCCGCAAATCCCGTCGCACACCCACAGACAGCAGCAACGGCGACCTCCTCCAAACCGCCATCAACGCCGTGATCGGCAACGTCCTCCCTGGCCCCTTAGGCGAGCTCGTCGACGAGGTCCGACAGCGCATTCTCGCCCATGTCGACTCTGACGGCGAGCAAGGGGATGTGGGGGAGGAAGCGGGAGATGAGGATGTCTCGTGGACGGCGTTGCCGGGGATTGAGGAGGGGGATTCCTGGGCTGTGAAGAGAACAAAGGCTTTGAGGGTTTTGAGGGCGTTGGCGAATGATGGGCATGACGGGGCGGTTGAGATAATGGGAGACATGCTTCTGGTAAGCAGTGGGGCTGTTATGATGGAGAGGAAGGGTTGCTGATAGGCAACGTTGGTAGTATGGGGTATTCCAGCATCCGCGAAACGCTAGCAGAGCCTTCAATTACTACTCGAAACTTGCGCATGATACGGGGCGGCCGGCAGGACAACGGCAAGTGGGTTTGATGTATGCTACAGGCATCGGAGTTGAGAGAGATTACGCGAAGGTACGCAGATGTCGACAGTAGCATGACGGATGAAGTCGGGGCTACATTGGCTTACCGTGGCTTGGCTGGAATAGGCGCTTCTTTACCTCAGCTTCGCAGTTGTGGGAGGCGACACGATCGCAGAGCAGGCGCTCGGATACTGGCACCTTATGGGGATCGCTACGCCGCGCAACTGTGACGACGCCGTGGTTTACTACAGGCGCGTCGCTGAAAAAGGTACTGTTCTTTTATAGCACCCGTCCAGACATCCGTTCCCATTTCTCATCTCGGCCTCCTGAAACCAGCTGTCGAACGATTCAATTCCGGACCACCTGGTGGGCTAGCCATGCCGCTTGCGAAGATGCGGTTGCCGGATCAGGATGGTGGTGTCTATGGTTTTGGCGCGAGTGGAACCGGGGACCCGAACCTGCGGTCGGGCGGTAGATCGGGCGGGGCTATGAGCACTGAGGACATTTTGCAGTACTATCGGTTGCAGGCGGATGGAGGGGATCCGTTGGCACAGGTATTACTAGCATGCACGCGCAATAACAGAGTGCAGTCAACCAACAATCAAATTTGTGTTTCCCAACCAGCTCTTAATCGGCCAGCTATTCTACCTCGGCTCCTACAACGTTAAACAAAACTTTCAAAAAGCCATGCTTTACTTCCGCCAAGTCGCCAGCCAGCATCCCGGCCTCAAACCCGCCCGCGGCAGCAGCGAGGAGGCGCCCCAGACCGTCCGCGACGCCGCGACGTCTGCGATGGGCTTCATTGGGCAGATGTATTGGCGCGGCGAGGGTGTGGACGTGAATCTGGATGCTGCGAGGAAGTGGTTTGAGAAAGGTGCTGAGGATGAGAATGGGGTCTGTCTGCATGGGCTGGCGGTTATGTATATTGAGGGGCTGGGTGTTCCGAGGGTAGGTCTCTTTCGTGGTTTTATTTGCTCCCGTTATAGCACATGGACTGACCCTGACTTGTCATCTTAGGATCCCGCAAAAGGCCTAAGCTACCTCAACCTCGCAGCCAAGAAAGACCACGCGGATGCACAAGTCCGGCTGGGCAAAATGTACTTTGCAAGGGGCAAAGCAGAGTACCAGAACGCGATGAGCTGGTTCAATGCCGCCCGGAATAAAGGCCACATTGTGGCTTTGTACCATTTGGGCGAAATGCATGAGTATGGATACGGACTGCCCGCGCCGACTTGCCACGTCGCTGTTTTGGTGGGTGTCGTTTCTGCCATTCGCAAGAAGACTCGTGTTATATATCCAAGAACTGACGGTTGAGTTTGTCCTGTAGTACTATAAGAGCGTCGCGGAGAAAGGCGATTGGCACGATCCAACCATCCATGCCGCACCGGAGGACTTCCGTACCGGGGACTACGAAGGGGCATTTATCAAGTATCTTTTCGCAGCTGAGCGAGGGTATGAAGTGGCGCAGACCAATGCTGCGTGGATCATCGATCGAGGTTCGTAGCATGAAACCCGGAGAAAATCATGACATTCATCGGACCGGAACGGGAAGACTAACGCGGTGGATTTGATTGTTCCTCACCCCGGCAGGATACTACAATCCAGAGAAAACAGGTGCACTTTTACCTCCCGCTCACGCGACAAAGAAGTCGGACAGAACCGACGTTCAGCCTTACGACGCGCACTCGACCGCACTGTACCTGTGGAACCGCGCAGCCAACCAGGGCAACGTTAACGCTCGGGTAAAAATGGGCGATTACTACTACTACGGGCAGGGCGTACCGAAAGCGGCGGAAGCGAAAACCACGGAAACCACTGCCAAAGATGGCGTTACCCCTACCGACGGAGATAAGTCCGCAGCTGAACCGGAGACGGCGCCCGTCACTGATCCAGAAGACAGCCGCTCCTTCGTCCAGGACATCATCGACACCCTGAACGGATATATATCGTCCCTCTTCCCTTCGCCGACGCACCATCACACGAAAGGCGATCCCCAGCGTGCGGCGGTGTACTACCAAGTAGCCGCCGACAACGAATTCTCCAGCATCGCCATGTGGAACCTTGGCTGGATGCACGAAAAGGGCATCGGCGTAGCCCAGGACTACCATCTCGCCAAACGCTTCTACGACCGCTGTCTCGTCACAAATCCGGAGGCGTACTTGCCCGTCAACCTGGCCCTGGCGAAGCTGAGGCTGAAAATGTTTTGGCGGTGGGTGAAGGACGGCGGGTTGTGGTCGGGCGTATCGTTTCCGAGCTTTTTGGGCGGGGATGAGGTGCAACATATGGACTTTGACCCTGTTGCCGGCGGCGGCGGCGGCGCGAATGATGCGGTTATGGGTGGCGCGAATCGAAAGACGGGCGAAGGTGAGCCGCGGCCTCATCGACAACAACAGCATAATCCGTGGGACGACTATTACGAGTACGACGATTTCCTGGAACGGTTCGGAGAAGATGCGGGCGGGCTGGATGATGACGGGTTTGGAGTGGCGGGAGCCAGTGATAGCTTCATCATCGTCATGCTGTGTGGGGTAGCCGCCGCCCTCCTGGCGTGGCGGCAAGGCGTGTTGCGGAGACGGCAGGAGGAGATCCGGAGGGGTATGGAGAGGCTGGCGAGAGAGCAGGCGCTCGTGCAGCAACAGCAGCGGAGACCACATGGGGGTGTGGGTGGTATGGCCGGGGCGAGTGGGCCTGTTGTTCCCGACCCGCCGGCCGCGGTGGAGGAGCAATCACCGGTTTCTGAAACGTTACCAGCTTCAGAGGTCGCACAAACAGCTGCGCCAAGTAGTGAATCCCAGGAAGGATTGAGTCGACGGGCACCACCTAGCGAAGCGGCGGATGCGCAGGAATAGGGGGGCAGGTTTCTGGTCAATCAATCACTATAATCTGTAGTATATGTACCTAACATGGCCCGTGTAGTAAAACATCGCAGCTGGCTCGGTCACGAACGGCGTGAGTGTTAAAGGTGTCCAATCGATAGACAACGGCTGTACGGTCCCAATATGCAAACGCGGTAGAAGGTCTCCAAAATTCTATTCTGGTACACGGGCGATGGGAGGGTTCGCTCAACGTTCCTCTCTCCATCACTTTCTATACTGTTTCTCATCAATGCCCCACAATCCTCTTCCACCACGGGCTTCTCGGCCGCCCTCCTTGCTCCACGCCATCCTGCTTGTCTCTGGCTGCTTGCTCCCTCAGCTGCAATATCTGTACGGCGTCCTTCAAAAACTTGCGAACGAGTTCCGTCTCCCTGTTGTCCAGATCGTCCAGATTTTTCTGGTCCATAACTTGATCGAGTTCCGCTAATGCCGAGGCTAGCTTCTCTTTGGCCAGTGTTATGTACGTCACTGATGAAAGTGGAGGGAGTAAGGCGGCAGGTTCCATCGTAGCAAACATGCGTAGGCCCACTTACCATCTGCATTTGTCCAATTGAACGCGACGTTCAACCGATAATCACCAAATAGAGATGCCAACTCCGCCGTATGTTGCGCTTGACGTTCCTTCTTCACTTCCTCTTCGCTTTTCTTCCCCTCCGGTCCATCCTCCTTTCCGTTGTCGTCCGCGTCGTCGTCGTCGTCGTCATCGTCCGGCTCATACACAAATATGCCTAGTTGCGCTAACCACGCAGAACCATGTATTGCAGCAAGGGATCCCAGCGTGATGCCCGAACTCGCTACGATGAAGAGTTTGAGCCAGGCGCGCCATGAGAAGTCTATTAGGTCTTCTGCGATCGATTTGAAAGGGGATGTCGCCTACGAGGAAGACCGGGCAGTTAAAATTAGCCTAAGGGGCGAAGATCCATCTTCCTATATCGGGAGATAGAGACCAAGGTGCAGAAGCTATACACATACCGGCCATTCGACTTCTTTCCGGAGCGGGGCCGGGGATGGGTTGGACGCGTAGGTTCGCCGTTTGCAAGTGTTCGTGGGTCGCGATCGTGGGAGGAAGGATGTGCGGCGATCGTTCGGAAAGCGTGAGACAGTGGAACGCCTAGCCAAGAGCGGGAAGACTTTGCTGTAGGGTGTTGCTATCCGGGACGACATGACGACGTTGGGCGGCGGTGTTGGGATGGAATGAGGTGCAGCATGAAAGTCTAGCTGCGTGATGAAGAATGACGCGCATATAGAACGGCATCTAAGTTGCAACTTCTCTCAAGTCACGTGAGTAGGCTCAGATTAAAAGTGCAAAAGCCGCATTCGGGGAAACGGTTTGAATTTTCAAACTCCCTCGGGCGGTCATTGATTTGACTACGTGGTGCAATGTGCAGAGGAGCTGTCGTGCAAGGAGGGAGTCAGTAGATAGTGGGCGGAACTCTCTTTCATAGATCGATAGTGTCTCCTGCGTCTGTGGATTTTGATGGAGCAGAAGGCATATTCCTTGGGATTCCGTGCTTTGTATTATCACAGCTGACGAGCGTACACCTTGTTCCCACGAGCCAAGGGTCAAGCCTGGGTAGTAGAGGAGGATCAATATTCCCAGGAACGACGTCGACTAGGGCCTAGGAAGAGTTTTCCCGCAATGATCTTCGTTTTCATCATCGACACGAGCGCGTCCATGAATGGTCTGTTTTCCAACAACTTGACGTACTTGGAATGTGCGAAATCTGGCGTAGAGCACTTCTTTAAGGTGCGATGCGGTCGTAAATAATGCACATACTCAGCAAGCCTGGGGGGGGGGGGGGGGGGGGGGGGGGCCGTCGAGGGTCTTTGTTCTTCCTGGTGACCCGCGAAATCTGCTGTTTCCTTATACCGTTTTCTTTTCTTTCACCGCCTGGCCAACTGCGTTTCAAAGTGGGAGCATATGTCATCGAATAGAGCAAACAACAAGTACATGCTGGTTACGTATGCAGACCAAGCCTATAAGGTACATCGGAGTTTCATCAGGCGTTTTAGGATGCGACATGGATCGTTCAGAGATGCACCGGTGTCGAGTATTCACGCAAGGCAAACCCGATGCTGATTTCTTTACGGTGCTTCAGACGCTTCTCGATACGGACAACGATCAAACTCTGCTGCAGGAAGTCAAGATGCTGCAAGCAACAGATCTGTCCACCGCCGGGACGACCTTTGCGAAAGTATTCGAGTACCTCGATGCATATAGGCGTAGGAACAATTTTGATAACATTGGAAAAGTGCGTATGGAACCCTCTGCCGCGCGGACGCGAAACATACGGCGGAGTTCACAGGTTGATGGTTGATGCTTTTAGGGGAGATATCCGGCTGATGCTGAAACGACAAACATTTTCTGGTTCACGGATGGAGGACATTACTCTGAAAAACTGCGCGACAAATGGGTCCTATCAGACGAACTGCACATCCCACGGCTCCAGACGCCGGGTCAGGAGTTCTACTTTGAACCGTTTCGATGGGACCAACGGCTCTTCACATTATGGATGACTCCGACCGTCGATCCATTAAACAAACTTCCACAAATGAGCACTGTGATGCGGGGGGAGTGGTGGCAGATTCCGAACGTGCGATATCTAATGCATTGCATCGACAACTGCATGCATTCTAAGCACCCGAACGTACATCCCCTCGCCCCGGTGTGTACCGCGGAGGGGGTTCTGGTCAACATGGTGGAAAGCCCCGTTACAGCAGGAAACAAACCAACAACTGTGGAGGCTCTCATGATTCACTCAACAAAATCATCAACTCGTCACTTCCCTATACCGGAAGCCTACTGGCCGGATGCAATTGCACCAGACCCGAATACGAACACATTATCGATACCTCAACGTACGGCACATCCAACAATATTCTACACGAGAAAGGATGACATATATCCCATTCCTGAAGGATTCCCAGTCGACCGTTATAGCATTGATCAACGGAGTGAGATTGTACAAGCCTTGATGAAGCAGAAAGAAAAAATCAGCTGGACTCTCTATGTGCAAGGGAGTGGCCAAACCAGCGGTTTCGGGGAGCCTTTTGGAACGTTGAAGTACAGCGAGAGTAGTAAGACTGTCAGCATGTATCTGATGCCATACAACTTTCCATGGCTCTTCTCCGCCATTTTGGATCTGCGGAGAAAAGGGTCGACCAAATTGGCCAATGCGGCAAACACAGCCCGCGACATTGCGGATTATATTCGTTCGGTACCATTATACTATCGCGAGCCGCTACGGAAAGCGTTTACGCAAATAGACTTGATGCATTTGTGGCCGCCAGACGTTTTGGTCCAGCCCAACACGCACATTGCTGATTACTATTCGGAAACGGTAGCTAAAGCAACCCTGATGGCTCAGGAGACTCAGAAATCTCTCCAGCACCTGCGAAGTCTGGCTATCACTGCACAACCGACACTGACGTCAAAGGGCAAAACTATTGAATCTTTACCGACGAACCCGTTCGATGTGCCACGGGATCAATTGCTCTCCGCTTTGTCAGATCTTCGAGGCGCCTTCAAAGCCAGCCTTGGACCTGGAGGATCAACGACGTTTGGGCCCGGACACCGCTCCCAGGAGGAGGAGGACCGGTTACATTCACTGCCGATATCGCAAATGGGGAATTACGCTCCTCGAATGCATAAACAGCAGCGGCAGCGAGATCCCCTCGAAGACGAAGAAGTTGCCAAACGACGGGACAAGAATGTTTTTGGCAACCCGTACCGACAGGACAAGAAGGTGTCCATTGACGAAGAAGACGAAGCGTCCCAGATGGAAGTGGATGTCGAAGCTCCTGATGACGAGGATGCTGCGTCCCTTACCTCCCGTGGAAGTGGCGAATCTGGAAACACGGGGGCTACCTCAACAAGAAAACGACGGCGGTTACGTGCATTACTGGCAGGCTCCGCTTCTTCCACCACGTCCACGAGGTCTTTCAAATTCAATCGCGTCCCTCGGTTATCGCCCTCACCTGCACCCATTCTCGTCGTTCCGCCTGCTCCGGAATGGGCGAAGATCAGGGAAGGCAGTATCCGCGAAGACATGGAGAACAGACGACGGCTTGCGGAACAAGAATATCAAACGCGCCAGAAAGACGGTGCTATGACGCTCGCCACGAAACTCAATGCGGTGCAGGAACGCAGTAGCCCCGTTACAACAGCGCCTAAAGCCGCTCCCAGAAGAGACTTTCGGCGAAATAGCACAGTAGAGCGCATCGGCGAGTGGATGACCGGGGTTACGAACGATCTGACGCATGGATCGGATTCCGACATATCTTCTGATTTGGCAAACGGTATGCATCCGAGGGACATATCTCCACCGCCGAGTCATCCGCGACTGGATTTCAACAAGGAAAACAATGTGCTTGGATCGCCACACGATGGGCAGATATCCGAAGACTCCCATATTATGTCCGGAATGGAACCTATATCACCGACTGACTCAACGAACGGGTCACCGGTGGACAGCATGCAACTAAGACATGAAGACCAAGTAACGCAGCCCTGGGGTCGATGGGACTCCAAGGGGGATGTCAGGCGTATGGTGCATAAAGCGTTCGCGGCGGTGCCCAAAGGTAAGACAAATCCTCCCCTTCATAGCACCGATGCCCATATACGGTTTCCCCCGCGGTACTCACAGGGCGACCCCTTCGAACTCGCAGATTACAATCGGATCAAACTCCTCCAAACACTGTCTCGAGTGGCGAGCAGCCCACATCTGAATCTCGTGGATCGCAAATTCGTGCTGAATCATGCGTTGTCTGCTGCCCGCGGGTTTCGCCGGTTTGATGTCTTGGCGGATATTGAAGCTTTAGTACGCGAGGCAGGCGCTGCGAATGGGGTTCACTCGGATGCGCCATAGGACGGCGGAATATGGACAGAGGATATAGCCTGAGATCAGACGCAAGAGTTCGGTGTCTTGTATGGGCGTCGAACGTGGCTTCGATGAGGAAGACATCGGGTGTTCGCTGCTTAGGGGTGTGCATACTGGATGCCGGACGGTTCCATTGAAAAGCCCGATGAGATATTTGGTGGACGCGGCGCCATTCCCAGCCGCCGCCCTGTCACCGCCACTCCTCGGCTCACATCACTCCACAGAACCGCACACTCTATCACGGTACTTTTGGCTGCTACAATCACCATCACACGGCATCCGCACCAGGATATAATCGCTGTTTACTTTTTGGGATTCGATAAGTTAGATTGAACATGGGGATCGATTCCTGGGAGCAGATTTCTGTTGACGACCACGATCGCCGACCCTTATGCATCGATTACGAATGATATCCTTGATGTGTGGAATGTATGGTTGAAACCTCATATATCGACACCCTGACAAACTGCCTAAACGAACGGCTGAACGTCGGCGGCGGTAGTCGCAAGAAAGGAAGCGTAGGGCATACATGTGATCAATCCTTTCGCAAAGGGAAAGAATAAAGAAATGTAGCACATCTCAGAGCCGTGGCAATGCATAAGGCGGGCTGCTGCAGTTACGCAGTTCCAACCGGAGCCGAATCGCGGTGTCGAATATCGTCAAAGGCTAGAACTGTTACGTACAGTAAACTCCCGCATTGGCCATGAGTTAACTGCCATCCAGCCAACAAAGAAAGCATGGACATCCTGCGCACGTTTGAAGGCCTGTCACATCAAGGCAACTCCAGGCCTACTTAGGATAGAGCGCTTTCAGAAAATGATATTGACACCCTGTTCCGAACGTATATGTACAGCCAACAGAAACAGCTCCTCATCCCTGATTCAGGTTGCCCAGAACACTTGTACCTCCTCCCGCGCTGGACCCTCCCTCACTTCCTCTATCCGATATCCGCTCCCACTCCCTCCGATTCCTCGCCGACGTAGCCGCCACGCCCGTAGGAACATGGACGGGTATGCCGCTCCCTGCGACCCCACCGCTAATGTCCATCATACTGGAATGCGGGTCGAGGATGGCAGGGTGCGTTCCGGTGGCTGTGCTTGGATAGGACCCGGGCAGCTGGGAACTACCGAAACTGGCCAGCGCGGTTTTGACGCGGTCTTTGACGTCCATGTTGAGGTCGTCGGCCATTGATTCCAGGATTGGGACGAAACCGAGTTGGCGGAGGCGTTCCGTGCGATCCGACGCGCCTGCATCATCTGTCCAAGTGAGGTTAATGACGCACCATACGGTTGCGAGGCGGATGTTGGAGCTAGAAGATGTCTGTGACATCAGGCAATGGTGTGAGCGTCGGTAACCGTATTGGCTCTAAGCGGTCGCCTCTTATTTATTCGGCGGACTCACCATAAAACGCAATATACTCCGCAGCAGTAGGTCCCGGCCCATAATGGCGGCTTTATGCCGGTCATTTCCCGTGGATATGTTGACGATGACGTACAGCCCTTGCAAGACCAGGTCCTCATTTGCAGGGAACTGCGAGAGCTTGGTTTCGAGAATGTCCAAGAGTCTCCTTTCCCCGAGCCCTTGAAAGACTTGCTCGATGTCGGCTTCCTTCCCACATGCGAGGTTTCGTAAGAGATTCAGGGCTTGTTCTTGGATGGCTACCTCCGGGTCGGCGATCAAGCTGTCAATGGACTTTTTGTCAGTTATGGATATGAGCATTTGACCGGGGCGCTAAGGCTGCAATATGCGCAGGAAACTCACCACATGAGACTGTCCCACTCCAAACCTTTCATGACCTTCTCCTTGATGTCACTATCGGCCTGATACAATAGATTCTTCAAAGCCCAGACAGCGTTCAACCTTAAATGGCCATCCATGCTGCGCGCCAGCTCAATCAAGCGCTCAACGCCCCCATTGTCAAGCACCGTTTTCTTCATCGGGGAGAAATCCATGACAATGTTGCACAAGGTGGCAGACGCGGTGAGCTGTACTTTTTCGCTCTCATCATAAAGAAGTTTGAAGATTGGCAACCCTACTCCTGCGTCGACGAGAGACGTGCGCAGATTCTTCACGGATCTTGACAAAGACCGTGTGCAATCGCACGCGGCACAGCGGACTCTGTGGTTCGGATGCGACATGGCCTTCACAATGTGAGGAAGGAGTTTGGCGTCGATAACCTGGAAGGTTTGATGTCATTTTGTCAATTTCATTGAACCCGTCAAAAGCAAGCCTCCTCGGGAAACACCCCATACTCACTTGTTTCCGGCACTCTTCTTTGAGGGAGCAAACCGCAGCAATTGCTTTGAGCGCAGCCTCTAAGACTCTCTCTGCATGTCCACAGCTTGCCGTCTTCCTGGCTGGAGCCGCAGGAGGAGACTCCGCCGGTGCTGAGAGTTTGCGCTTCTGCTCCTTCTTCGGCTTCGTCTTCCCTGTCTTTCCATCATCCGCCTCCTTCCCATTCGCCATTCCGCCAGGGTTCTGGGCAATAATAACCGCAGCCAGCCTCGAAATCGCATCGGCTTCCAGAGCGGCCCTCTGTAAGTCCTCGCTAGCTTCGACAAGATCAGCAAACACTCGGGGTGCTTTTTCTTGCACCGTCGCCCACCCGGATCCATAGAGAGTGCTTATTGGTGCAGTGTCGGAGAAAAGCTTGATGAGCGTCGGCAAAATTGTGATATAGGCCTCTTGTGAGCGGTTTGCGGGCATTTTCCCAGTCCGATATATGCGAGTCATGCATGTCGCTGCCAGAAGTCGCATCACGGGTCTCTGGTCGCGAATCAGGTTTGACATGTAGTACAAGGCCGGACAAAGCGAGCCAGGGACCATAGATTCGACGATGTTTTGCGCAATTTGCTTGGACCCTCGACAGAGGTTTGCTAGGGCGTCCAAAGCGGCTTCTTGTACTTTTGGGTAAAGCTGGTTCCATTCTGGTGTCAGCAGCGCGAGCAGTAGCGGAATGGCGCCACTGGCTGCGATTTTCTTTTGATCGTCGGATGTAACGCACACTTTGGCCAGGATTCCCGCCGCCACCTCAGCGACTCTAACCGGTGCGTGCAGCTCTGGTGAATGGCATGGGAATGACTCCTTCAGTGGGACCAGCAATTGTATGAGATCCTCGAGGTAGGTTGACTGTGAGAACAGAGGGAAACAATGCATTAGCACCTTGTGATCATATCAAACAATTTCCCTACTACGGGCCTCACCTCGAAGACCAACTCGTTTGGAGCCTCCGGGCTCTGAAATATGGCCTTCAAAGCTCTTGCCCCTGCCTCAGTCAGTTTCAAGTCGCCAGTAGACAGTGACTTGAGTAGAGGCTCTATAGCTTCCGCCTCGACGAGCATCTTGACATTCCGATCGTTCCCGTACGCGAAACTGCCCAGAACCACGGCGACCTGCGCGCGCAATTCGACATTGCTCGTGGGATCCGATAATAACTCGACCAGACTACATTATGGCACGGAAGAAGAAGAGAGAAAGCCGGGTTTAAGAATAATAACACATAGGCATAAGAGCCTTCCACCTTCTGATAGGAACTTACCGCGCAGCTACCCCAAGACCCAAGTACAGCTCCTTCTTCACCCTGTTACCAATGACATTGTTCTTGATGAAGCGAACTGCACGTGTACGCTCCTGCGGGTCCGCGCTATTGAGTGCGGCCAGCGCCGCCTCGTGCTTTGCCAAGATCACCATAGTGCTAGGAGGTGTCAAGGACAAGACAGAGTGGGAACGCTGTTTAGCCGCGATTGGCCGTGAACAGGGCGAATCGTTTCTGACGTTGTCTTGAACGCTGAAGAGGTTAGGGGCCCTTGGCTGCACTCAAGTACTGAGAGCTCAAGATGAAAGGGATGTTGCTGGTCTCTGGTTGTGAGAAGGCGTCGAGGACGCAATCTTTGAGTTGGGACTGAACAAGTTGAAGGCTTGTGACAAGTCATATCCAGCGCGTGCCAAGTGTTGTCATCCCTTTCTCTGCCTTCTCCTCCTTCTCCGATACACAGACGGTTCGCCAACTTGGCATTCCCGCCTATGATGGAAATGTGACGGGTTTCTGTATGGAGACGATGGACGGCAGCATGAGATCTTCGAGGGAACATATGTGCATACTCCGGGAGCTGAGAGCCCCAAACAACAATATATATACACAAAATATAAGCCAAACCCCCGCCTCAGATGTGTTATGTTTGCTACAAGTAATTTCGCTGAGACGGCTTCCCATGCAACCCCGGTTCGCACCGTTATGACATATTTAGCTCAACGAGGTCAAATGCCAGCTCAATGGGTCCGGAAGTACTCAGGAGGACGTTCATGGCCTCCGTGTCGTCTCCGGCGTCCTAGACAACGATGCAAAAGCATCCAACAACCTTACGGGCGTTACCCTCACAAATTCTCCTTCTCCCCCTGCTACGGGCACCTCTTTCCAAACTCCACCCCTTCCGACTCCTCCAACCACCGAACATGTTCCCTGACTATCTGCCTCGCTACCGTGGATTCGGCATATCAGTTATGCATCATACGGCTTGCTAAACGCATCTTCTGTTTAGGGCCTTCCTGCATCTTTCGGCGATTTGGGCGGGAATGGTCGTGACGAGGAGGGTAGAGATGGGTCTTTATTTGCGATCTGCTTCAGCGAAAGGCGATACGCGGTGTGAATTGCAGAGCTGGTTCAGCAGCAACTCGCACGCAAACTAGCTACATATACATATCATTCGGTCCGTTCCAGCTGGTGTAACAAGCATATCGCCGCTCACTGGCACTTTGTTGAACTCACCAACGTCGACCTCACCGATGCCGCCACTGCCTTCCACGTCTTCAACTTCGTCATCACCATCAGCATCCCCAGCGCTTGTGAAACCTGCCTTGAAGCATAGCCGTTGGCTGAATCTCTGTACACACATGCATACGCACTCGGCCGCCGCTACTGGCACTTCCACGACCGGCACACCTACCTGCACAACGCCAGGAACCGTGCATACTATCATCGCCGGTCAAAGAGGTCTCACATTCACTCCTTCGCGCTCACCATCAAGCAAGGCGGCACATCGTCCTTCCCGGCAGCAGGCACAACGTCAAGCAGACCGTAGACCGGCACATCTACCGGCGCAACGTCAGCAACCGTGCACACAATCATCGCCGGCCAAGGAGGTCTCACATCCACCCGGCCACGCTCACCATCAAGCAAGGCTGCTCTTGCCTGCTTGCTTAACTTTCCAGCTGACCCAGCCGACAACCACCAGCGCCGGGGAGTCCATAATGAAGGACTCCCTCACCCAAACAGGGTTCCAATGCAACTGGGCGGACCGGGCAAAGAGGGGTCTCGAGCCCCGTTTTGCGTATATATATGGGCGCACTGGCGAACTACGGCGGGTTCTCAATGGTGGATAGTCTGACGCGTCGTTGACACTCCGCTGGAAAGCTTCGTTGCCTAATCAATGATAGGGCTGATTCAGGGACGAAACAAGTTACCATGGTTGGGAATTGTACATAGGGGTCGTTCGAGGATGCCATTGTGCGGAGGTAATAGGGGTCACCATACGCCAACGGTACGCGGAGCGGCGGAGGAGATGCGCCGGGCCTGGTTAGTGGAGCCTTTCGAGTATGCACGACGGCAGCGGGGGATGATGGCACTCAAACGCTTCTTCACTGGGTTAACTATGTATTTAGCTGGCCGTGAACAAGAGATGGGAGATATGGTTGCTCACAAGCGGAAGAGGCTGCCAGCTCCATCTCGAAAGACGCCATGACACAAGGAATGCATACGAATGTTCCCGAAGGCATATTATATGTGCAGTAGATACAAATTTTGGCGGAGATGCTTCGACATATGCAACACGAGAGCAGCTGCTGTTATGTTACATAAAAGTAGAGGAAGACTAGACCTATATACAGATGTCCCGTCGTCGATCTGAGATCGCTTGGACCACACACACACCGGCCAATAGGAACTCTGACGTTTCAAAAAGTTACAGCTCCATACCGCTCTTCCCCCACTTCGCATTCTTTCCCATCCCTGCATTTCGAAGCCTCTGTCCACTCGAGCTATCTACACCTAACCTGCTCCATCCCACTGCCCACTCTTCCCCACAAGGCGTAATATGGTATCCCTATCCCCAATCGCTCGCCCCTGTCCTCCGTCCCCATCCCAGAATGGTATTCCGTTATCAAACGGCTACTCTTCTCTCTCCTCCACAGACGGCCGGGGCACGAGAGCATTCCGTCGTGGGCGTGGTAGCGGAATGGCAGGGATATGGCGGGAGAATTCGATAGGAAGGCAGTGGAAAGGTGTCCATGGTGGTGGTTGTTCGCCGTCGAGCTGTGGTGGGTATAATGGGGTGAAACTACCGGCGGCCGCGGAAGTGGCCGCAGATGTTACTGGAGGTGGTGGGGGACGGGGACGGAGGAAGGCGGGCATGATACTTTGAAATGAAGTTTGCGGATTGAGTAGGGTTAAACTCCTCGGCTTGATACGTCTAAGAATGATTGCAGCGGCTCGACTCCGCTTGAGTGATTAGCTGTCCGTTGCAGTCAAAGCCAAGCGTATATATGTATGTACGTATGTAGATCAGACCGCCTTGTTTCCCCTGCTTCAGTTGCGCACCACAATTCCGGCCGCTGCTCTGAGCCTCCGAAAGATATAAGCGAGACGATGCAGGAGCCGAAAGAGTAGGCTCACGAACCATAGCTGCCCAAGTCGAAATTTTGGCAGCAGAAGATGGCGCTGGGGTGACAATTCATTTCCCCTGGCCGTTCACTCACGTGATGTACATTAAACCGTTGCGTAAGCAAACGGAGTTTCTCGAGCGCGACCATTCTTTTGCTTCCAGAACAGTGAGATATGGTGGAAGTACACGACCATACCCTTGACCGCAGCAGTGACGCAATTGCCTACGAGTTGGCGTGTGGAGTGGCAAGTTTGGCTGGTTTGTCCGGGTTGTCTGTCTTCCTGCTCCATTGCGACAGCGGGATGGCGGAGTCGTGAACAAAGCACGATGAGAATCGGACAGGAAAGACGATAATGCCGTCGGAGCTACGTACTGTACATGGACTTTGGGAGCTAGGAGGGATACATCAGCATGTTCTAGTAGCAACC
The DNA here is from genome assembly GCF_025526975.1 of Fimicolochytrium jonesii. Lineage (NCBI taxonomy): Eukaryota > Fungi > Chytridiomycota > Chytridiomycetes > Spizellomycetales > Powellomycetaceae > Fimicolochytrium > Fimicolochytrium jonesii. The sequence goes on from NW_026515674.1 coordinate 735,841, forward strand.
AGTGAGCTTCCATGCCTGATGTCATCGACGGCTGCGAAATGCCGGCGGAGGACGCGGGATACGATTATTTGTCCCCTTCGGTGTCTATAAGCCCCCTTCGTTTCTCTGGTTGTCTGGTTTGTCCCCATGGCTCGGTCGATCCAAACCTTCACCTTTTAGCTCTGACATTCAATCATAAAAACAGAAGCGTGGATCTTGGGGCCTCCTATTTTTCTGATGAAGGGAGCGGTCCGTGGACGTCCTTTGAAGGTCTGCACTCTAAAATGAGTCTAAAAGGGGTTCGGCCATCCCGAGACAAGCTCTTGGTCTCGTCCGTAATCACCTTTTCAAATGAAGATGCGCTTATGCAAGACAAGGTTCTCCCGGGAAAGTCAGCAGAAGATGACGATGACGTTCCTGGATGAGGGACAGCCAGGACGAGAAGAGGGCTATGCTTGTTTGGGTGCGCTGATCTGCGAGGGGTGGTGAAGCAAGGGTGCATTCGCATCGATCCCACCTGTAGCTTCTGTATGAACTTGTGGCGCGGTTCAAGGAGTATATAAAAGCAGAGTGGCAATATGTAGTCCTCCAACGCCACTCGTTACCTTGCCTGTAGGAATCTCCGACCTCTCTTGACCTGCCGTCGACCTCCGAGCGTTACATCACAAACCCAACAAATCCGACCGGTGCGAGGATTGACAGAAGTTTTTTCGTTGCAAAAAGGTAGCATATATGCCTTTGGTTTACGGATCTGCGGTGAATGGGATAGCAGCTTAACGACGGGAACAGCAAGCCCGAACGAGAGCGGGCGAGACAATACGAAGGAAGGCGGAGTTGCGAGGCCGTACGCGTCTGTCTGCGAGTCCTGGTCATTCAGCCGTTCAGCGGCGCCGCGTAACCCTCACAAACGTCTCCGCCTCACACTCCAGCAGTCGCCCTTCACACGCCTTCGCCCTCCGAACCCCCTTCAGGGCCCAACCCTGTTCAAAGCATCCCCTCAGCCTTGACTCTTTGTGAAAACGCTCATAGTTCAGCGGACGCCGATACCCAGGGGACCGACCCATCGCAGCGAAGGTGCGGATATACTGTACAGTTTATCAGTGGCGATTCACCCGCCATATCGCTGACGAACCTTGTCGCCGCTTGCAGGCTGCAGTCGTTCTTGTGAAAGGCGTAGGCTGTTGCAGGGAGAACAGCTCTGGAAACGAGGGAGGCCCATCTTTGGCCAAAGACTACACGCCGAAAACAGCAAAGTATACGGCCGACTAGCTGTTCCTGCTGGATCTTGTGCCCCGAACAATAGCACACATACCTATACCTAAGAATAGGCAACAAACGGCCAGACAAAGACGTCTCCTTGCGAACCTCGACCGCCCAACCTTACCTTCGAGGCCCGGCATAGAAACCGTAGTTGCAGGCGCAATATAGTGAAGGCGGCTTAGAGCCGCAAGTGCGGGACACTCAATCACCGACATCGTTACCCAGCAAGCCGCGTTGGGAGCGAAGGCAGTATAAAGCCAGCGTGCGAACCAGCCCGTCCCCACTTCCATTCGCCTCACTGCGGACCCATCGACCAATAAACCGACAGCAGTCAAGAGCCATCTGTATTCTACGACGCGCACTCTATTTCTATTATATACCTCGGTTGTCTCTTAACCATGTTGTACGTGGCGACCTCCGTACCTGCTGGTGGATTACCGCTGCGCGTTGTCATGAGCGAACAGGATTTGATGGTGAGTGATGCGGCGTGGTGTGATGTGTCGGTGCGGTTGGGATATGGATGAAAATGGGAGGAACGTGCGATTAAGGGAACGAGGAGACCGAATGATGCATTGCGACTGTGATGGGTGTTGAAGATCGCTAGGCATCAATTCCAGGAAAGTTTTCACTGATGTGTCCCCGTCTGGTCTTGTCTCCTCCTAGGCCGCAGAGTTGAAATGGCTCATGGAGACTCAAGCGCCGCCACTCATAACCGAGATCGTGTCCATCATCAACGTACGTGGCGCCCGCCGTATTGCATGCAAATTGGGGACGATCGGAGGTCTCACGTCATGCTATCTTTTGCTGTTCGCGTTGGCAGACCGGGCTGAGCTGTAGTCTTGGATCGCAGGAGCCAAGTGAGTTCAGAGACAATTGGCTGCCATCCTTCTACCGTTATTGCTCTTTCTGACCGAGTTTCTCTTGACGCAGCACCACCCTCGCAACCAGTCAATCCACCAGCAACATTAGCGATCACATCAGCAAAGTACGTCGATACCTCGCAAGCCGCGACACCCCTCCACAAATGTGTTACTAACATCCTCATCATCGTCTGTAGCAGTGACCTCGTGAAAGGATTTCTCACGATCGATGGGGCGTCGGTCATCAAAGGCGTAAGTGGCCTCATGCCACCCGAAGTCCGCCCAACGAACAAACGCTCATATCACCATTCCCATCTCTCTACAGGATCTCACCCTCAAACTCCCGCACTACAACCGCGGCAACGCCGTGAAAGTCACCATCAACCCCGCACGTCCCACCTTCCTCCGTCAAGTATCCTCCGCGCGCAACCACCTCATCGCATCGCTGGACATCATTCTGCAGCTCGCGGAAGTTCGGCATGTCAAGCGCGAGAAGCTGCATTCGGCACTGAGGCGTGTGAGCAAGCATATGAAGAGCGCAAAGGCTGGGCTGTGCCGTGTGGCTGACGCGGATATCTTTCCTGTTAGGGAAGGGGATGCGACGGTATGTTCCTGTGCCGTTTGCGTCCCGTGTGACCTGCTGCTGTGCCATGCTTATACATCGCACTTATCCTCTTGATTCCTCAGGCATTTGCACCAGATCTCCCCGAAGACCTCGTGGTAGACCTGCACGTGATGCAATCCAATGTGGTTGTCTCCATCTACGCGCTCAACTACCACCAGTCCGGCATACCACTTCAGATACAAAGCAAGATCCTTGGCAAGTTCAGGAACTTGAAGCTCGAGTACGTGTCCCGCATCGTCCTATTGCGTTTGGGTTCGTCATGGCCTTTGTCTGATCTTTTGCCTTATCCCTTATAGCACGTATAAAGGCAAACCAGTTGAGATTCTAGACACCGTCACCGTCGAATCAGCATCTCCACGCCTCGCTACCCTCATCCGCTCCATCGACACAGTCGAAGGTCTCTGCGATCAGCTGATACTCAAGCTCAACGTGTTCAGGAAGTCGGCTGCGGTGATGGCCAAATGAGTGCCGCCGATCTTTGCGTGGTTACATTTTTTTGGAACAGCCCTTTCATTGTATCTTGAGATCAAGCGCTGCAGAATCAGAACAGTCATGATTTGCGTACCACAATACATACATACATACATAGACCGTGATAACAAAATAACATATAGATGCAGCAGACCAGCCTCCTGGGAGACAGATAGAAACAGAACAGGGTATCTGCGCACCTCATAGAGTACAACGCGCTACAGTATACTACCTACGACGACACGACATCGGGGAGGGATACCCAGGATGTACGCGGAGGGAGGATGGGATCCAGCTATTTCATATAGGTAAAAAGGAGGCGGGTACGGGATGTGCATATACGCCGTGTGACTTCCAAAACTCTTCACGACGTCATATCTTGACACACATTTCCACGCGAAATATACACCCATCCCTTCCATCAAGTTGATGTACCTCCACTCCAGATGGCCTGACAGACTCCTCAGATCCCAATCCCACTCCAAAAGGGTACAAAGCCCGGCACATCGACCAGCACGCGGCGGCCGTCCGGCGTGCCATGCAGCAGGCGGCCAATATCTAGCGACGCCGGTTGTTGGTGACTGTTGTGATGGTTGTGGTGATGTGTCGTCGGCGGGGTCGGTGTGGATGGTGTGGATGGTGTAGTAGCAGATGTGTCATGTATGGTGGCAGGACGGGAAGTCGGTGTGGTGAACACGCCGTCCGGCGTAATAAGAGCGGGAGTGATGACTGGCGTAACCGGGGTTCCTCCATTACCATTCATCTGCGACGGCTGTGACGACGAGGATGTCGGCACCGCTTCGACACCACCGCTAATCTCACACCTGATAGCCGCCACGTCGCCACAGCCGACCATGTTGATGACACCAATGGACGCGCGGCACTTGTCGATGATTTCAAACACGGCGGTCGCGGTGATGTTTTGGCAGTAGGAGAGGTTGATGTGGCGAAGTTTTGTGGTCGGGTGGCGGACGAAGGTGGGAGTCAGGCTGGTGCACATGATTTGATGGGTAGTGCTCGACGCTGTTGGTTGCGATGATGGGGATGTTTCGTGTTGACGCAGGAAGGGAGGTGGTGGAAAGGAGGGCGGCGGCGGGAGGGGAAGAAGGGTAGTAGCTGCACTGGGCGAGCTTGGCGAAACGGCTCTCCGTACTGCACCGCTGAACTTGACCGTAGCAGGCTGCATGCCAGCATTCGATATAGACGCCGTCAGTCCACGGACGAGCCAGACGACACCGGCGTCACCCACACCATAGCATCCACTCAAATCGATCCACTCCAGCTCGGTGCACCACCGTCCAACCTCGCGGATGCAGAAATCTGTGACGGCCGAGTTCCAGCCCAGTCCTAAGCGTTTCAGCTTCCTGCACTCGGTCGCGATCTTGATCACACAGATCTCGCTGCGGCCACCGCCGGCCAGATTCAGGTTCAGAAGGGACTTTAGATGGTGTGCGCAGCGCTGCAGGGCAAAGTTCGAAACGCCCTTGCAAAAACCGAGGTCCAGGGTCGTGAGGTTCAACGATGGGAGGCTCACGAGACGAACGAGGAGCGGGGAAAGGCGGTGTGCGTACCGGTGAGGTTCAGAGAGCGTTTGACTGAGTGAAAGGTGCTGGATCAAGTCCGGGTATAAAGTGGTCGACGTCACCCGCGTTTCCAAATTGTCGGAGCCGCCTGCTTTCGGCTGCTCCAGCTGGCTGTGGGCCTTGTCGGCCGTCTCGGCGACGCACACAAGTTTCTCGAATCTGGCAGCGTCAAAGACGAGCGGACGCCGCCAGAGAACACAGGTAGCAAGACGGTTCCACCACCGGCACACCATTGCACATTCTCTGAGAGCTGCTACAGTCGATGCTGGCGACAGGAAGGCTGACGTGGAATCGCGCGACGTCGGATCAAAGTAACTGAAAATCTGGAAGAGGACCTCCGCTGGTAAGGTGCCTGCGAGAGATCGCTTTCGTCGCAGCTCTTCATGACCAGTGGTCTCAGAAGCTGTCCAACCGTCAACATCCATCCGTCCCTGATCCTTCACGTGTCTATACGATATGGAGACAGTGGAAGCATCTGCGTTCGCTGGCCCGTCGAGAACCTGCTCGACGTCGTCATCCACCAACATAGCCCCGTCCTCAATCCACATGGCATTCTGCGTAAGCTCATCGATGAGGTCGCCTACATCCATTTGATGATGTTCCTCGGTTTCGTAGGCATCATTAGCAATCACCTCCGCGGCAAGTGCTGATGCCAAGGGAACCTCTGCTTCCGTTTGCAGAGCAGTTTCCGACGGTAAGGAGACACAGTACAAGCCGGCATCAGGAGATCGTGTCATCCACGATGTCCTCTTCGAGGAAGTGGGTGGCCACACATGCTCCTGCGGTTGCCCGGGAACAAACATGCTCTGACGGTGCAGTGCATTCTGTTGCAGCGACTGGCTGGAGTTCATTCCCTTGTTCACGGAAGTCGTGTTCGAACTTCCAAAGGAGACGGATGAAGATTCGTGAGGGCTGTTGACGAACATGTGTGCGACATCAAAGACTCTCGCCTCGGCTGGATCTTCCACCATATCTGTATCGCACGTGTCCTGCGTAGATTCAAGGTCCAGCGCCGAATGAAGCTGTGATTGATGGTTATTCGGCTGAGAAGTTTGCGGGGCAGTGGTCCGAGCAAATGCCAAAGAATCTGTGTCCATGTTGACATCTTGTGACAGACACGATGAGGAATTCGAAGCCGAGAGCGATGCATGCGTCTGGGAAGTTTTGCCCTGCAAGGTGATCATATGGAAGATAGAAATTCAATATCGGGACAAATGATAAGAGTGATCGACTAGAACTCACCTCGACGAAGCTTCGTAACCGCGGTAAGCCCGTAGCCAGGGCTTGCAGAAGCGCCTGGGAGCGTGGGGCCGGCGAGGTAGATCGTGCGACTGGCCGTCCTTTTGCCGTTCGTAGGGGTGAAAAACCAGCGGACGCCGCCCGCGGCGCTAGCCCCATTGGAGTTGCAGAGTGCTTGTCGTGCTGGCTGCCAGCAGCCGTCCCATTCGCTTTCCCAGCCCCTGCTGTGAGACCCATGTCGATAGAAGGGTCAGTCCACGACGGTGCATCTCCGGCTGGCTGATCCGCGTGCTGGCCGAGGTCCATCACCTCGTTGTCAGATGCGCTTTCCAGTCCATCCATTATTCAGCTACTGGTTGTGAAGTTGTTGCAAAGCGCTAGGGCGTAAACGTTCGTCCGCTATACTGACAAGGTGACCCACTCCGCGAACCAAGCTATGGTAGGGAGGCACCTACAATACCGGTCCGGCAGGCTGATGGACCAACGTTTTCCCACGACCCTAAAGACCCTGATTCGACTGCACAGTATTGTCCGTGGGAAGCTGCGATGGAGTCCGGGCGGCGGCTTTCGTTTCTCCAAGCGGTTGCCTCTACGAGCGGGTGCAGGCGGGAGTGTGGGCCGCGAGACAACGAGGAGGTTGCACTTCAGAGGCCGCAAGCGATAAAGGACCGAGAAGGACTGCGAGGATAACGTCCCGTGGGCATGTATGTCCTGTTGGTTTTCACGGCGGACTGTTGTGCGCCTGCGTGAAACGGCTTGCAAGTGATTGCCCCTGTGAGCGCACAACCTCCTCCGTTCCATTCCTCCTATCGCTCTCCGCAATAATGCGTTTAAGGGGGCTTATCCAGACGTTTAAGTCACCACCGGCACAGCACAAATCATCACCCGCGCAGCGCAACTTTCGCGTTTCCATGGGACGAACCCGCGGAGGCACTCGTTATAATACGTAATTAACAATTAGAGTATGTGTGTTTAAGGGGAGCGTGGATAGCAAACACGGGTATAATTATAATACACGTAGCGTCGTTAGCAACTACCTATAATTAATATCACGACGCGTTCCTGTCAGGGGGAAAACGATACTAAAAACGACAACGCGGAGGACATCCTGTCAAATGTCCCAAATGCGGACGCGCCCATCCCGCTTCATTCCCGTCCCTCGCGCCCAATTGGGCAATCGCTCAGAAAATTCAAATTTGCCCCGCTCTTCACCACAGCCCTGCTGAGCTATCTCCAAATCACCCGACTCTCGTCTTGACATGCACTGTAGAACCACATTTGGCTTAGGAAAGGTTTTGAACGCATTGTTCAAGACTCAAACCCCGTGTCTGCTGCATTTGGGACATTTTCGACGATGTTTCGAGCCAAGCAATCCATACCTTGCCATTCGAACCCTTATAGATACGCAGGTTTGCGAACATGAACGGTATGCAGATCGACAATCGTTTTTCGAGACTCAAGCGGGTCCCGTCTACTCTCAACTTCGCTTGCGCGACCCGTTCCAAGCTAATCTGAATGAGCTGCCTGGTCACTGGAAAGTGAGGACCACGGCAAGTCAGGCGCGCCGGACGTTTGTTCCTGTGCATCCTGGAATGCCTCAGTATGACACTAAATCCTGCTCATTCAGGCTCTGTTCAGGATGGGAGAACACTTTACTCGTATACGCAAGTTTGGCAACTGCAATGAGCTTCAAGCGACTGGGTACAAGAACTTGACATGCTGTCAGTTTCGTGCGCGAGCTTCAGGAAATTCTAACGATCACGTGGTTTCTTCTGGCGGTTGGCGAAGCTATAAAAGCCCGGCGGTGTTTTTTTCAATCCTCGACATTCCTTGTGCAATTCTGCTTTTCCGACCCCGCCTTCTTCACAGCGCCAGCACAGAATGTGGATCCGCAGCCATGCCGGTCACCCTATTTCAGGGACGGTCCCCATTCTCTGTTTGTCTGTGATTTGTCTGTGAGAGTCGCATCCTCATTCCCAAGCAAGTGAAATCATACACAGACTTAAAATCATATCCGCGAAAGTGATGAGCTCAAGAGATTAAAAAATCATAGGAAGAGCCGTCTGATCCTCGTGATCGATAGCATTCTCTCTGATACCTGCGGATGTGTATTTCTGTGTGCCTGTATGTGCCGAAGGGGGCACCATTGTCCTCGAGCTCCAGCAGTTACGTATGATTTGAGGCCCCAATGTTGTCATACTCCGCTGAGGGGGTAGTTTCCTGTCGGACGCTTTGCGGTGTTATGAACTAGCAGGCGGTATGATATTTGGCAAAGTCGGCGTAGATTTCAAGACAGGACGGTACGGCGTAGATTTCAAGACAGGAGCTGTACATAGATGTAGACACCACTGTGAGCATTCACAAATCCTATGGCAAGAGTTGAAGGTGATGGAGGGTGATCCTTTGGGGTCATGCGAGCGAGGAGCATGGGCGGTCGTTTATTATGATGTGTATTATGCATACATGTGAATGTGACAACAAACCCAACCTACGTCTAAGGGAGTCTGGCTATATATATACGCCTCAAAGAATCCGCTTACGGGTGGCACACCATGGCAAATCACTTCGGCAACCTCTCATCATCCCAGTTCACAAACAAGCCATTCAACTCCCTCGGCGCGCTCAGCGCCAGCCTCGCCACGGCGCTCCCAGGCGTCTCCGGCTTCAACAGCTCGCCTCTCTCAAAAAGCCCTACAAACCGCTGCCGACCCTCCTCACCCATCGCCTCCTTGGCATCCTCACTCCTAATGCGCGCCTGCATCGCCGTGTCAACCACACCCGGTCGGATGGCGATGGATGTCAGCAGCGGCTCTTCAACAGCGACGGACGCAACGAGCATGTTGGAAGCGGATTTGGCTGCGCTGTAGGCGGACCAGCCGGATGTGGGGCGGACGGCGGCGCCGGAGGAGATGAGGATGAACCTGCTGGATGTCCCGGATAGGGAAGACGAGGAGGCGGCGGTGCGGAGGTGCGGGATGGCTTCCTGGAGTAGCCGGACGCAGGAGAAGAGGTTGATGTCGAAGCAGCGAACCCAGTCGGTGATGGGGGCGTCCACGATGCGGGCGAGGGGGTCTAAGATGCCTGTGGTCGCGAAAAATGAACGGATGTTGCTTTAGTTGGATGTAGCATTCGGTGAAGTCGAGAGTAGGCCAACAGTTGTTGTTTGTCTGAGAGTATCCTGCAGCTATCCTTATATTGGCAGCTCAAAGATTTCCACGTGGTACCACTCGGCCCAGGCTCCGCCTGGAAACCTATCATGAAGCAAACATACCACCTCCTCATTACCCATCCACACCCCCGCCGCCTCGAAAACCAAACTCACCAGCATTATGCACAAGCGCATCCAACCTCCCAAACGCCGAGATCGCTTCCCCGACAATCATCCCCGCCGCGCGCTCATCGGTCACGTCCACCGCAACATAGCGTAGAGCGTCCGGGTACGTTTTTACCAACTCCGCTAGGGATGGCGAGGAGGAGGGTTCGGTGGTGGAGCTAGTTTCAGCGGAGTTGGTGGACAGAGGAGTGCGTGCGGTTGCGATAACGCGGGCGTTGTGCTGCAGGAGGGCGTGGACGATGGCGAGACCGATGCCGCGGGAGGCACCGGTGACGATCACGACTGCGGACGTAGTGGAAGGAGGTGTCATGATGGCTTCGTGGTTGTGTTGGAGATTGAGCTGGGGACCAGGAGGTCGAAGCAAGCTTCGTTATTACGTCCGTTTTCTGGCGACAAGACGCCGAGTGCCATTTGCCGAGTTCTCATGTTCTTAAGCGGTTTTTGGTTACAGTACCAACGACGCGGTCTCGGACCTTTGTGTCATTCTTCGCAAATTGACAGGAACCCGTCACTGGTCGACTTACTGCTTGGGGTGAAGTCAACATACTTCTTGTACATATTTCTGTAGACTCCTCGTACAAGAAAACCTCAGTCGCATCGCAGCTACCAGCGCAGCTACCAACATCCAATCCGTCCGCACGGAGCAACTCTCGGGTCTGTGAGGAAATGACCTTGCAAAAGCGAGCGTTCAGTGAAGCGGGACGGGCGACAAGCAAATCCTTAGCTATGACGGTAGAATCGACGAGGTAATCATATCGGGTGCCTACGGTGTAGCTAATAAGGCGTATAACCCGGACAGAATCATTTCCGGTCAAGCGCTTGCATGAACTCCGACAGCCACGTTTATCTACGACGCGAAACATCATATGCAAATGTAGGTTTCGCAATGACAGGTGCTGATATCCCTTTTCGAACTGCTAAAACTCTCCTAACCCGACATTTCTCCGAGTCGTGGTGTGTGAGTCGAGTGATCGTTTATAAAAAGCTATATATTATACAACATATATACATAGAGTTAGGCCCCAATCGCAACTGAAGATAGATGGCCACCAGAGAAGCCGTGTATATACAGTAGCCAGAAGATATGCGACGTACGCAGAGTCCCGGCCGCTACGACCTCCCATCAAAAGAGGGTAGTCTTCGGCTCAAGCAATCGTGGCAATATCTTTGATGTCCCGATACATTTCGCCGCGGTATCTCCCAACATACTCGGGTATCTTCACCCGAATCCATACTGCCGTCGATACGCACCACACCACTAACCACACAGCCGAAAGCCACAGCACCCGGGCGCTCTCGCAACACCATTTCAATGTCTTTGCAGCCGACCAGTCCGGATCTTTCAAAAGCGTCTCCAGAAACCTCCCAGCGTCCACACTCCACTTATCAAACGTGTGATAAAATCCGTTCGCCACAGTCAGCATCGCCGCCATGCAGCACATATAGACCACGCACTTCCTGAAGATGACCGTCGAGTAGCGTGCAATGAGCGCGTCTGGGTTGTTAATCCACGCAAGCAGCATCGATCCAAAAGACGCGTAGACGATAATGTGTGTCAGGTAAAGCCCGAAAGAGACTTTGCCAAGAAACTTCACCGGGCGGGTCTCAAAGACACGCTGGAGCGAAGGCGTGAGTTCGAAGAGGAGGATGAAGGCGCAGGCCGCGTAGAAGTACGCTATGTCCCATTCCCACCACTCAGGCAAGCCGCGGCCGATGCCAAGGCGGCCATCGCCGTGGTAGTCAAAGGCCCAGCTCGCTGTCCATCTGGCGATGCGTTCCGAATATGGCGATTTTATCCATGTGCCGAACGCGGCGATCGCGAGAAAGAGGCGGACGGGCCAGATGAGTAAGGCGTGGGATCTCAGTCGAGCCAGGTAGCCTGAATGAGCCAGGTCGGCGATGAAGAGGCCCGCCGCGAAATTAGCAGCCCATGTTTCGGTCCAGAAGAACCAGAATGTGAGGATGGCGTGCAGAAGGAATCGGTGGTGTGGGTAGGCTTGAGTAATCAGGGCAAGAGCAAAGACGAGGAAGGAGCCTTGTAGCTCGGTGCCTATCGTCCACACCGGCGAATTGGGCCAAATCCCGGACTGACCTCCCGGAAGGAACTTAGTAAGATGGGCAACATTGTTTTAGTCAAATGGAGTGCGATTCGACTAAATATGCTGAATTGAATGGGTACTCACGCAAGAGATCGAATTCAAGACCGACTTCCAGAACCCAGGTCTCGCATGCTTGGCAAGGCGTGCTACTTCCTCCCATGTCCCCATTCGCTCCGCAGCTAGGTCGGCGTATCCATACCCGTTGAAGCTATCGACAACCCAGTTGAGCCACAACGAACCTATAACCGGAATGATCATTCTAGCAGGACGGCGCAGGAACGCACTCGCCAACCTGTCCGTCGCAGGCTTTTTCATGTAACCGATGCCGAGGACGCGACCCGAGAGGACGAAAAAGAAGGACACCGCAAAATTCCCCTCCACCAGGCATCGCGCCAGCCCGTTCCACAGAGGCGACCACTTGTCAACCGTGGGAACGTAATCGAGTTGGTAGGAGAGCAGATGCGCGTTGACCACTATCCAGGCGGCGACACCCCGTGCACCGTCGAGGTATTCTAGCTTGGAGGCCGGTGGCCGAACGGACGTGGGAACTGTGCTTTCTTGATACGACTGCGACTTGACATCCCGCAGTTTGTCCTCCGACGCGTAAGAATGGGATTTTGGCAGTGACTCTCCGCCGTCCTTGCCGGTGGTTACGTGTGGTTTTCGGAAATGCACCCGTTGACAGGCATAGATGTCTTCCTGGTTGTAGTGCTCGTCCGCGACTGTAGTCGACCCACTGGCGTCGCTGGAGGTTAGACTCTCAAATATTGTGTTGGCCGGGGAGGGCGAGGCTGAGCGGCCATCCGATGCTGTGGAGGTCGTCGGTGGCGAAGGACGACTCCAGCCGGCGCTGTCGTTGGGGCTGGGAGGTTGCATGTCTGGCAATCACCCACCGGGAAAATGGGTAGAAGATAGACCAGAACGATGAGTGGATAGTTCCCTCGCCGAGAACAGAGAGGTTAGTTGGAACGGACAGAACAAGGACTTGATTCTCGAGCGACGGATGGACCAGAAAACAGCCAGGCAGCACGGTCCGTCGCCATTGCGGGACAAGGAGCCCTCCGAGGGAGAATACTACGCAGGGGCCCCCCTCCCTGTTCGCGCGTCAGTTGAGTGCAAACGCGTGAATTTGGCGGCGCGGCAGTCGCTAACTTATTCCAGGGGTCCAGCTTTATTTCCACTGACTGGTCTACAGTACCCAGATGGGTACGTATGATATTAACGATGTTTGAGCTTGGGCGCCACTACCGCTTTTTACGGCCAACAACAAAAAGTCATTCTCGGAGAAGGGCTCTGAATGGACAGGTGGGCTCTGCGATAAGAGGGCATTGTACTCGACCCGGAGGTCTAATGCAAGACGAGAGAAGCGTTTGCAGGGCCTGTAACCAGAAAGAGGGCAAGAAGTCAACAGGGTAGGAATTGAACAAAGCACAGAGGAAGCCGAGAAGGAGTGGGAACTCAACAGCAGAGGAATCGTATGTAATGGTTATCAGTGAATAAAGAGGGTGGAAATTTCAAAAAGCACCACAGCAGAGGAAGCACGCTTGACAGGCATAGAAGCAAAGTGAAATTCAGAGAAAGCACGCTTGAATGGCATAAAAGCAAGGCGAAATTCATCAACAGCACCATAGCGCAGAGGAAGCGCGCAGGGCTCATAACCCTGAGGCCCCAAGATCGAAACTTGGTGGTGCTACTCTCTTTTTTGATTTTTGGCCCTGTCTCTCTCCCCCCGGCTTACAATACCTCTGAAGTCAATTCCCTACACTACCCGCCTACTCGATCGCTCCAGGAGCTACTGTACTTCGCCCCCGCCGCTGCAGCCCGTACCCACACGTTTTTCCCGCCCGTACACCCAAAAAGTTCAGGAACCCGTGATGGATGACAACGATTCTGCGGTAGGTCCCAGGGCCTTTTCTTCTCACACCCCGGCAACCTGCCCTTACACGTCGTCCGCAGAGAGCAAACCAAAATACCGGTCGTATTTTGGAGCTTAGGCCCGGGCAGGAACTGCGCTTCGAAAACGACTTTTCGCCGGCGAACGTCATAACCTTGAAGGTAAGGAACCGTTGAAGCGTTGAGTCCACCCCAAGGTACCAGGATTTAGATAGTCCGCAACGTGGTGCAGGGAAGGGTAGAAGTGGATTGCGTGCTTGGGGGGCCTGGTCACGGGAACGGGCGGACTAGATGATCCTATCGCTCGGCGCTTGTGCCAACCGGCACCTCGTAACCTTCTAGCAACTCGTTTGCTCGTATAAAAGATTCTATCAATCATGTTCTAGAAACCGCAGATCGTCGCGCTTATTCCTTTACTGCTATGGTCCCTTGGTAGTTGAAATCCGGCCATGCTGAAGTTTTCGGATCTGAGCTAGCCACGGATCCCGTGTATTCATTTTCGGGCAGGAAGGTTGCCGTTTACACATGGCATGGGTGTCAACTACAGATACGTGCTCCCCTCCAGATTGAGCGCATTGGGGGATGTTGGGTTGTGATAATGTTCCACGAACTTGTGCTCATATTGTTCATCGCCTTTTACGTGGGAGGCACCCCAACGGTGGAGTATATCGCAGATGAAACCCCGATGCAGAGTTATTTGAACGTGCATATGGCTCTCGAGCAAATGCGGGCAGCTGCAGAAGCTTCAGGAGAGGAAGGACCAAGAGTAAGCGGGGGCTTTCTTGAACTCATGCAATTCATGGGACTCTATAGCGGCCTCTGACGACCATCTGATTCTGATCACAGGTGTTGATCGTCGGCCCGGCAGATGTTGGAAAGACCTCACTGTCAAAGATCTTACTTAACTACGCTGTGAAGCAAGGACGAAAGCCTATATTCGTTGATATAGATCCAAACGAGGTATGTGGTGAACTTTCTTGAACATTCTGCCTCCGAAGTCCAATCAGTACGATGATGTTTTCCATTTAGGGATCAATAAGCTTGCCAGGTACATTAACAGCGATGGCGATAGGGAAACCCATTGACATGGAGGAAGAGTTCTCTGCGTCCTCTATTGCCACCGGAACCAGCCCATTAGTGTATTACTATGGATATCCATCGCCTTTGGACAAACCCAAGCTTTACAATACAATGGTGCAACGACTAGCGACCACCGTTCGACGAAAGCTGGGAGAAGCAGATGGTATTGTTTCTGCAAAGGAGGGAAATGTCGTCGGGTCCTTCTCTTGCACAGGCTCATTCTCTTCGTTTTCAGTGAAAGCTTCCGGATTTATCATTAACACCCCAAGCCAATTTGTTGATGTCGCTGGATATGAGAGCCTATCTAAGATTATTGAAGGGTTCGGAGGTAAAAGTGTAAGCCTGCGGGCGTGTTGAATAAACTGGGTGCACCAGCGTATTAACGCTTCGGCCGTTAGTGAATGCCATCCTGGTAATAGGACACGAGCGCCTCTACAGTGAGCTCCGCCGAAGATGTCCGGATGGGTCGGGAATATCGATCGTCAAGCTAGCCAAGTCTGGAGGGGTATGTGCGACTGAAGAACAAGAACGAGGAAGCATCCTCTCGAAGCCCGACTGACGTGTCATGCGACAGGTCGTGACAAGAGACAAAACCTTTAGGAGACACCTAGACATGCACCGCATCAAAGAATACTTTTACGGCACCCAGAAGGCAGACCTGAGTCCGTACTCTAGCCTGGTCTCCTTCTCAGATGTCGCTATTCGGAAGGTTGGGGAAGGCACGCTAGCCCCATCGTCCGCGTTGCCTATCGGCTCGGAGCGACTCATCCAGGAAACGAGGCTTGCGATAGTAGATCCCGGTGATATCCTCTTGCATTCGGTGCTAGCACTCTCCAATGCGTCCATACCGGACGACGCTGCGGCTGTAACACCGGAAGAGGAAAGCGCAGCGGTGTTGGGCACCAATCTTGCGGGCTTCGTTTATGTTAGTATGGTCGACGAAGGCAAGGCCAAGATGACGGTGTTGGCTCCAAATCCTGGCAGATTGCCTAGGAAGTATATGATCATGGCGTCCCTGAAATATAGAGAATGAAAAGTGAAGCGGCGTGACACCAGTACGTAGATGTCGGTAGCTTGAGTATGAGCATTGTTCTTGGCATGAAAACCGAAGGTCGTATTCAGGAAAATGCATAAGTTACAAATGATAATTATAAAACTGTACAACGGAATTAAGCGGAATCCGCCGGCTTGTGAAGGCGGAGGGGAGGCCGGAGAAGGTGGATGCTACCTCAAAGAGGCGCTGTCAACAGACAGGTACGATCGTCTCGGCTAGTACGCCATATATGGTAGCGGGGTGGGATGCCCCATGTGATTTGAATATTGGGGGTGCCTTCGACCTCCAAACGGTTGGAAAAGAACCGTAGGTCCTGATTTCGTTCTTCGTCGCATTTCTTCGTGAGAGGGAACTTTGCCTTGGGCCGCGAAGGGCGGCATATGGTATAATTGATGGCCATACCGTGTCATCTGGTGTAGCGAGGGCATAACCTGGTCATGGGGATATAATCGAGGATATTGAAGGTTCCTTGGTATGGAGGGTACGGGCGGTGCATCGGCGTGGTAAAGCAGCGGGTGATTGGTATCTTCTGGGTGGATATAAGGACATGGATTTGAGAAGCTGCCGGCGTTGAGCTGAACATGGTGATTTGATGGAGAACGATAGCGATGTCTGTCGACACTAGTGCTTCTCTGCTTTCGAGTGTTCGTACACGGATCCGACTGGGACGTTTGACACGACTGGCGATCGAACGAGGTATCGCCGGCGGGGCCGGACTTTGCGTTCTCTGTCCCGCTCCGATCGGACCGCTGCCCACGAGATCTACTGCGTTTCTTCGGTTTACTGGCGGGCTGAGCCGTTGGCGTAGAGGCGCGTCCTCGGTCGCTGTTCCGATCATTGTCGGACTGGGAAGCGCGCATTTGATTCGTTCTCCATACTGCGCGAGCGCGAGGAGGAAGTTGTAGTAATGGCGGTGGTGGTGGATGTGGATAGTGCTGGCAGGGGTACCTATTGTCAAGTGGGGATGCGGGCACGCCGACTACACCAAGCATGAGACCTTGCACCTCTCTCAAGGCGTCTGCAGCGCGTAGCATAACCATCTCTCGTTCCCGACGTTCACCCTCCGCTCGCATCGCTTGTTCACGTTCGGCGAGCTGGGCGGCGTGGCGTGCACGTTCGGAGAAGCGATATATTAGGTGGGCGCGTTGAGCTGCCACCTCGGACGCGAAAGCGTATTGTAAGCTACAAGCTGCTATAGACGAGAGAAGTGCGGCCTGTTGTGACGCGCGGTGGAAGTTTGCGCTGATTTGGTTCACGTCTTCGTCAAACTGGACAATGGACGTGTATTTATTCTCACCGATCTACGGGTGTAATATGATCGGTAAGCATAGCAAATATCATTCATTCATTGTCAAGCACAATACACACCTTCTTGGTAATGAAGTCTTGGCCTTTAGCCAGTACTCGTTTGCAACGCGCTATGGTCTTCTCGTAATTGAGCAGCACAAAGCTAACGATCCAGGCGTCGTCCGGCTCTACTTTTCCGCGCTCATCGATGGTTCCCATGAGACGCAGCAAACGGGCTTCATCCTGCCGCCATGCTGTCATCTGAGCTGCTTTCGAGCGATACAAATGTCGGTTCTGGTGACGGTCGATGTTGCGGAGTGCGACAAGTGTTTTCCGAGTGCATTCGGCGTGATGTTGGCGGAGCCGAGAGTGGGCGCACGGCATGTGTGGGATGGAGATGGCGGTCATCAGATCTGTATCTGCATGACGCAAATGGGAGAGGAGTTTAGCTTTGTTTCCCAAAGATACCTGGGAAATGGTTGAGTGTCTTACATCGTTGCTTGGCATCTCGTTCCAAGTCCGCAAATCTATCATCTGAAAGGTACAACAGACTCGAGTCAGTGTAGCTCCGTTTTCATCTCTGCCTCTGCCGACGTACCACGCAGCTCCTGGCAGATGATGTTGAGGTCCAGGACTCCTCCGTCATCATTGAGCATGTTGCAGCAGAGTTTCAACACCTGAACAAACTCTGTAAGAACGAAGGTCCAGATGAGTAATTTGAGGTGAAACGAGATTATCCTACTCGCGGAACTACCTCGTCCCGTTAACGCGAGGGAGCCTCCATGTTCCGAAGTCAAGCATTTGTTTCCAATCGCTTTGTAGACCGTCTCCGAGATGGTATCCATACGTTGCTGATGGAGGTTGTTCGGTGGGCGAACAGGGTTCTTCCCGTCGGAACCACTTGGGGTATCATCGCACCCGGGCCCGTCAAAGTTTTGTGACGTTGGGACTGAAAAGAGCGATGGATCCTCGAACACCTTCTGAAGAACGGCTTGTGCCAAAGCCGTCGCATCATTCGTCGGATCGATATCTGAAGATGGCTCTAGCAATCCTGCAAGGCGACGAGTGTCATGCTCTTCTGAATCCCGCGCGTCAAGCATAATCCAAACAATCTTCGCCAATGATGCCGACAGCACGTCTAGCGGCGTAGACCGGTCCAGTAGAACGGGCAACTGGGCGAGCGCAGTGAACGGTAACATACTTTCTCGCCCGGAACAATCGGGACTTACAAACACTAGGCATGATGCCACGATTGCTAACAGGGCCAGTACTTTTGACTCCCATGCTACTTCATTTGCGTCCGCGGTTCCCTCAGATCGAGTCCGTCCCGTGAATGGAGGTGCATCGATCAGTAGTAGCTTAGTCCGGTAGTGCGGAAGCAACGGTTCGCTCTCCTCTAAAGCGTCCTCCCGCACATTATTCAGTGGTGCATCCAATACCATCATGGTCAGCACCTTCGAATTCGAATCATCACTACGCTTGCATGATCCCATCGGCACTTTCACTCTCGTCATGTTTCCAAGGATTTGGCTAATGCTTCCATGCTGTTTTCCTCCTCCAACTGCGGCCATGACGACAATCGGCTCGTTCATGGAGTGTAGGCGTTCCATCCCTTCAGAGCACGGGACTAGCATGCCGCTCGTCAAAATCTCCAGGAGGGGAAGACTCGCGACCTTTGTAGGAGTGGGGCCGCTTCCTGGACTGAAGGCTGTGGCTCGCGCCATGTCGTCGCAGCCAGTCGTGAGGACCGTAATAGGTGCAGCGGCCTCAACGGAATCAGACCGCACGTTCATCAGATCATCGGCTGTACACCTTGCAAACGCCGGAGCCTGATTCTGCGGGCTTCGGATCTGATGGGTTGCCGTGGGCGTTAGTGGCAGCTCCGCATTTAAGATCTCCTCCGTAGGGCTGTAGCATTCCTCGTTCAATACGTCGTGGATAAACTCCTCTGGCAAGCCAACATTTGGCTCGGCCGTTGGGGTTAGCACGTCTTTGACTCTTCCTTCATCCACATCTAGTGATCTCCTGGGCTCTCCCTCTCCGGTTTCGCGTAGCTCTTTCAACAGGTTGGACATCATCTCCTCATTCTTGCCAACCAGAAGCCCTTTCCGTCGCTCCGCCCGTTCAGCAGCAGGACTACGTGGGCCATCATCCTTTGCCAAGCGCATCTGGTCTATAAGATCATCCAGATTCCGCTCCTTCTTCCCCAACGTGCGGAACTTCCCAAACAAGCCCTTAATCCCGCCACTGCCACTGCCGCTGCTATTTCGCGATGATGATGTACTCAATGTTTCGAGTGAAAGACTTGCTGTTGGTGAGACGGGGCTTGTCAGCTGGCTGCCGTCGAAGGTGCTGGAACTATCATGTCGGGAGACATGGTTTTGGAGGATCGGTTTGCGAAACGTTAGTGCTTGCGGGCCGGCGCTGGTGGCCAGTCGATGAGGTGAACTGAACTCCCGGCTACTAAAACAACCATCACTACTGCCGTCGGACTTCATTATCGGAGGTCTCACTACGTCCAGAAGAACTTGAGAGGTTGGTGGTCTGGTGTACGTCCGGATTTAGCTCCGCGGCAGAAGCGGCAAGCTGCGACCGTAGGTTTCGAAGCCTCGATTTGGCGAGCTGAGATGTTCGTCAAGAAGACAACCAGTTGCTCTCTAAACATACTCAGAATCCGAGCAAAGATCAGGTGCTTGGAACATATATCCCAGCTCTTTTTACGGTTTCCTCAGCACGAATATTCCTACGACGGAACGGCTCTTGACTCAGACACAGAGTAAGCAGCAGATGGTAACCAGCTGGCAATACCTAATCAGTATAGTACGTGTGATGCAGTCGGTTTTATTACATCATGCAAGGAGCTTCTATGCCGTATATCTAGGAAAGTTGAATCGGCTTTCTCAAAATCGTTTTCTCCACTTGGGCGTAGCGCTTGGCTTGTGCTAACATCGAGACGTGCTTCTTCCATCCAGGAGACGTAATTACAGAAACGCGGGCAGCCCGACGCGTCTTTCACGTAAGCAACTTCGCGATTCTCAAGAGTTCAAGCTCAAGAAAGGGTGGGCGATGGGCACCAACTGTTCAAATATCTGCGGAATGTAAGGACGGGGATGCCCAAAAGGTGCTATCAATGTATGAGCAGTGACGGAATGGTCAGTTTACTGTGTGTAAGACCATAAAACAAAGATGATCCAGCCTCACGAAACACATAGAGGAACACAACTACAATTGCGCGCTAGATGCTAATAGTTGCCAGGGTACCCATTCCCTCCACCATGGTGGTGACCATGTTGTCCCGAGTGACCCTGTCCTGGCGGGGGTCCTCCAAGGGCGGCGTATGGCTGACCGCCAGGCGCACCATATTGAGCAGGAGCGCCGTATTGGGCGGGAGCACCGTATTGTGCACCAGGAGGTCCGTACAGAGGTTGAGCGCCGTATGGAGGTCCACCAGGAGCACCATATTGAGCACCGGCTTGAGCACCGTACGGCGAACCTCCGGGTGTGCCGTATGGCGGCTGATAGTTCCCGTCGTACGACCCGCCCGAACCTTGATACTGGCCCGGGGGCGGACCTTGCGGAGGTTGGTAGTTGTCATAACCTTGACTCGGTGCCTGATTGGGAGCGGCCTGAGATGGGAAGTAGCCTTGCTGCTGCTGCTGTTCCCGACCGTGCTGTTTCGGGGTGGGAACGTCACTGGGGGACCCGTATCCGTGCGTGCCGTCAGAAATGTATGGGTTCGCGTTGCTTTGTCCATGCTGCGAGTGGGCTTGGTAGTTTTGCTGGGGTTGCTGATAGTGTTGCGACTGGGGCTGCTGGTAGCTTTGCTGCGGCTGAGACTGATTGGAGCTCTCGAAAAAGCTGGCAAGCCCCAGACCTGAGTTCGCGCGGCCAGGGTCGTTCGTCTGCTGCTGTTGCTCCGGGTGCTTGCGGTTTCTGCCCGCCATGACGCTCTGCTTATCCAGACTGTTAACGCTCGGCCGGTTCTCGTCAGCCCAACGGCGCACCACATCCATCATTTGCTGCTGGAAGGGGGTCTTTTGGAAGCCAAGATCCGCGGGGTGGAAGAACACCTGCATGGCAAGATGCAAGGCTTCTTGAGTGGACTGACCACCATCGTTCCAGGCCTTCACGACGGCGGGAACAATGTTCTCGACGACGAGACGGGCAACCTTTCCGGCAGGCTGAGAGGATTTTGCTTTAAACAACAGGCCGCTGAGCAACGAGCAATCACCGACAGCTTCTTACCTCGTTCAGATGAAGATCGAAATGGTCCTTCGAAAGCATTGAATGAGTGGGGTCCGAAGAGTTAGGATTCTTGAAAATCTCCTTCTGTGCCTCCAATTCTGTAATCTCAGCAGAACCCATCTGAAGCTTTCCAACGACTTGGCCGATGATGGGTTTGATGTATGGCTGCAAGACACACAGGAACCGGTCAGCACGAACCTCAACATATAGAAATCAATGAGCTGGGAAGTTACTGTAGCTTACCTCGAGCTGCTGCAAGACAAACAGCTGCAAAGACTCGGAGATCTTCTCGGCCAGCCAGCTCAAGCCGGGAATCTTCTCAATAGTGTTATCGACTGTCTTCATGATTCTGTCCCTCCACTCCAAGATCCCCCAGACTTGGCTTTTGATGACGACAGGGTCCGTTGAGATAGGAGCTCGCTGAAACTCCTCCGCTTCGCGAGCCGCCCCTTCCATGCCTGGAACCTGTCCGAGAAGCTTTGGCAATTGGTTGTCATCCGGGCTTCGGCTCTTCGCCTGGTTCATGCTGACGCTCAAGCTGGAGACGGAGGTGGCGGAGATATGGTCGGTCGCCTCACCGAGGAGGGAATGCGCGAAATCGGCGCCACCGAAGGTTCCCGTTACAAGAGGGTAGATCGGACGGCCGTCCCTCGCTTGACGGATAGCTGTGTTCTCACCCACAAATGGGTACACGTTTCGATGACCAAGCTCGATTAGCGTAAGCTCCACAAAGTTGCTGTGAGCCGAGAAATCTTCAAGGGTGTGAAGAGCTTGACCCAGCAAGCGAAAGGCTTCGTCCTTGTTGCCGCTCTGGTACGCCTGAACGGAGCGCTCGATGCTGTTTCGAACAAAGACAGTCGAAGTGGCCCAACCTCCGGTCTCATTGCCGATGTAGTTCTTCATCCCGGTGCGGGGATCTATCTCCAGCTCACGGGGGTCGACAGGCCCTCTGAGATTCGGGTCGTATTTCCGAGCATCTTGGTTGTCGGCATAGCCCTTTGGGTTGTCAATGTGCTCTTCTGCGCGGTAGCATCCCAAACGTTCTTCGGTCACTTCGAACTCGGCAGTGGCGTATCCGAACTCATTGAACCCCAGAACCGCAATCAAGGTGATGAGAGTGGCTTTGTTCAGCCCTTTGGAGAGCGTTCCAACATCAATGGCTTGACTATAATCGCGAAGCCAGTTGCCTGTTATTATGTGAAGAAGGGTCAACGCCTGTCGTGGAGGCTTCCAAAGCCGAACCGAGCGCGTTTTAGTCTTGGAACACAAAGCACTCACCAAAATAGATGCGTTTAATATCCATCTTGCCGAACTTCTTCTTTATGCCAAGGAAGGAAAGGGCCGTGGTGCCCCCGAGGGTCAAGGTCGCAATGACATCTTCGATATCCCCGTGACGGTAGGCAGTGCCCTCAACGGCAGAAATGGAGGGGATGTTTCCGGCACCGAAAGCGGCGACTTGCCCAGGAAGCAGGCACAATAGCACCGCAAGGCAAATTATGGCGAGTGGGAACGACATGGTTGTGGAATTCTGAGGACGCGAGCCCTGTCTTAGCAAGATCGTAACTGTCACGATGAGCAGCAGAACTCTTCCAGCGTACCGCAAAGCTATCACCAATATAATATACATACCTTTAGCTGCTGCAAATACAGAGGACGTTTGTGCAAGTCGATGGTAAGGGTTCGTTTTGGGTTCAATTTGCTGCTGTCTGGCTACTCTCTGTGTCCAGGCTGTTCCAGTTTTCCTGGGCTGCGCAGTGCGGGAAAAAGTAAACGCACAGCCCAGCGCGTGTCATTGGCGTCAAGATTACATCCCGCCCAACTGACACGAGCGCATGTCCCCCAACCACAAGATGGAACTTTCTTGATGGAACATTGGAAGATCACTGTACTGTACTGTATATGTCCTCGATCTCGAATCGATTTGGCATGCATGCGATGTTTGCTGTACATGTACTCCAGCGATGAAGAACATCGCATCGATTGATATCTGAAAATGGATGGCATCCCCAAACTTCTCGAGACAGTTTTCTACAATGTACGTGAGGAGAACTACGCCAATGCATCCAAGACGGTAGCCATTCCAATCCTAATCCTAATCTAATCATCATCTTCGCTATTGACAAATTCCTCGCTTTTGTATTTCGATTCGCTCTTGGTTACGGTCTTTGCGCTCGCCGAGGATTTTGTGTTCGCTGGCGGCTTTGCGCCCTCTGCTACCTGTGCATCGTATTCCTCGCGGCTTTTACGAGCCAATTCTTCATAGGGCTGTGAATTATGCTTTCATGAGAACGTTGTACAAATACAATATGCAATGTACGGAACACTCACCGCTTTCTCGTCTGGTCCCGCCGCCTTCCACAATTCACCCAACTTCTTGGCGACCTCTGGGACGGACAGACCGGGGTTCTCCTTCAATACCTCAGGCCGCTTCTCCTTAGAGAAGTGGAAATAGGCCGTCAAAGGCTTCTTTGGGCCATCTGACGACGTCTTGGCCTTTTTGGCGGGCGGCTTGGAAACCTTGTCAGACTTCTCCTTCAGTTTGGTCTTTTCTTTAGGCTTCTCTCCCGCTGCTGCATCCTCGCCTCCTTCTCCCTCACTGGCACTTCCAGCATAGTCTTCATCGAACTCTTCTGCGACGTCACTTTCGTCCTCAGGTGCAAAGTCTTCGTCCTCTGCAGTGCATGTATCAGCAGATCGAACTTCGTGGGAAATGAAGTCGCCTGATACGTACCACTTTCATCTTCATCCTCATCACCAAAGCCTCCCGAAATCTCTTCTCGCACACGCTTCCGTGGCGCTTCATCTCCGCTGTCAATGTCAGAGTCTTCCGCATACGTATTTTGGGGGTCCGCAAGTTCGCTGAGGACCTTGATGTTCTTGGCGCGGAAGAATCGTTCCAGCGGATCATGCTCCTCTCTAATAAACTGACATCGTCACATATGGTCCATAGAGGGAAACCCGACACTGCAAATCTCCACCCACCTGGCGATGCTTCCAAATGTGTACTCTGGTCCGTCCCGCAAATTGACTTTGATCTCGAAAGTCTTCAAAGCGTTGCCTCCTCCAGCCTGACCAACACGAGAGAAAGTGACAACCGAGATTTCCGCGTGGGCAATGAAGATTGCTGGCTTGGGGATCGAGATCAAGCACTTCTCCAGAGGGTAAAAGAAGGCCTCGTTGGCCTTGTATGCACACTTGATACCGCTCTGGCTTTGCGCACTGGGAACGTTTCGATGAGTAAAAATGATCGGGGCCGAACAGGAGAAATGCTTTCGCAGGAGGGCGCCTCACCTCTTGAAACTTCCAGAGGTTGTAACCTTCTTTCCAGATAGCCCCTTCAGAACGTCACTGACGACTTCGAAGGAAGGGCCATCGTATGATTTCTTCAGCTTGTCAGTGTAGTTCTCCCAGTCCTGGCTATGAGGGAGGAGAGGCATGAGCTCACTCGTGACGGTAGCAGACAGTGATGAAGACGGCGTGTACATACTCTTGCATGTTCAAGTCAAGCTCGACCTCATCGTCGCGCTCGAACTGGAAGACAAGGAACGGGTATCGTGTTTGCCCTTGGCGCAATGGAGGGTCCAGTCCAACAACGAGCATCGAGTGCATGTCATCCGGCTTTGGCAAGACAGCAAGCATGACAATGGAGGTAAACAGAATCTTGTAGTCGTGTGACTTTCCACGCAACCGGAACGAATCCAAGTAAAGCTCCATCGCAAAACGTCCACTAGATTGGGAATGCGGCATGAGTGATCCTTGACCCGTTGCAACAGCAAAAGAGAAGAAAAACGTACCGTGGCGTGAGACACAGCAAGTTCTCGAAGGTGGCGACCGGGTCCCCAGCTGCGCCGTCCAAATCCGCCTTTTGCTTGATTGTCTCACACAGCAGGCTCGCTGCCGTCAACGCCGTTCCATCTTCATCCAGCACAGGGGCATGCTCTCCGTTTTCACCATCCCCGCCATTCGCTTCCTCGTTTGCAACCTTAGCTTCTTCATCCTTGTCTTTGAACAGCTTGACACCTTCCTCGTTCTCCGTGACTTGATTCTGTGTCCCCACACCCGGTACAAAGAATCGAATCTCCATCAGCTCATCTTCGGCCTCCTTCTTGCTCTTCTTCGTGTTGTCGGGTGCAAACTCGAGTGTCACTTCGTTACGAGACGCCAAGTTGGTGCTGGCGACATCACTTAATGGCACTTCGAAGGCGGTGTGGTTCGCAACGTTGAATGCCATGTGGTTGCCCTGGAACTCAACTGCTCCCCAATTCCAACCCCTCACAGAAACCTCCTTGCGCTCTAGCGTTTTGTGGTATGTGCTTTTTATCAGAGAGGCGAGCGTCTCGTAGGACTGTGGAACACTAGGGGTTAGTGGATTGCCGACCATATGTTACGAACAGGAGTCAACCAACATCTCTCGGCAATCCGTCGAACTTGAAGACTTTTCCCTCCTTCGTCTGTAGTCGTAGCTGGAACTCCCGTGAGCAGCGCTGCCACGACAGCTTCTGTAAGTCGGCTGAGGAAATCGTGACGATTTTCCCGGTGGTTGCATTCTTCCAGCCAATGCCCATTTCGGCAATCTTCAACTTCCCCGCTGCCTAAGAAAGAGTTGCGAGTTCAATATGACATATACAAGGATGCGCGAGGTGTGAAACGGTAGCACACCTTGGCACTCGTCTTCCCTCCCAGATAGACATTCTCGAACTCTCGAGCCATGATGGTCGTTGTCAGCTATGGATATTTGGGATTGTACGATGGAAAGTTTCGAGCTGGTGCGATATGCTTGGGGCGGGGGATAGGCCTCACGGCACAGCACAAGTACGTATGAGAGAATTCAGGTGATCTTCAACACTGGCAGTTTGAGCAAGCGCACGGACAGAATTTGGACCAGCGAATTCTTGGGTGGCTTGGCCCCTCATATGCGTGCGCGCGTCCTTTACTTCCGAGTCCCTCGTTTTCATCAATGATGTTTAGATTTCCTTTTTAACGAATTTCGAGTATGGTACAATATGTCTTCTATACGAACGATCCATTTCCACCCCACTAACCTTCCCAAAAGCGGGGAAGCTTGTTCCCGGGCACAAAGATACGTTCCACGCCATCTTTCGTGATGACAGCCAAACGAATGACTCCTCCAGATGATCCATCGCGAGACATGGCAAGGGCAATCGCTGATGGTTGAGGTGAAAGTACGGTCAGTGTCCAAATTCGGAACCCAGAGCCACAGCACAAAGTCCCGCACTCACAGTTCTTGGTAAACACAATTGCCTCCTCCTTGGTCATCCCTTCCTTATACGTTGCATCACAGTATCCGTAGATGTATGTGGAGCCCGATCCCCCAATTGAGAAGGGTTGTTTGTGAATGGATCCGCCAAGCGGGACGGAGTAGACGGAAGGCCCTTCGTATTGGTCCCATCCAGCTACGATGATACCGGCTGAAAGATTGTCCTTGTTTTGGTAGCACATTTCGCGAAAGAGATTTGCTGCCACGCGAACTGGGGGCCTTTCCCCTTCTTGCACACTGTTTCCGTGGTCAGAGAGCGCCGAAGATGCGGAAATTCTGCGAAACGTCCTCAAAGCTTACGCGTAGAGTTGAAGATGGTAATGAACAATATCCGCCACAGCTTGCGTGTCGGCAGCACTTCCACTTCGACAGCAGTAGACGAGCTCATGTACGCAGGTGAGTTTGTCCGTTACCCTGTTGGCTATGTGCATTGTATAACGATGGTCAGGACGGGCTCAAACACGCCGATAGCAGTGAATGCGCGTAACAGCTTTTGTGGTCTGCCATCCTTCCCCATTGAAGTGTCTTCAGACGGGATCGAACTCGGACAGGTGTGGTTTCCCGTTTTACGTACCGATGTATGATCCAGTCGTCGTCCGGGAATCGGCACCGATGATAACGCCATCTGCAAACTGCACTGCCATAATCGTCGTCTAAGAGAATAACGCATATCGACAGTATCAGTATATCGTCACTCGCCGTCTCGCCGTCCCACCACCATCTCGATTCCCACGTTCCCAACGCGAAGATCGGGGTCAGAACATGGGAAAGGATGAAGCCTCGTGCTTACCCCAAGATTGACTTCTCCGGGCTTGAGCCTCTGTGTCTCCATATTTGCTGTTTAATCCCGGGGGTTTGGGTGTATATGTCGGGAATATGCGGTCTTCTCTCTGTCTGTTCTGCGTCCTGCCACCTACGATTCCTGGATGTTAGACATTGACGAGCGAATCGATACGTGTGAGAACACAGTGTGGACCCATCACAGCTGAGAGCCATAAATATGCCCTGGTGATGGAGAGGTTTACCTTGTGCTGTAAAGTGGACCTTGAAGAGTACGAGGGTCGGGACGGGGTCTGGGCACAGTGGGAAGAAGTCGACGGCAGCTGGAATTGCGACCTCCTCTCTTATGGAAAGTCGAAGGTCCTAACGCGTCTAAAAGGATAGGATCTATACCGACCCTTCGCTCCGTGACCTGCTCTGTGCGCCCGTTTTGCTTGCACAATTTCCCAGGCGGCCGTGCATGCACCTGTGTTGCAGGAAGCCGCATAACACAACTATTCATACCCGCATGTACTTCCTGACGGCATCACATACTAGTGCTGCTGTGAAATACACCAGCACCACCACCCGACGTTTTGACCCACGATGAGCTGGCTCTCAAAGCTAACGAGCGCCGAAGGTGCAGCTGCACTCCTGCAACAGGCAGTGTCTAAGGTCGAAAGTCAAATCGACAAAGTTTTGGACATTCCGCAACCACAGGGTGGTACCGCACCGCCGCAGACTCAGGAACCTGTTAGACCCGAGAATGGTAGCGTTCTGTTTGTAAGTGATCTTTGGTAGAGATCAATATTCACTGACGCTTGGTGGGCCACCAGTACCGTCACCATTTCCGCGTCGAGCACCAAAGCGTTCCACGTCGTCAAACGCTCCGAAAAGTGGGACGAGTACTCCACAGCAGGGTTCCCCTCGGCAGTCGAGAGGACAGGGTTCACGTAGTTCCAGTCCAACACCAAAAGACCCGGAACGGGGAGCGAAGAACAGATCAAGTTCCCCACTAAAGGATGGGAAGTCTATAGAACCCGATCCTCTCGCCACTGGGATATCGCCAAATGAGGCTACTCTCATTGATATCACCGATGGGACAACTACAGTCCCTGAGCTCAATGGCGCGGAGAAGGAAGGATCAGACCTGGACGCGAGCGCAAGCAGTTTGGAGGCCACCCAAGGCTTGCCAAATCGCAGTGAAGCCAGTCATTCGTCCCTCGTAGGGATCTCATCGGCAGCGAATCCACTACCAGAAGCAGATCCAACACCAGAGGCGGAAAGCTTGCTGGATCTTCAAAATGACAGCATCCAGTTGCCTGCGATCTCCATGACAGCTGCCACGAAGCCCTTGGTCCCAGAGAGAGAGGTCCTGGAGAAAGGCGTCGCTGTTCCAACAATAGAACCAGTCCCCGAGGGTGATGTATCCCAGTCCACGGCGGAAGCAGATGACTCTGCGAATCCCGCGACGGTGGAAGATCTCAAGTCAGAGGGCGCCAAGCAACCGGTGACAGCACCAGAAGGACGCTCTCCTTCGAAAAGCGAGCCAGCATCTGCATCCACGTCTCACTTGCAAACATTGATCGAGCGTCGAGAAGAACAACTAATGAAGTCAATGCAAGAGAACGCATCACTGATCGATACTGTTAGCGCGCTGAAACGCCAAATGGAGACCTTGGAGAATCAGCGCGCATCTGAGCAGCAGGAAGCTGAGAACAGGATCGACGATTTGGAAAATCAACTCAAGGCAGCCAAAGAGGAAGCCGCCAGAGCACAGGAACTGTCGTCGTCACAATCAAGTTTGCAAAGTTCCCTGGATGAAACCTTGAAGAAGCTGGGTCAGAAGGAGGACATGGTTGCGCAGCTGTTGTCAGAAGGAGAACGTCTGTCGAAAGCTGAATTGAAGTTGAATACTACGATCAAAAGGCTTCGCGCCGAAAAAGGTGACCTCGATAAGCAATTGAAGGACGAGAGCGACAAACTAGAAAAGGCCCAAGCGGAAATCACATCGCTAAAATCCAAAGTCAGCGATGTTGCAGACAACGAGAGGAAAATCAACGTTAACGTCCGATCGCTGGCAGAGGCGGGGGATCGGCAACTCAAGGAAATCAAGCGGCTACAAGGCGAACTGGAGACCCTCCGAGCCACAACTGGAGAGCTGCAAAGTGATCTGGACCGAACAAAGTCAAAGCTACTAGAGGCCGAAAGGGTAGCCACTGAGGCCTCCTCTGCGGCGCAGTCCGATGCTTTGGAAGCGCAAGCTCGGGAGACGGCGAACCTCAAAGCTGAGCTGGCGTTGGCAAAGAAGGAGAACGAAGCTTTGCAGACATCCTTGTCAGAAGAAGTGCAGAACCTGCGAATGACTCTGGCGCAGAAGGAAGACGAAGCCGGATGGAAGGAGGATACCCTGCATAGAGAGATTGCTGGCCTACAGCGTCGGTTGCAGGAAGTAGAGGCCCAGAGCCATATACTTGCGTCAGTGAGCGAAGAGTCTTCCGCCCCGTTACTTCGTCAAATAGAAACCCTACAGTCCCAACATGCCGCATCCTTGCGCAAGTGGGAGCAGATAGAGCGGCAGCTGACCGCCCAATACCAGGATGCGGATGCCGAGCGGAAGCGGGCACTGGAGTCAGAGCGACAACACGTTGCAAAGCTGGCATCGCTGACAAGCGCGATCGGATCCCTGCAAGAGCAGTTAGAAACGGAACGTATAAACTTGCAGTCTCATGAACAAGCACATAAGGACAAAGATAACGAGATTGCGCAACTTCAGTCGGCAGCAAACAAACTGAATGGCCGTATTGCGGAACTGGAAACGAGCCACCAGCTGTTACAAGATCTAGCCACCGAAACCGAAGCAAGACTACGGAAAGAGCTAGACAATGAGCGCAAGAAACTTGCCGAGCTGCAAGAGTCCCTTGCAACCGTCCGGCCTCCGCTACCACCAGCAGACGTAGCCAAGCAGCTCCCCCCGCTAACCATCGAGATACCCAAGGGCCGAATCACGCCCGATGAAAGCCGCAGGCCCTCCATGTCAACACAATCCTTGTTCTCCGAGTCGGCAAGCGTCGCGGCCGTCGCGCCCCCGAGTGCAGGCATTCCCGGCGCGTTCAGCTCCGCGGCGATCATCGAGCGCCTACAAAGCACCGTGCGGAATTATGAAGGGCAGCTCGCATCCCTGCGTACCCAATTACAGATGGCGGAGCAAGGGCGGAATGATTTGGCAGAGGAGCTTGTCAAGGTTACGAGTGAGATCGAGATCGGGCGGGCTGGGGAAGCTGTCCAGCAGGAAAAGGAGGAGCTCAACAGGAGGTACCTGGCAGCGCTGGAGCTCTTGGGGGAGAAGACCGAACTGGTCGAGGAGCTCCGTGCAGATATCAATGATATGAAGAGTATTTTTAGACAACAGATCACTGAGCTGACTGTCGAGATGGAAGCAATGAAGAAGGCACGCACTTGAAAATGGAGCAGGCTAATCCTCGTTTCTGTCTAAAATATATACGGGGCCGGTGGTGTATCATCACGGACAGGACTCTGCATTAATCATCTGTACACACCACTTCTATGCTGTTGGCCACCCGCAACCAAGTTTCCCAGAGGATTATTCTGCTTCATTTTATAAAATGGTCGCACATTTGCTTGCTATTGGGATCATTATTTACATCGCGAGGGAAAGTCCGTAATATACAAAGAAAGCCTGCTATATTATATCCCACTTTCATTCATGGTCCGATGCTCAGATAGTCGAGCCCTCATTTGACGGCTTTCTTGACGAAAGCACAGGCCTCGGTGACGCTGGCGGCAGGGCTCACATGGATTTGGGTCTCGACAAGCTTTCCGCCCTTGCCAACGACAACGTGGGAGCGGACGATCTTCTTGGGATCAGCGTAAGCACCAAACGCCTTAATGACGTGGTACTCAGGGTCACAGAGGAGGGTGTAAGGAAGGTCGAGCTAACGGAAGGCCGTATATTAGCTTCAAATCCCGGGAACATGTTGATCAAAACAAACAATGTACCTTATTCTTCCAGCTAGTCTGAGCTTTGGGGGAATCAGCTGAAAGGCCGTAAACAGCATAACCGCCCTTCTTGAACTGTCATAAGGATGGTAAGCTTTCGCACGCCTTCATTCGTAGGTTTAGAAACATTTGACTCGCCTCCTCATAGTTCTCCTTGAAGCCCTTGGCCTGGTTAGTGCACCCGGGGGTATTCGCCTTAGGATACATGAAGAAGACAGCACCGGTGCTCTTGACTAGGTCGATCACTTTGTGCTAAAAACCCATCAGGCGTTTCATGGTAAATAACAGGTCTGGTAAGCGACTAAACCAAAAAGATAGCACACCTGCTTGCCGTCCTGATCCTCGACAGTGAGATCCTGCGGAACGGTATCGCCAACCTTCAGAACGTTGACCGTCGTCTTCGGTTTCTTAGCTCCAGCACCTTCAGCCACGTTCCCTTCGGGTGCGGCATCGCTCGTTTTCGGATCCACAGAGTCCTTCGCCTTTCGCTTAGGAGCAGCCTTAGTTTCCTCCGCATCAGCCACAGGCTTGCCGTTCTCTGCAGGTTTGGAGTCGGTAGTGGCGGCCTTTGCGGCAGGCTTCTTGTCGCTTTTGGCTTCCTTTGGCTTCGTAGCTTTGGGTTCGGGCTTCTGCTTATCGGCATCAGAAGCACTTTGGGGCCGTGCCGCAATACGAGTGCTTCGACGAGGACCTCCTTCTTCGTTTGAGCCAGCCATCCTATGTAGTCTTGGTGATAAGTGCGGGTTGCGATGTTTCTGATCTAGAACCTGAGGGTGTTGCAGAATCTTGAGACGCGTGAGGGGTAGAAACAGGGACGCTATCGGACAAGGCGCTCAGGCTCTCGTCTGCTCACCGTCTCCCTTCTCCTCGTCTCAGGTCTGTCCCCAAACCACAATTGCGGTGCACACACGGCCCACGCAAGCATTTGTCCAGAACTTCGAAAGACCTGCAGGCCTGCCTGCGTTGCAGGAAAACGTCTGCCCCAATGTTTGCGACAACGAGGTTCCGTTTGTTTCCTTGCCCATTCATGCCAACATGTTCTCGGGGGCAAACTTGCCTTTATTCCCACGAGAGCCGCGGGGCGAGCCAGCGGGCAAGACCTGCCGTCGCCAACCATAGAAATGGTACTGTTTCTCTTGCCGCGACGATATGCCTCTTTTCCGTATGGACGTAGAGTCTCAACCTCCAGAAAAATAGGGTCATTGACTTCGGCGCCGACAAGCCGGCCTCGGAAAGCTTCCCCGCCTCGGAAGCGGTCAGGACCACAGGCGGAAAGTACAGCGGTGGAGCCACCTCCAAAGAGGAGAGCAGTGGAGAATAAGCCTGCAGCTTCGGATCTAGTAAACAATATATCAGAAACTTTGAAGGCAGAACGAGCGGCGTATCTGGAGCAGCAGTTGGCTACGAAGAAAGCTTTACAATCGGGAGCGCTCAAGGCTGACACGCATGTTGGCATCGCATCCCTGACTGCGGTACCGGATGGTGCCGTTGTGAAAAACGAACCGCTGCAAACGACCCCATCACGCCCCAGTCCATCGCTCATCGTTGTGGAAGATGTTATACCGGGTCAAGCAGCACCAGAGAGTGCAAAGGGCGTCCCCTCAAAGACATCGCCGCTAGTGCAGGCGTTGGCTGCCAAAGGCTATCCACAGGCCTCCGGCGACCTGCCTTCCGGCACCATGCAAAAGGCGAGGACGATTCCACAGGTTGGCTCGAAGGCCGCGCCAAGCGCCTTTCCATCCAACCCATCTGTCAATGTACTTGAGCGGGATGAAAGCTCCATATCAATGGTAAGTTTCGACGCCCGTCAAGGAGCGAATCCAAGCCTCCGATCACTAAACCCGAATCGGTATTAGGAGCAGAGAGCCGCCAACTATCTTGCTGGGCGTCCCAATCCGCCCATCGGAAGCGCACCATTCGCACACTCACTTCAATTGCCAGTTAGGAAGGCGAGCGTTCCAACAACTACAAAGAACAGTATTCTGGCGAAGCGACAACAGGCTTCCACGGCGGTATGAGACTCATAGCGTAGCATATCATGCTCTCAAAAGGAAGGACAGGAGGCTGAACCTTTCGTCCTTTTAGACGATAGAACTTGGAAGGCCGCCCATGTTGAAGCCCAATATCCTGTGCAATGTGCCTTTGAAAACCCGACAGACAGTTGTGGAGAAATTCTACAACGAGTTTCGGCGGTTGTACATGCCATTTTTGAGCAGAAAACCAAAGGTCGCGCATGAAGATGCCGTAAGGTACGTGACACTCACCCCATTCACGGCGTTCGATCAACTTCCTCATCCTTTCCCCTGCATCAGGCAGGAGAATCAGTTGATGATGAAGGCAACCGCCGCATCGTACACCCATGTGGCAATGTCTATCTTGAAGAGATTGAGAGCACGGCAACCAGCTACGTGTGACGAGGATGTTGGCATTGATGGAGAATATGTGCCTATCGCAGACAAGAAGCCAGTCGGTAGGTTCTTGTTTGCATGGGCCACAAACTCTGCGGCCTCTAGCTGATGATCCTGCCCTTCTGGTACAGGGGTTCCTCTAGCAGGGTTGGAAAAATTGATGGCATCAGAAGATCAACTCCGATTGATGGGATACCCGTTCCCAGCGGAGCAGCGGACAGAGACTCCGCCTGGGAACGGATCGAAAGGGGAGAACCTGGCGGATCCAGATCGGAAGAGATGCAGCCGATGTGGGAAGAACTTTGTACCTAAATGGCCATTGGAACATCTGGAATGGGAAGAGTGCAACTACCACTGGGGCTTCAAACGAGTTGTCGTTCAGTCAGGTATTACCGTCGCGACTTCGTACTTTACCAGTCGAACTTCATCTGAGATATCATGGTTTGCAGGAGTTAAGGAAGCCATTTGGTCGTGCTGTCAAAGCCCAGTGCACTTGCAGGGCGGTATGCGCTGACCCGTCCGCCGCTTCTCTTATATGCACAGCCCTAACCTCTGTCCTTGTCAGCCTGCACGAAAGGTCCCCATGTCTTTGCAGAAGACGACACGGCTCAACTGGATGCTCGGGTAAGCATAGACTTGCGCGGGTTCTCCCGCAGCTTCTCTATGCTCAAACATGATTTTCTTCCCTCGCAGATACCGTTTCAGACGCTTCCGGAAAACTCGCCAGATAGTAAGAAAGTGGTTGCTCTTGACTGCGAAATGGTGAGGAGAGTCGTTTTTCAATCTGTTCTGGAGCTGCCGCCTGACTTTCGCGGCCCGCTCTCAATAGTCGTATACCGTCGGGGGCATGGAGCTCACGCGCGTCACTGTGGTGGATTATGGTGGCGAATCTCTCCTGGATGAGCTCGTGCGGACAAAGTTTCCTGTTCTTGATCTGAACACCAAGTGGTCTGGAGTGACGAGCCTCGACGATGCGAAGTACGATTTGGCAGGGATTCAAGTGGAGTTGGGAAAGATCATGGACCGCAACACTATTATGATTGGGCATGGGTATGGTATTTTGGATTTGACACATCGCACGCGTGGTGGAATGAACTCCCTAAAATGTCCCGTCTCAACTCAGATTGGAGAACGATTTGAACGCTATGCGAGTACGTACGTGGTCTGTATGCATGGTCGTGGCCTCTTCCAGACAACTTAATGCTCTCGTGTCACATCTCCAGCTATACCACTCGAAGGTACGACTGTCGACCGCGTTCAGTTGTAGACCGCAGGTACAGACTCATCAGCGACCTGTCAACTTAGGTTATCGACACCGCTGCCTTATATCCCCATCCTGAGGGCTTGCCCAAGCGCCGTCCATTGCGGCTGGTAACGCAGAAGGTGCTAGGTCGGTTCATTCAGCAAGGCACGCAAGGTCACGACTCGAAGGAGGACGCAAAGGCCTGTATTGATATTGTCAAGAAATTTTTGGAAAAAGGTAAGTCACTTAGAGATTCGTTCCGTACTACCGCCCTTTTTGCTCATCAGTTCCTCACACAGGAAGCACATACTTGTAACACCTTCACGGAACACTCACTTGTACATACAACAATTATCGCTTAGACCCCATCAACACAGCACATTCACCCAAGCGGGATTGGCAGTAAATGGCGTATTCATTCATAACGTAGTTTCCTTTTCGTTTCTCGAGGCAAATTTTGGTGGAAATACAGAGGAGCGTAACCTGAGCCATGGTTGCTTTCCCTACATTGTTCCACGAGATACATACACGGAGAATAACCAAGGATCGGCGTACTAGATCTACGTTCTTGAGGCCTCGGCCTCGCTTCGATCTATGCCAGAGACTCCGTACATCTGTTAGGTGTGCAGCATATTTGTTGAATCGTTGGGATGAATGCATCTTTTTCTTGTTATAATCGAAGCCCCGGAGGACGTTCCGCATATTGCACTTCATCGCAGAAGGCCTGTTTCGTCAAGTTCGAACGTGTGAGCGTGGGTGCTGTCTAAGACGCCGAAAGTCCCAGGGGTCTAATAAAACGCTGTGAGTTGCAGAAAGACGTTCGATTGACAGTTCTGACAGCTCCTGTCGAGTGATGACTTCAACCGACTACGGTGTCGGCCAGCTCGCGCGAGAACTTGAACGGAATGTTCCAGCACCAGAGAACGTCGACTTGGAAAGCGATGTCCGTTTCGGCTTCCCATAGGACACAGGTCCTTGGCCTGTATCGTCAGCTTTTAAGGGTGAGTGTGCTATCTAGCGCCACTGGGACTGGTGCGTCCTAGCTGAGTAGCGAGGAGAAGCAGAATGCTGGGTTGAAGGCGCTACGTAGTTATCACGGAAGCACTTGGGGAAAGCCATTCGCAGGTTGCCCCCTCACCAAAGACTCCCACAGTTGCCTCCAAGTCCCTCCAAATCGTGGCTGAGGGCTCAAATGGCAGTCTCACCAACTTAATCTCCGCATCCCCATCCTCTAGACCGCACAACAACTCCCGACCCGCGAGCGACGAGATACAGTTCTGCGGCGGATACGCAGAGAGTTTCGGGACGCCAAGGGGGTACAACTGCTCGCCGGAGAACAGCAAACAGATGGCGTGGGAGCCACGGGTCCAAACGAGTCGGCGTCGATATCTCCCGCAGGGCCAGCCGCAAAGCCGGAGCTGCCAGGAGTGCGGGACACCCGAAATCCTTCAAATTCCTCACCAGCACCACCGCTCCCCGCAGAATTCCACATCTCCCTCGCCCAAACTCAGCTGGAAAACCTACGCATGCAGGTGTCACATTTACAACGTTTGGCGGCGAACGAGGAGCAGATGATTATACCGGTGGATATACACAATGTGGATCAGAACCATTGGGGGCGGTGGAAGCATCGGGGGAAGGGGTGGGGGAAGTGGGGTGGGAGGGTTCAGAAGCCGAGGGCGTGATGAGGGCCGATAGGAGAAAGGGGGTTGGACCGCGAGCGATTTGATAAGAATCATACTGGATTATCGCTGTTGGACTGCCGCCTGAAGCATTTCTCGAAAAGAACGCTCTCTTCTCCACTGAAGCGTAAACCCGCCATGAACCGCTCCGATGAGGGCGATCCCTGCCCATCCTCGCTAGGAAGCACTCCCACCTGCACAGAGAAGGCGCACGAGAGGGCCGGTAGCGTTTGAGTGTTGAGCTTGGGTGCAGCACCGCGATAGGGAATGGGAATGTGAATTAGCGCCCAAGCCGCATTGCCGAAGGAATTGGGAACCCGCGAATCAAGCTTGAGACAGCGAAAGGGAATCAATGATAGAATGGAAATGGCCCGCGCGGACTGATTCAGTGCCACGCCGAAATTGGAATGATGGTAGATATGCGAGGAATGGATGCGCCGAATGGGAGAAACCAGCTGACGGGAAGCAGGGATGTACTGTACGCTACGCCAAGGTCAGACGAGCACAATACAGGTCGAGAGGCGTACCAATCGAAGAGATAGAGAACAACGTGAACAGAGTCAGTGTCATTTCAAATTCTAAATACAATCTAGATACAGATACAGAGAGAAGTGTCTCGCCAATTCAAAAACGATGTCATGCCAAATGATCAGCTACGCCGTTCATCGTCCGGATTTACAGAAAAGGGGATGAGGTGTGCCTGCCACCCACATGACCTCCAAAAGATAAAATTGCTACCAACGTGCTGTCGGAGAGAACGCAAATGATATGTTCTTAACGGGGATCTACTGCTTCGGTGCAACATCGGAGTAAATGCTTTGAGTTGGCCTTGTGGGAACTCGTGCGAGATTCGCCTGCGCAACCGCTGGGGCGCCTGGTCCGGAAGGTCCCGCGGGGCTTGCGAAGGAGTCGTAACTGGCATATCCGTATGGGACGCCACTGGGCGGCGGTGGGGCTACCATTGACGGTGGTGAGCCATACGACGTGTTGGAGTATGACGTGTTGGAGTACGAGGGACCGGAGCCGGAAGCGTATGAGGGACCGGGCCTGGCAGCGTACACGGGCATCCCTGGGTAAGGAGGGTACTGTTGCCCGGGGCTGTATGGTTGTTGCCCGGAGCTGGACGGCTGTTGCATGGAATTATACGGTGGTCGAGGGTAGCTTCCGGTCGGTGCCCCGTAATTGTAAGGTGGGTTTGCTGAGCTTGATGCTTGGGGTATGGGAGCCGGTAGCTGTCTCGGATCACGGATGGGGCGTGGTGAGAATCGAGTGTCAACCATCGGTCCCTTTCCCTTCTCCATTCGATTTATGAGGACTCGAGGTACGCTGCCACCTAAGCAGACCAGGGGAAAGAAATACGGACCGCCGGACCGCTTCGACACGCCGGAAGCCCACAGGTCCGCATAAACGGCAGAGAGAACGACCGAGTCGTTCACTACGAGGTTCATTTCGTCTGAGGCTTGTTTCACGTGAACCTTGATGACGCGGAACTCTCTCTTCCCATTGTTTGCTTGAACGAATTCATTGGCAGAAGCGATAGCTTCTACATCGTGCTGTGCCCGCTGTTCAGGGAGTGACTCGAAGCGAGATTTCGGTCGGCTGAGGGTGCCAGCAGGCAGTGAGACATGGCGGTTGAGGGTGCTAGCAGTAGTACCTCTGCGATTCAGCGTCGCTGATCTATTGACATCAGGTGCTTTCTTGGTTCGACAGTTACAGATGCACAAGCACAAAAGAATCAGAATCGTAACCCCTGCGACGGCGAATATCCCGTACCAAAGCGCATTGTTTACGGTCGGCAGTGCGAATGGCGTGCCCTCTCCAACGGCACCGTTGGTACCCAGATCCGGGAGTTGAGCATCGGCGGCACCCATAAGGGCAACGATTGAGAGCGCTAGAGCTCGAGACATCGAGCCAGACGTAGCGAAGGCCGTTCGCATAACTGTGAGTAGCTGATCGTTGGTCCGGAAGGGTGGGAAAATGCCGGTTCTTATCTAGCGACGAGTGTATCTAGCGATATAGAAGCCTCCAGTAGCGGGTCACCTCCTTGCAGTCTTGCTACGAAAGCCGAGGAGTCGCTTTAGTGCTTGTCGGAATGCCGTTGCTTGAGATCTGCTGGTCTGTTGCCAAGAGGTGCTTTAGAAATGGCAGCCGGTCGGCCCCCTGTCGACAATACGGGCGAGCCTCCCTACCAAAACTATGCTATGCTCCCTAACAGTGGGAACGAACGGCAGTTCCTATATGTACAGTATGTCCGAAGGACAATTCCTTTGAATATAGTTGATGGCGTGGGAAAATGTAGCAATTCTCAGCGGCCTTGGGCCTCACAACACACTTTTGGTTGATGGCTGTGTTATCAACCGGCCTGCACAAATGATCATTGATTGATGCGGCTTTACGACGCCTTCTGCGGTGAGTACTACACGGGGCCGCCCGCGTATCATGTCCAGTTACTCACGCAGTAGTACGCACCCAACCCGCGGTCTCACGGAGGCTTGAACGATTAACTGTAATTTGCAAGCAAATTTGACTGTCATTTCAGCAGCGGGAATCCAAGTGGTGGAACAAATAAGAAACTGTTGAATTCCATATTCCCCTCGTCGACTTGAGACCTCTCACCACACTTTTCAGGTGGAAAGGCACTTATTCCCTCGCTATCAACTCTGCTGCAGAATCTCGTACAGAATCAACGACATCTGACCGGTGCCCAAATTGGGCCGCCTTCTTTCCATTAAAAAAAAGAATGACGCAAATGGATGAAAACAGACTCGGGCGGAACAGGCAGGGAAGATGAAACAGAAAACGAGGACAAAAAGGGAAAAGCAGAAAGCAACCGTCGTCTCTGGTGCTATAATGGGACCCCGTACGCCAATGGTCGAAGCGGGAATATTACACTAGTGACTACGGCGACCGAGAAATGGGATAGCAAGTGTGCGACTGACTGGTACAGTAAACGATCTGAAGACCCTGTGTACTTTCAGTCGCCGCCCACTAGTCACGACGGACGCGGCACTGGATCTCTGTAGGAGCAAGAGAGTAAGAAGGAAAAGGGGAGGGTGCGAGAGCATCAGAGGCGGTAATACAACACGCCCGAAGCAAGATCGAATAGCACGACTCACTTGCGGACTCGGATTTCCGAGACTCCTTGCTGAGCTAGCTTCTTCGACAAAGCCGTTGTCTAAGAATACCGCAAACGTGTTAGCCGCGCAAGCCCGGTCCAAGAGCTGCGGCATGACCTTGCCCACCTGAAGCATTCCAGGAAACAGCTTTGGACGATAAGACTCGAATGGTTTTGTTTGGATCATTGCTAGTTGCGGAGCACCTCCCATATAGGAATGTCCGACCATGTATGAACCAACGCCTTCATCATGTCGCCTAGATAGGTAGAATTCGCATCAGCTTCCGGATAACGCGTAGCGGTATCGGTCAAAAGGAACGGAACACATACCCGAAAGAGACATCAAGCAACTGGAAACGCAAGGTGAACATGCCGGGCAACCTGACCGACAAGTCCGCAAAGACGAACAACAGCTTCTTCTGGTTGTCGACGTCCCGTAACGGCCGACTGAGGTTCGTGAGGGATCCCACGAGATTCTGCGTAGCTGAACTATCGAGGCTTCGTTGTTTATGACTGTGCATGTTCTCGATGAGACTGGAGTCCTCCTGGCCGTCCTCGCTCCAGATCGAGGCGTGGCACACGAGGAAAGGTGCTTCGTTGACACTGCATTGTAAAAGAATGTGTGAGTTTCATTCTTCGGTATTGGGAAAGCGCGTACTCGGTAAAGTCGTGACGGGGTAGCCACCCCAAGTCCTGGACCGCTCATTGACAGCCTCCGACGTTACCATGTACATGGCACCGTCAATTGACACGGTCCAGCGACGGGCGAGTTGCTCACCTTTCAATGGCTGCTCCTGTCGCGTCCAAACAGACGAGCTCAAGAACGGGGCACTGCGTCGACGACAATCAGTAGGTTGCAAGGTAGGTTCGCTTTTGATTGTGTTTCCTTACCGGATCAATGGTTCGACGGTCTTTGTTGCCATATCCGCAGCAGCGCACCCGTGCTGGATGTTGCAGCATTCGAAGCTCATAGCTCGCCGCCCTGTAGTTGACATATGTGAGACGATGATGATGATGCTCAACACCGCAATCACCCGAGACAATGTGAAACGGGGTGATAACCTTTACCTTGGAACCTTCTCTTCAGGCTTGCCATCAACTTTACTCGTCGACTTGGACGCCACGCCGTCTTGGTCGCGCATGGGCCGTTTACCATCAGCTACACCAAGGTCATCCGTGCTTCCTGAGTTATCCGCGTTGTCCTGGTATTCTAGGCCGTCTCTGCCATCTACACCGTAGAGGCCATCTACTCCATCCGTCATCCGTACGTCAACATGGTCGGTTCCATCAATCCCATCTACTCCATCAAGTCCACCTACTACATCAATTCCAACAACATCATCGATGCTCGTGCCATCGATGCCGTCAGCTTGCTCTACACCATCGACCTCATCGGTATGACCAACATCGCCATCCTGCAAATCGCGCGGATCGGTCGACTTTGGAGCGCCGTCCCTTTCTGATGTCTGTGGCGTGTCATACGCTGCTCGGCCCGAACTGGATCCATCCAGTCCTTTTCCTGGGCTTGTTCGCATCTTCAATTTTTCAAAAGGGTGTTACCGCCACCAACGATTGGCCGAAGGTTCGTTCGGGAGGATGGTTCTTCTCCAGGACGTGATGATGAACGCTGTAAGTATGCCTCACGAATGACGATGCAGTAAGTACAGTATATGAGCCTAGGTATGCCATAGGATGCTCACCTTTCTTCGAGAGTACTCTCCCTCTGCTTCGACTCGAATGCTCTGATCCGAATGGGTCTACTAATTGCACCGACAGATTCGGATGAGTGTCCGTTATCAGATGATACTAGATACGCGAAGCGACTGTTACGATTGTCTTCCTGCCTTCCTTCTCTATCTACATTCGAAGCAACAGCTGCATGCACTAAGGCTACCAACATCCCATGTATCGCTATTCACTTGGTTTTGTTTGCTACTTACACGTCTCGCGTTGGTCTCGGGTCCTACCCTCCTTCTACGTTGAGTCTGGAAGAGAAGCGAAACGACACAGGGTTAGGGAGAGACATTATGGAATATCGCAACGCGCTGTATCGACGCTAGGTGTCGAGGCGACGTCCAAAGAGTGACAGCATGCTGTATGCGGCGAGCAAAAAGGAGTTTCACACTTACCAACCCCAGGGTCCAGGCGACCAAAGTCGAAGACTGTGTCCTAACCACACGCGAGGGTGGGTCTTTTATCGACCCGCAGACGTCCTGAAGCGGTGCCTTCTTGATACGAC
This sequence comes from Fimicolochytrium jonesii, assembly GCF_025526975.1. Lineage (NCBI taxonomy): Eukaryota > Fungi > Chytridiomycota > Chytridiomycetes > Spizellomycetales > Powellomycetaceae > Fimicolochytrium > Fimicolochytrium jonesii. Next base: position 777,594 of record NW_026515674.1, read on the forward strand.
AGCCGCAAGGTAGAGCCGCCGTCCCTAGACTTGACCGACGTACCAAGCTTTGCTCGAAAAGGCGGTTTAGAGACAGCAATAATATATAGTAGTGGGACCTTTCCCGCCGGCCGCCTGCCCTGTACGCCGAAACCTTCTCTACCGCCTTATGCTCGCGCCAGCCAGAGGGCCGCCGACAGGTACTCCAGCCGGCTGCTGTCGCTGTCGCTGGTAGGTGGGTATGTGCGCCTGAAGAGAGAGAGAGACACTGGCGTTGGCGGTGAGGGTCCTTTTGTTGTTGCGCTCCCCCGAAAAACGAAACCGGGCGAGAGAGTGCATACCCCCGGGTCTGGGAAGCGAGAGGCGTTTTCTTTGATTATGCCTGATGGTGCCAGAAGCCAACGGCCCCGAACGCTGCATGACTCGCATTCTCCACTAGGAAGTGACTCAAACCCAACCAGTCGGATAATAGGATTGTAAGCTTGTCAAGTGCCCTCGGATTCAGGGAATCCGCAAACCGGATGGAGTGAGAGAAACAAAGCCAGGCTTGGGGCTGACGGTAAAATGCCCCGCGAGACCGAACGCCCGGTTGTGGTGACGTAAGCATAGGTCCGGTAGGATGGGAGTCATAGTCAGTCACTTGGCTCGGTTCAGGCATAGCTTGGCTCGGCGTTCGGTCAGATACGATATGGGACAAAAAGGAAGTAATCAATTTCTAGAACACATCTATACTCTGTATCAAACCAGCACTGAAGCATATACTGTAGATGGATTGATTCAGTTTCAATGTCGATGACAGGGAATATGCAAATAGGCGATACCGCCACCGCATGTTTTGAGGACTCTGAATGGACCGGAGGTTGGTATGCGACCGCAGGGACACACCGGAGGAACCTGCAACATGATGAAGGTCTAAATTCTGCAGGCTATAAATATGATCAATATGCGAATAGAAATACAACGAACGAAGAATTGGCATATTAGATATGTGGTGTTCGATCACACCTTCCAGTAGGTCCTTTGTGGATCGCAAGCATCATGAACGGGTGCAGCAATGGTATATGATGTGATCAATAAGACTAACACTGAATGCATCGACGTTCTTTTTCTACACCTCTCTCTCTCTCAAGGCTCATGAATCTATCGTAAATTATCAAATAACTTCCCTAACGCCCCGAACCTGTCCTTCTTCTTCCGCGCAGTCTCCGCTTGCTGCCCCTCATGAAACAGCCGCGAGAGGTTGGGCGTCGATACAGATGAAAACTGGGTCCGGAAGAAGCCACTACTACTGCCTTTGCTAATGGACCCACTGATGCTCCCGCCCATATCTTCGTGGTTCGACTCGCTCGAACGGCGCCCACCGCGCGGTGTCGACGGAGAGGTTGAGCCGCTATGGATGGATGGGAACTCGTATGGTGGAGATGAGGCCGATGGAAGGTTCGTGTTCAGTTGAGACATCGGAGGTGTGGTTGCACTTCGGATGGTCGTTCCATCTCCGCCAGAATTGTATGAGGAATGTGATGACATGCTATGAACTTGTTCTCGCTTGAAAGTGCTCGTCAGTAAAGAGACCGTTGATGCTGAGTGTCGGAGTGCGCCTGAAGATCGTCGGCGGAGCATGGGCGGCGTCACTTTGAGTCGACCTGCTCCAGATCCGTTGCGGATCAGGAGACTTGGCAGGTCGATGGCAAGAGGCGTTGCTACGATGGTGGGCAGACTCGGCGTACTGCCTGCTGCCGTTGGAGCTTCGTTTGGTTGTGCAGTAGACGTCGCTGGAGTCGGACGTAAGGTGGACAGGCCTAGTCTGGTGATGTCGTCAGCGTAGTTTTTGTTGAATACTAAACGTATGAAAGGAGTGTGAGCAATAAAACTTTCGAAGAGAGATGGGAAAGGAAAGCCAAAACTCACATCCGATGAGCTCTTCGTGCAGCGGCCTCATGGGCTTGGGAACGACGATGTCGTGCACCATCAAACAACGATGTATCGCTTCGACCTGCATTGATGAGATGAGTGACCAGTCCATATCGTGGCATAACTTGAAGGCAAAGGGAATCCAGCGCTTTACCTGTTCTTCAATCGCGCGTTCCAGAAGATTGACCAAAATGTCCTTTCCTTGATCCTCCGCTTGGGCTCTGTACTCTCTACTCAAGAATGCTCGTTTGTACATCGGAACTCCACCATTCACAGGTGCGTCAACTGCCCCGTTCAGAGCCATAGTAAATGGGTTGACGCTGGGTATCTCAACACTGTTACGAGGCTGCACCAGAGCCGCAGCTGACAGGCTGCTACCGCCATTCTGTCCCAGACTCCCTTCTCCTGCACTCCGTGCTGCCACATAAGCACGCCGCGGCCCGAGATCGGAACTGTGTCGTAGCGGCTTCGACCCTACAGCGCCAGCGAAGGGAGCATATCGCTTCTCCAACTCGAGCAGCTGCCGTGTCTTGCCTCGCACGGCAATGACTGCGTTCTCGATGGGCGACAGCTCGAAGATTTCGACACGTACAACGGGGTTGCGGCGACTGAGGAACGGGAACCTATCCTGCGTAACGAGGACAATCTTCTCCGTCCACAGTTCGAGGAATTCGCGGGCAGGGTCGCCAGGTGGTAGCGATGTCGATTCGTCGCTCAGGACTTTGCGTACCGGACGTGCAAAGGAGAACATGCCCACCTCATTGGACTCGTAGTACCCGCGAACTCGTTCGTCCACTTTTTCAAGCGCAACGGACGTCGTCGGCCCTCGTTGTAAGTCGGCGCCGCCACGGTATAGATTCAGATCGGGCTCCACAAGCGCGAGATTATTGTGATCGTCATCGCGTTCTTCGAAACTCGGCTTGGAGGAAATCTCATCATCGTCGGGATGTTTCTTCGCTTGCTCCCACTGGATGGCGCCTAGCGGTCCGCTGTTCTTTACAACTTGCCAATGCCGCACATCCACAACGGGCTTGACGGCCGTCACTTGCAACCATATGCCTTCGCCTTCCGTTACTTCCACAGGCGGCGGGTAAGCGTTGCTTCGGGCGAGCTTGGCGCCGACATATTTCTGAAGGATCCGATCGCAGAAGGCGCCTAGTTTCTCCCAATCGCCTCCTCGATAGATGTACTGCCTGTTTCTGAGCGAGGGTGGACATCCGACACCGTAAAAACCAACTCGGTAGTATTCCGGTTGCGACCTGGCGGTACCCGTAATACCGGCATACAAGTCAGCTTGACGATGGAGGATATCCGACAGCTTGGTGAACGAGAACGCGTTCCTCTCGTACTCTTTAGACAGTTCCCTACACAGCTCGATAGCACGCTCCCATGCCTGCCCATTCTCGAGCAGCTCCATGCATCGGAGGTAGATCGCTTCCTTCCTTTCGAACTCCGTCTGCCATTCAGGGAAGCCGTACGCCGGTTCGGGCTCGAGAGTCGCCTCGCTACGCCACTCGAACAAGTCACCGTGGAGCTTGAGCGCCAAAGCCGCCTCGACAGGGTTGTTGTTCTCTAGCTGCATATCTACCAGCTTCTGCACGTACTCCACATATGTGCCCGTTCGTCCTGTGGAGCGTAGGAAGCGGAGGATGTTCAGCAATGCTTCAGCTCTTTCGTCGTCGTGCTGTTCGCCTGCGGGCAAATCCCTGATCTGAAGCGAGAGTTCCAGGAACTTGTCCAGACATCTCAAAAACGATCGACCCTGGTCCGTCAGCTCCCGGTCGTGCATCCCATCACCTTCTGTCAGCATCGACCTCGTCTCGAACCGCCTCTCGAGCGCATCAATGATGAAGCTACGGTAAGCGTCGTCGCCGAGTTTATCTTGCGTCACCATCATATGCAAGCGCTCAATGCATTCCAGTTCCACCCTGCCAAAGTGACCAACTTGTTCGAATTCCGGTTCGATCGTGTTGAATAGCAGCTCGACAGCGGCACTCCGTAGGACAGGATGCGGGGATGCCGTCAAATGCAAGAACGGGCCCACCAGAGACGGAATAAACCCAGCTTGCAGCGCTTTGCCGCGAGCAGTCGACCCCAGATGCTCCCACATGGTCCGCAACATCTCTCCTCCTTCTCCACGAACATCTGCCCCAAGTCGATGTGCGACACGAGCACGCTGAGGACCGAACCGCTCGTTCTGTAACCACTGCGAGTTCAGCAGCTGCAGCAACAGATGGAAATATCTGTCCCACAACCGATGCAGGAGCGCTTGCGTCCCAGACCCGTCAGATCGCGTGCTCGGCCCTCCATTGTTGAACGCCGTCCCGTGGGGCGTGACGCCAGTCTGGAAGCTTCGAGCACTGCTACGATAATCCATATTCGACACATCGCTTTCCGCAACACTGAAAACAACGCTGAGCCTGTTCCCGACCCCGTTCTCGTCGTCGTCTCGAGAATCAAGGAATTCGCCGCGGAGCAGCTCGCTGACAGGCCGAAGCATCCGCAGCGCAACTCGATGGGTGATCATGTTCATTCCCACCCAGAACGGCGAGAAGGGCTCTTCCGAAATCATGTCGCCGAAGACTTCGCAGAGCAGTGATACAAAGCGCACGGTTTCCCGAGGTCCATTCTCAGCATAATACCGTAATAAATATGATTGCAGTTGCTCGTCTTTGAGGAGATGGACGATGGAGAGGATGATGGCGGCCAGGTATGCCAGATCGGTCGAACGAGGCAAGATCTTGTCTTTGTTCTGCCCTCCAAGGGTAGATCGGTTGGCTGGCCTGTCTCTGCGTCGAAGCCGGCCTTCGATCCCCATCGAGCCGTCCAAATCTGACGTCAGAACGCGATAGATTTCCAGCAGACCCATGAGTAACTCTGCAATGGCATTTATCGCGGCACTGTGTTCCTCCAGACTTCCTGCTGGAGAAGCCGGCTCCGCCCGCAACTCCTTGTCCCGCTTCTCCGTTATCCGCTGAAGCCTATCGACCAATTCGCCGGTGATATCACAGCAAAGCTTAAGATTCTCCTGCTGTCCTTTCGCCGCGACACTTCCAGGCGCCTCGTTCTCGGTCCGCTGATGCGATAAAACCCACTCTTTGCCCCATTCCGTCACCCATCTCGTAGCGCAGTTCGTCAGGATCCCTCTGGTCCTCGCGTCCGCGAACAAGGACCCCTTGACCAGGTCTCGAATGAGGATCAGCTTGTATCCCGTCAGCTTCGTCCGGTTGCCACGCACGCTATCGACGAACCATGCGGCCTTGTTGACTAGCTGCATAGGAGTGAAGATGCGCTGCAGCTCAGGCAGAACGCTCGAAAAGTACTGAAGCATCAGCGTTTGGGATCCAATGACGTGTTCTGGCGCCGTGACGGTCATCATCTCGTTAATTGATGAGAACAAGGAGTCCAGGCTATGAAGAAAGGTGACTGTAGGATTGATAAGCGTCTCGGAAGATTTTCCTGGCGCATCTGATACGGACCCATCGTCCAGGATATCGGAACCGTCTGGCTGAGCGCCGTCCTCGTCCACCGCCTCTTCCCCACTCAGTTGGTCACTCCGGATTGCGAATTTGAGAAGATACTTCCAGACTTTGATCGTAGTCCTGAGCTTCTTGCCTTTTCGGATATCGGCGGGATCTTTCACCAGGTTCTGAAGGTTGTGCATGATGACATTGCACGCCCTCTTGCTCCTAAACCGTCGGACGATGAATTTCTCAATCGTCGGCCGGTGATTTGCAAATCGCTTATCCATGACGATTCCGAATGTAAAGACGAGTGCGTCAAATATCTGTGCATCGGTAGGCGTAGGCTCCGTCAGCGCTTCGCTGTCCATCATCCTGAAAAGCGCGTCCAAAATCTTCGGAAGGAATTTGATAATCTCCAACTCGCCGAGAAGAAGGTACTCCGACAAGATGCTCTCGATGTTGGTCTTCCTCGCGGTGTCCCCCGATTGCCACGTCAAAAGTTTATGCAAGCCTTCGTTCTGTGTGAGCCGCGTTGAGCATAGTCTGGTCCGGATGACACATGAATCTTTCAACCCTGCCAATCTCGACATGGCTTCGGCTCCTGAACCGTACGCATCGGTCTTTGATAATGACGCCTGGAGTGTACCCGATGCGGCCGGATACTGAAGATACACGGCTGGAGAAGTAAATCGCTTGTCGTATTTGTAAAGCGCCAGAGAGTGCGAGGAATCGTTGACCACCGTCTGCCCATTCCGAACAAGTGGAAGGAACCCAAAGGCAAAGTTACGTTCCTGCCGTTCCTTCTCACCACCTTTATCATTTGAAGAGCAGTGCCTGAAGGTAAGGAACAGATGCGCAGTTTTGAAGATTTCCGGAGCCAGATCGAGTCGAACGGTTTCTGACCACCGTGGGCTGGTGTTGTGATAGTACACCAACGAATCGTATATTCCTTCCGAGTCTCCGGTCCCACTGCTAAGACATCCCTCCACAAAATCGCCACCTGGCAGTCTGACTTGTAAGGTGACCTGTACATTTCGCACCGTAGGCTTCCGGCTCGTGGAGAAATCACCGGTGACAAGTGTGATATACATGCTATTCCTTTTGTCGCCAGGAACTATCACATCCGAAAAGCCGCTCCGTGGTGTTATCATTGCGTCAGTGAGGAATGGCGACTCGGCAGCCTGTAAGGCAGAGAGCTCGCTCTGCAGCAGGTTCAAAGAAATCGTCAGCGCTTCTCCTCGCGGGAACACGTCGTAACCTCCTGATTTGCTGATGATGTTTTCGTAGAGCGTCGAGAAGCTGCTTTCGGATGTGGGTGCGTAGATTCGCATGGATATCTCCTTCGATCGCTCGGAAGCCAACTTGATCCAGTCGCCTATTCGAATAACACTCCAGCCAAGCGGCCTGCGGTACGGTGTCAAAACGCCGCCTTGCGCAGCGACCAGACTCGGAAGGTCTATCGATGAAGAGGAGCTGCCCAACGACCCTATCCCCGAATTCGAACCGTGGGCTTTGTCTGCACGCTCTGTGTCTCTCTCCGACATTGTCATTTTGCCCACGCGGACTAAGCGGCAAAGTAGGAACACGTTGACATTGACATCTCGATGCGGGATATCCGCAAAGATCGTTTTGAGCTTCCCATTCCTCACATGCTTCGAAACCGGGATGCCGAAACTGTTGAGATGAACGACATATTCTTCCGACAGCATCCGCTTCTCGGTATGGTGGTATAATGAGAACCGGAGTTCAACAAACTCGCCGACCAGACAAAAGGAGCCCGATGCTGACCGTAGCTCGAAGAAGATGCAGGTGAAGCGCGAAATGACCTCCTCAACATCGGCATATTGTGGAATGCTGTTCGCGGCGGATACATCGGAAGACTCATCGCGATTTTTGTCATGCAGGCGCTTCTGGGCGTGAAGCATATGCATGCGGTATATATGCACAATTGTAGTGTTGCGTTCCGAGAGGATGTGACCCTTCTCAGGGTGTCTTATGACGAGATCAGAGCCCTGTAATGAGTTTCCTTCCTCCATGACAGCAATAAGCCGCTTCTTAAAGACGGCCAATTCTGATGGATCCAGAGTTTGTGAGAGCAATGTGCGGCGACCTTGTGAGAGGACATGGAACAGTTTGTGAACTCTTTTGAAGACGTCGTACTGATGCGATTCCAATAGGGCGGTCAGCGAAGCACCCCAGTCCCGTAGGACTGCCGCGATTTCGTCCACCAGAATCTCCTTGTGACCAGCACTCGTATCATAATCCGGGCGGACGGCAGCGGGGATGGGATGTAGCACTCTCCGTGCGCCAACAGCAAACCCTGGTGCATATGACATAGGCCGAGCACTCCCCTCCATTCCCTGAATCGAAGAACCCGGCGATACGTGCGGCATAGGAGCCGTCGCCGTCCTCTGCAGTAGTGGTCGTCCGAAGGCGTCAAAGCCAACCTGGGCGGCTATCGCACTCGGAATGGCTGACGCGACAGCATTGCTGTTAGTATCGTCCGAGGAATCACTTTCAGAGGTAGCCTTTTTGGCTCTGAGGGCTCTCGAATAGATGTGACTAGCAGGGAATACGCCGAGGTAGGTGCCAGCCTCCCTCGATAAAGTCGGAAAGACATAACCACGCAGCCAGCCGTCACAGCGCTCTAAGATGTGAACAGCATCCCCAAGCTCCAAAGGAACAAGCTCCTCTAGTGTCACTGTACTCGTGCTAGTCGTTGGTATAGATGCGGTCGACGATGCCGTGCCGATAGATAAAGTGGGTTTAGTGAATTGCTGCGTGGGAATGAAAGGGCATACTGCGACGCCGTGCGTTCCTTTCGGTAGAGGCTGCCATCCCGTCGCAGATGGATGTTCCGAGTTTGCCATCACGTGCAGCTATAGGGTGATCCTCCGTGCAGTGGCAATACGTCAGTTGCCCAGAAACGGCGGGGGAACGTGGAAATCTCGGGTCCTCTGCGGGAAATGGGGCGCGCGTGTGAAGAGGGTCCAGAGGTTAACTTGAGAAAGCGAGCTGTCTAGCGCGATAATAGTTATGGGCCTTGACATGCGGATTGCTGAGCTTGATGCCTCGCACTTTGCCAGATGTCGGATCCGCACTCCCACAAAGAATTAAGCTTGCGAGTATATAGTCTGCCGACGAGAGCATGCGCTTTGACAATTGAACCCTTTGTGGCCTTCTCGCTCGAGGCTCGTCGAGTCTGGAATTGACTCATTTGAGCGTTGAGAGCCTTATCACTTACCACTTACTTGAATATTATTCTATGTCTCCCGCCGGAACCCATGCATGCATGACTCACATCCGGCTCCTTCCCACAGTCCAGGTTCTCGGACACACCCTTGAACCCCATGACGCAACCGGACACGCCTGTGGCTCTGTTCGGACACTGCGCCCCCACGGGAGCGACTAAAGGCCTTCTCGCACTTGTCTCGCTTCCTTCGCGCAAGGAGATACCGTACTGTACAGATGATACTGTGCATATCGAACTTATGCCCTCTCTTGCTGTTCCCACGGCGGCTCCTCCTTATTATTCTCGCACGACCGTCCTCGTCTGAAAGCACTATTACGCCGGAAAAAAGCTTTCACTTTCCGGGCACTTTCCCACCGTCAAAACGCGGAGTCCCTTACCGTCTCTCACAAGCAGTCGGTAGTTACAATGGTAAACCACAGCGAAGGCGACGGTGCGCAAACGGGCTCTGCGTCGGCCATAACCGTCGCCGTTCGCGTGCGGCCTTTCTCTGCCCTGCCAGCAGGTAGTGGGAGGGCGCGATCTCCGTCTGCCTCTTCACTTCTCCAAGTGCCCACCGAAGCCGAACCATCATCCTCCTCTGTCAGAAAGATTGTGAATGTCATTGACGAGCAGGTTCTTGTCTTCGGTCAGTGAGGCTCCTTCTAGCGGTACGGCTTCACGCTGCCAAGGCTCACAACGCTGAACTCTCCTATGTTTAGACCCTGCTGACGCGAGTTTCCGCAAACGGCGGCGAACCTACGTTCACGGCGCCCACCGCAACAAAGAAGTTCAGTACGCCTTCGATCGGGTTTTCGGCGAGTCTGCGAGCCAGGACGATGTCTACAAAGGAACTGCAAAACCGTTGATCGATGGCGTCCTGGACGGTTACAACTCTACGGTTTTCGCTTACGGCGCAACAGGATGTGGGAAAACCCATACTATCACCGGCACACCTGAGGATCCTGGTATCATCTTCTTGACTATGCGAGAGTTGTTTGCTCGGATTGATGAGGCATCCACTCAGTTGCATATTGAAACCAGCGTTTCATACCTGGAGGTCTACAATGAGGCCATAAAAGACTTGCTGAAGCCGACATCCACCGAGTCGCTGGACCTGCGAGAGGATGACAGCAATAGCAGAGTTGTGGTGGCGGGCTTGAGCGAGCACAAGCCAAGAGACGTCGACCACGTGATGGATTTGATGATAACAGGAAACAACAACAGAACGAAGGCCCCGACGGAAGCCAATGCTGTGAGCTCGAGGAGCCACGCGGTCCTGCAAATACATGTCCGTTTAAAGGACAAAGCGGCCGGGATAAACAGTACCATTAAAACCGCGACTTTAAGCATCATCGATCTGGCTGGGAGCGAGGTACGATTCGATTCTCATGGACGACCGGAAGATTGAGCGAGACACGGAACTATTTTGCCCTTTGCAGCGTGCATCAGTTACCAAGAATTCAGGACAGCGGTTATTGGAGGGAGCAAATATCAACAGGTACGTTCCTTTCCACGCAAATGATCATCAGACGAGACGACCTCATTCAGCATTCACTGCGATTCCAGATCTCTTTTGGCCCTGGGAAACTGCATAAACGCATTATGCAGCGACCGTCCGAACCACATTCCATATCGGTAGGCTTGGCGGCTGATTCCCTGTCCTATCCCGTCCCGTAAGCCATACTGATTATCCTCAATCCCAGAGATTCGAAATTAACGCGACTGCTCAAATACTCACTGGGAGGAAACTGCCGCGTTGTGATGATTGCTGCGATCAGCGCATCCAGTGTGCATTATGAAGATACCCATAACACCCTCAAGTACGCCAATCGCGCAAAAAATATCAAAACGAAAGTTGAGCAGAACACCATTGATGTGGCCGCCCACATGGCGCAGTACCCGAAAATTATTAGCGAACTGCAGGCGGAAGTTCAAGACTTGCGGGATCAACTACTCGGACGGCAGGAGCAGGACTTACTGCATGAGAAACTTGGAGGCAGGCAACCGGTGAGCGTGCCAATTGTCGTAGCGGAACAGACGTCGAGCGCGGACACCGGCATGAGAGCGGACGCCTTCGAAATGCTTCTAGCCAAAGTGCGGAAGATATTCTCAAAGCTGGAATCGAAAGAAGACGAAAAAGCCGATGGGCTTGCCGAGGTCGATAAGAATGAGCGAAGATTAGGGATGCTGAGGGCCACTATGGCAGCACTCATTAGTCAAGATGCGAGTGCCTCATCGACAGGGCACGCGGCAAACATACTCCCGTACGCCGAAACACTACGCAACATGATCGAAGCAATCCATAGCGCCAACGTCTCCTTGAGACATAACGCCAACCAAGCGCGAATAGGTATCCTTGGTTACAACGAAGAGATCAACAAGATGGCAGCAGATACGAGCTCCCGTCCGCGGAAGCGACTGGCTCCATCACAGCGTGAACGCCTACGAGTGGAGATTCAGTTGCTCAAACTGGCCTCGCAGAATCGATCGCTGGCGCGACAGGTCGAGACGTGCCAACGGGCTCTGGAAGCTGAAGCTGACGCTTTCCAGAAGTGTTTGACGAAGATGGGAGAGTGTTTGAGAGAACTGCAGAGTGTGACCGGACGTGCAAGGGACGAGGATTTGTTGGGCGAGGAGGTCGTTACGCTCGTCGAAGCAACGATGCAAAAACTTTCTGTGTCGCTCCTGCCCATTGAAGTCGAGAGTCATTTCAAGGAAGGATACGAACAAAAGAGTTTGGATGTCGTGGAGGTGAATTGGGACTCCTGCTCCGAGGCATCCGACTTTTCCGACATGTCGACTATATCCCAAAGCGATGGAAATGAGAGTGATGGTGGCGATGGGGGGTGGGCAGGAGGAGATATCCTTACAAGCGATCTTCTGGCCACGCATCTAGGCGGGAAAGCTCCGCCGAGCAACGAGATTGCGATTGCCGCGGAGCCAGGAGATACCTTGTCACCTCCACGGCACGGAGGCACACCTGAGCCGTGCTCGCCCGTGGACGAACCCGCATCGCCCGCCACAGCGTGTCCAAACACCGCCATCAAAGTTACACGACCATCCAAAGTCACTTTCCAGGAAGATAGGTTGGGAACGCCAACTAGATCGCCGGAGCAGCGGCCGGCTTCCAGATCACCATCATCGCCCATCCCTGTTCCTGGCAGCCAGACGTACAAACGACAGGCAAGCCCACGAGCAGACTCACCCTCCAAAAAGGCCCGATCGGACGAAGAACGGGAGGTAGACGCGGACGCGACGCCCATGCCGAATAGAGCATCCACCATGCGGAAGGGCATGGAAGGCGTGCGGCCCCCTCGCGCACCTGATTTCGGGGCCGGCTGCGCAATTCAATCTCCTTCGAAAGCAACCCAGACAGAGGCCATTGAGGAAGCAGATGCAAAGCCGCTGCGACGATCGCAACGCCGCGTGGCTAGACAGTCGTTGCTACCCGTGATGTCGAAACTCATTGGAGAGGATGTGCAGCGCAGACAGAGTGCGTTGCCGAGACGGACGGCGTTAGGCCCCGATAATATTACTCCGCGCGGTTCGCTTTCTTCTGCGCCTGGTTTCCGACCGTCAAGACTTTCCAGTGCGGGTGTTGGGGCTTTGGATAAGAATGCAGGAGGCAAGGACGAATTTACATCCCGCGGAAAGCCAACAAAGACCTACGCGACACGCCGACGAAGCGTCGCTGTCTCCCCACGCACGATCCAGAGAGTCGAGGAAGAAGATTCCGACCACGAAGACGAGAACGTCACCACGAAAGCAAACAGCAGACGAAACGCCCTCACAACAACCACCGACACTTCTCGACACGCTAGCAGCACAACCAAAAGCAGCATCAGCACCCTCGCGTCACGCCGCAGAACTATGGCTCTATCCCGTCCGGTTGCGGAAGACGATGATGGTGCCGTGGGTAGGAAACGGCGAGCGAGTGTGATTCCGGCTGCTACGCCTTTGAGTGGTGCTGGTGTGGGGGCGAAATCGACGGTTAGGAGGTCGTTGAGGGTGGCGTCGGCGTCGTTAGGGACAGGGGTGGTTGGGGGTGGGGAGGAAACGCCGGGTGGGAAGCCGAAATGGAAATGAGACGAGGGCTGTGCGTGACCGTATTCGCTCTGGCGGTAGATCGTGGTGGTAGCTGATTGAGTGAAGACACTTGGGTGTGGAACATTGTCCGATGTACTTTGGAGATTCAAGACATGGCAAGAACTTTTTTAAGATTGTAATGAAGGTCGATTACGCGTTGTAGCAAATAAAATGTTAAGTGAATGGGTCCGGATGTGAAGGAAGATTGTGGTGTAATTTGATGGGCATGTACATATGCTCTACTCTTCGCAAAGGTCTAAAAGATCTCTGAGCACTACTTTATACGCCGTCCTTATACACTATAGCTCTAAACGCAAACTGTCCGAAAGTAGTGTTTCGTCTAAACAATACACAATACAGTTGCTCGGCGCAGGCTTGCCCGAGAACCGATCTTGGATCCGCCCAGGCAATTGCGCCGCCAACGGAACAGTACCAATGTGGTCGACCCCGTCATACTCGAATAATTGAACCGCTGATCCAGCAGCGCAAAGGTTGCCAAACTCCTTCTCGGTAAACGCAACCGGCACCTGTTGATTCGGCCTTCCCTTGATAGATCACGAAACGCATGTTACCCTTAGGCCGGAAGTCGTCAACCGTCGTCGTGGCATTCAACCAGCTCGATCCTGGCTCCCGTCACGTACGGATCCTTGAGGGCCGCGCCAGTGTTCCAAATATCAAAGCATCCGCCCGCCAGATTGGTGAGAAGCTCCATAGCATCTGGCTTCAGGAAATCGCGGTACCGAAGGTCGGGGAGGTAAGCCTTGATTCCCGGCAGGGTAGAGATCACATAACCGGCACTAGAATCAACCTGCATTAATCAACCTGCATCGGATTTAACGTCAACCCCCTAATGCGGAACAGCAGGCGCAATCAACCCCGTGCCAACATCCTTGAAACTCCGGCACGTAAGCCCCCGCGACGCTCTCGGCCCGCATCGTAGTCAGCCCGCCCTACGACCACCCATACATCGCAAACCGTTTCGTCGCCCTAGCCTGCGGGGACTTCTGCGCAACCCACAACATCACTCAAGAGAGGCGCGCGCGTTGAGCTGGCCGGCCATGGACATTGCGTTGCCGAGCAGTCCCAACCCGGGATAGTCGCTGGCTACCACCACGTACCCCTTCCCGAGCAGGGCGCCGATGGCCGGGACACGTTCGTGCCCGGCTTCCTGGTTGCTCCGACGTGTAGGCGCGCAAGCATCGGCGAGGCCGGCCGTCTCGTGGTTCCAGAGGACAATGGTGCGTTTGGCACGTTGCGGTTTGAGCGGGGTATAAATCTCGCCGGAGACGTAGGCGGACTGGGTGGAGCGGATGGAGTGACGTAGATGACTTCCAAACTTGAGAGCCGGGGGGTGCGTCAGTGCGTGTTTTCGATGTTGAGGCCAGCAAGCGCTGAGCAAGCGTTCCCGTCGCGAGGCTGTCTCGGCCGAAGCTGACGAGGCGATCGCGCATGTTAGCACTGTATGACATTAGCGAAGAGTATGATTAGCAAGATTGGGTGAAGCTCTGACGCCGCGACATGAAGGAAAGCCGGATGCTATCCGCCGTGGCTTTTTATAAGGCTCCATCAGCCTCGATTTCCCGAGACATGTTGCTACCATCGGTTCTATGGTAAGAGCTATTGCAGCCGGCCTGTTGGACGCCTACAGATAGATATGGCCCTCTTCAGACCAGTCTTCAGACAGAAAAGGTGAACAGCTTCCAAGTTTTTGCGACGCGTTACAAGAGTTCCGTTATCCGTGACAGGGAGATGGGAATACCGTGACTGCTGCGTAACCCACCTCAACCGTGCGTCCGTGACACCTGCGCTTGGGAAGTTAATTGTTGGCTGGCAGTGGCCACCTGTTCGGAGGCTCCGAGTCAAAGAGCCTGGCTGCATGAGTTTGACAGTGTACAGTATTCTGTCAACGGGACGAGAGAAGGAAGACCGCGGGACCTGACTCCTGAGCGCTCTTCTCGGATTTGATGCTCCCGCCTGCGGTTCGTGTCCCTACCCTGCGCGCGGGAGGTCTGATTCGCGCAGAAAGGATGCAAATCGAAACCCAAGGGTTCAATGGTCAAATCAAAGGTCGACCGATGATCATGATTCATGGGGGCTACTCTCAATGCTTCATAAGCCCGTACCATACCCACGTACGATTCCCAAAATGCCCTATGACCTCCGGAAACAACGGGGGCAGGAAGGCTTTGCGGCACTCAGATGGTAATATGTATTTGTGTAAAGAACAAGGGGTTGGGGTATAGGTACAAAAATGGTTTGATGGAGGCTGCTACGACCGCCCACAGAAAGGACAGGCAACTCAAGGCTATCCGGTTCCGGGCTTCGGGCTTTGTGAGTTCATACAATGAGATGATCGAGCACCTCACTCAATTCCTCCGGATCATAGAAGCCCGGTGTGTGCGGTATCGACGTCGATACCATCGGCTTCTTGACTCTAACGCATCGGATGCCCAACGCCTCGATGCGGTCGACTTCGACAGGGATGGATCCGTCTTCTGGGTACAACATGTGCGTCATGAATGCTCCGGGCTGATATGGGCTGCCCAGGTACGTGCGTCCCATGGTGCTCGTGAGGATGTCCATCTCGTCTGCTGGTGGGGTTGCGTGCCGGATGGGGTAAGCGGCATTCTCGTTTTGCGTGGGCGTCGAGCGGCGATCTGGTGGTGTCATCGATTGTGGTTCTAGGCTGTGGTGGTCATCCACCCACCATTCCAGACCCACGGGTTTTCCCTCCTTGTCTCGGTCGAAGGGATTGATGTAGCCCTGGATGTCCGGGACTGAGGTCCGACGTGCTCGGGAGCGGCGGTCGTCGACTATACATGAGTAGTTGAGCGCATCTGTGATGGCGAAGATGAAGTCGAGAGCAGTGTAACAGCTTGTTTCTCGATCGTAGGAGCCGTTCAGCATCAGGATCTTGACGCGGGAGAGGTGACATCGGATGGGATAGGGTGGTGCGAGTTGCCGTGGTCCCGGGTCTGCCAGCAGCCGTCCGACGCCCGGGACCACTAGACATGGTAATATCGACGTATATAAGGAACCGCAGCCGTACACTATCGTGCGTTTTCGCGAAAGCTGTGATGAGATGAGCGGATTCATGTCCGGGAATATCTCTTGATGTTCGCGATTCACGTAATATATCCTTCGGATGGGCGAGCATAAGGTCTGACAGGACCCTTTGTTGAAGAACAGGTTTTGACTGCATGTTCGAGAGGGTGGCGAATGAGCCGAAAAATCGGATTCCGCAGGACTGGATGCTGATGAGTCATGTCCAGCATCACTGCAAGCATCGAGCGACTTTGTTTGGGAAAGCTCAATCGACCCTCCCGTATTGCCGGGATGAGAGATCTCGCATTGGCCAAAGATGGTGGTTCCATCTCGCAAGGCCGCCGCAATCATGACTGAGCCGCGGTTTGTTTCCAAAACGGGCACAACCTCGGTTCGTGGAGGTACTCGCATAATCCTCATGAACTGGAAAACAGCTGCGTCGAGGTTGTCAAAGAACAACCTCGAGCCCGTCAAGAAGAAGTTGCCGATGGACCCTCCCTCGAAGTTGAACGGCGGCCTACGCGTTGACGACTTGACAAGCTCGTGTTGAAAGTGCGCAAGAAAGGTTCGAATGGTTTCCCGATATGGATGTGATATGCCATCCCAGAGGGGATGGCTGCCCTCTAGTATGTCGAGCCATTCTGCTTTCGCCGATGACCTTCTGTCGCTGGAAGGGTCATCGCAGGGTAACCGATAGCTCAAAAGATCTCGCACTGCTTTTGACTGTAACGGGGTAGCACCAACACATGAGAATGAGGATGATCTAACAAAGGCCGGTAAGTCCCAATGGTACCTACCTCGAATGAGCTCGTCTCGGCCAACCGTACGACCCGTGATCGCAAATCCCCTATGCCAGGACCACCCAACACTTTGATGATCTCAGACGTAGATCCTCCTATACATGTTGTGGAAAAGAATGCAAGTCAGTCTTTGATCCATCAGTATTCATGAATAATCACAGTCTTACCATCGTCGGAAACAGGCATAATGTACGACATATCATCCGTAAAGCCCTGCAGAACGCTGACAAAGGCGTTGACCGCAGAGCCCCCGGAAAATACCGCTATGGACCGCGGACTCGACATTGGCGATACCGACGCACTCCAATGGCCGCGTGCGGAATGAGGGACGGACAAGAAACTTGGTGTTGGCGCTGACATGGTTACGACTACGAGAATTCTTCAAGGGTCGGGTTGAAAGGGAAGCACCGTACATATATGTTCTCGAGCCAGCAAAAGGGCCCCAGCCAGCAAGGTTTTCGCGACAGGCAATTGAGCCACTATGCTTGTGCCCGGACGGCCGACGCGTAGAAACGTCCTTCACTCAAGACGAAATGGGGACGGGTGAGTTCCCTTCTGGCGATCGGCCTCGCCCAGCAGAGGTCGTGGATAAGTTTCGTGTATTCGGAGCCGCGGGGTTCCTCTATTGTAGATATGCAATGGGTTGTGCTTGAGTATCCTCACTTTTCCGGCAAAACGAGGCAGCGTGGTGCGAAGTGGGGTCGTTGTGGGGTCGTTGATGTTTTCGCAGCAAAGGAGTGTGGCCACTGGATAGACGGGTTTTTTGGGAAGTCTAAAACATGAGGGAAGACGCACACTTTTCCCTCCTTTTTGCTGAGCGACTCTCTGCGTATCATACACCACGCCACGGGTATGGGAATGCGTGGAAAGATGATATGGGATTTCGCAGCCTCGCCTCGTCCGTCCTGCTGCGTATGTCATGGCGCTTTGCCCATTGTTTTCGCTGGTGTGTTTTGGGATCCCCGCTGGCGACCGGAGATCATAGTTTGAGCAATGAGAGATACCACGTCCGCTCCTTATTGTGGTTTGGGGACAAGGAGACCGCGCTTATCTTTGCTTAGATCGCATATCCTTGAACCCATCTCCTCGACCTGACACGCGCTTAGGGTTCATACCAGACGATCGGCGCTGCGTCCCGCTATCCGGGGGTTTTGAGTATCGGCATTGGGGGTTCCGATACTTTCCGACGCTTCTGATGTCATGGTTAATACAGCGGACTGTACAAGTACTACGTATATTACTAATAGGGGCTTCTTCACCAACATCCTTCTTTCGTATGGAGATGCATCTGACGAGAAATCGACGCCGGATGGCCACAGAAGCAAGTGTGCGGTGCCAATGAAAACTCGGCCATTTCTCAGATATCGCTGGCCATTGCTTCAAATTCACCTGTGACAGCCCACATAATCGCTAGCGACCGTGACCCTGAATTTGAAGCCTGCCATGTGCAAGTGAGATATGTCTGGCCTTCTTAATGCCAACGGTCCCTTGATCGCCCCGATGCCTGGAACACAGCGATAAAAGTGACGATCCCTTCGCCGTAATCAAGTGTGGAGGCCGACCAATTCGCACCTTGTGTGGGGTGACGGTTAAAATTGATCTGTGGAGAAACGCAAGCGGGGGGAAGCCTGTCACTCCACCGCTGCGCCACAGCACGGCCAGCTTACGTTATGGCACGGCGCACCCAACCAGCCCAACACAACCCTCCAGACGAGCACAACCAAATCATCAAATCGTCGCAGCATCCGTCCCGAAGACCTTACTCTAACACTCGCTGAACATGACTCTCGGGGACGTCATCACGGGACTGGGCCGCGGGGCAACCCGTGGTGTCCTGTCCGCCAAGCAGGGAAACAAGAACTACTACAAGGGAACGGGGTCAGGGAGAATGGGGCGGTGGACGGCGAGAGGTGGGTTTTGGAAAATACTGTGGAGCGAGCAGGGCTGGTGTGCCTATGTGGAGTGGGAAGTGCCAGCCTTATCATGCCGTTGAAGACCAGTCTTTGAACGGATGGGCGAGGGGATGCGTGCTCCTTCGGGTTGCTGACTATGAAACCTTTAAATTCAGGACGGTTCATTCTGGAACCATGGCGATTCAGGCAGTGGATGATACCAAAGGACCTCTCCGAATTTCAGGTTGGTGGGGAAACGGTCCCCGGAGTCGCAAAGAGTTCGGACTCTTTCGACTTCCTTTTCTGTTCAGAAAGACCGTAACGAATACTGACCGCAAACTCGGACTTTCCAGCTCCACCCATACATAGACCAAGAAACCCCCTCGTCCGTCAAACGAGGGCACTCTTTCCGCGACTACTTCAGACCCCACGCTCTCCCCGAAACATATGACAAAGTAGTCGTCGAGGAAAGCAGGAAATTGGCCAATTTGGCGTCCAAGAATATTGCGCGAGCCATGTTGAGGAAGAAGTGAAAAGATGCCGACTGCCGAGAGAATGTCATGGCCACCCGTTTCCGACACTCATACCTTCTTGGGCGTACGAGAGCCTGGACGCCGTGTGGCGCAGTCAGACCGGTTTTGATTCTGTTGATACCACCACCATTCGAATTTATTTATGAGCCGATTTTCACCCCCATCAACAAAGTCGTAAAGGAAAAAGTTTCGGTCAGCGGTAGATGACGGGATTTCGGTGGGATCGTCTGAATGAGTGGGCGGCGGCCTTGGAGAATGGCATTCGCAGCGTACCGGAGGGCTCGATATGAGATAGAGAAGACGGGACCGGGATCGACGTACGTTATTGTAGAGGAAGGAAATACGGGGCTGCCGTTTCATTCGGCTATTTCGACGCTTTTCCCATCAACAACTGCGGAACGGTGTACAACGAAATATCTCCGTAGACTCGCATTTATATAAGATGGAGAAACTCAACGAGAACCACAGGGGAAGGGAAGTGATGTAGATGATGCAGCAATATAGATGTAAACACAAGGGAAAACAAAAAGATGGCCTCTCCTAAATGCTATATGGGCATTGAACGGAGGGGGACAACGCCCACGCCAAAGATTACAAAGCCAGAGTAACTCGGGATGCAAATCCCCCCAGCTCATAATCACACTTGGTGCAGGTTCCCATGCTCCGGCACAGTATTCCTGGCCCTCTTATGAGTCTTCTCGAGCGCAATAAACTTCTCCAACAGCGTCAACACCTCCTGCGGACCCGGCATAAACCATTTCGCCGCGCTGCCCTTCTTGCCGACTGTGGCGGTGACGATACATCGCTTGCTGCGCGTCGAGGCCGGGTTGGACGGGATGAACTGCTGTGAACACGAGGGCTGGGATTGGGCCGTGGCGCCGGGGACTGTGGCGGGCATGTGCAGGTTGAAGTCGGCGGGGAGACTCGCGGGGAAATGTGCGTTGTGGTCCCCGCGCATGGGGATAGCGCCGGGGGATGACGGGGAGTCTTGTGGGATCTCGGGAGGGCTGGTGAGGGGTGTTGCCGGGTCGTCGGTGACGGAGCCAGGGGAAATGACGGCCGTCGGATTGGCCGATGTCGTGGGAGGGGAGAACATCATGCTGCGGAGCTCCTCGAAGGGTGTGGAGGGGTCGCTGCGGCACCGGTCTTTGCTGTTGGAATGCAGCTCCAGTCGGCGGAGGTACTCAAACATGTACTCGTCGGCCCGGTCGTCGCCGACGCACATGATGAAATCCACGCGTTCTCGCGTTGGAAGCATCGCGAGCTCCTCTGCTTCCAGTGCCTCGAGCTCGGCGATGTACTCTTCGGTGTTTTCGACTCCTTGCCCGTTGCTTGTCGTAGACCCACCCGAGATGTTCCGGTCCCGTGCCGCCCTCCCCGTCACCGACCCGACGGACTTCATCCGTCTTGATTGAGGCCCTCGCCCTTGATGGTGTTCCAGGACTCGGCGGATGACCGTCCCTTTATTCACGTTGCGGGGCATCACCTCCAGACTCCTCTTCTTCGAGAGCACGTGGATGGCAAAGGACTTCGTCAGCGCCTGTTCTAGGTGATTTTGACACTCGGCGGCCTGCCAGGAGCCGAAACTCATGTCGGCGTGTCCGTAATGCCACACCATGCCAATCTCTTTTTGCTCAATGTACGATCCTGGCGTACGGCTGTGGCAAGGAATTGCAAATGTCAGATATGACCCTTGTGGAGAAAATGAAAACCCGGCCACCTCATACTCACTCAGTGTAGTATTCGAAAATCTCCTGCACCTGCTTCCGCCAGCTCAAATCCTGATCCGGCAGCATCGTTTCCCACGTGTTCCGATTTGCGTACTTCAAGAAACAACCATTCTCGGCGCTAAAAAATCCCTTTCTTAGTTTGAAAGTTCCTAGCGCTTCCCTTGACAAATCCACGAATCTCACCATAGCCCCACGTTCGGAATCCCATTGAAATCCTCCATCTCCGACTTGCACCGCCCGCTCATAATGTACACCATGTTCCGACGATCGCTCGCAAGCTTCTGGACGAGCGCAGTGACATGCTCGGTGGGTATCCGGCTGGACAGCAGCGTTGATGATGAGTGTTTGTTGAAGTTCATGATGGTTCCGTCCTGGTCCAACAGCTGGAGACGGACGATTGTGAGTATAAACCACAGATTGGCGATGACGGATCTCGGATGAGGGGGTTACTTACGAAGACGCGCTTGCGGGAATGTGCATACTCTGTCAGCACAAGGTTCTCGGGGAGAGGCGGTATACTGGTCGACACGGTCCGCGCCACTTCCTCGTGTGCCTTGATGAGCTCCGATGTGAACGATTCGACAAATGTTTGGGCTAAAGCGGACGATATCCTGATGAGCGGTCGAACATTGGGGACCCAAATTCGCTAATGATGAGATCTTACCGGTGTTGCCGACAACATGGGTATATAGCTCCTTCCACCGCCATGCTTTTTCCTCCTCGCTCATGACCAATGCATCGTGCATGGCTTCAGCGACTTCGCGGATATCCCATGGGTTGACCTGTAATCAAAACGTCAGCTAAATGCAATGGATTTGGGGCTTCGCTCCCGATTTGAGACTTACTCGTAATGCAGAGCCGAAACTTCCATATGTTCCCGCAAACTGTACCGAGATTGGTTAGCTTCATACTCACTGGCAGAGACAGTTGCGCATTCTATAAGACATACTTCGCTGATGATTAGCGGGCCGTGATTCTCTTCCTGACACACAACTAAAAAAGTCGCCCTGTTAGTCTCCGCCTCGAAGCAATGGATAAAATCATGATTGACGAACGCACCAAATTCATGGGATGTAAGGTTCATCCCATCCCGTAACGAAGTGATCACACAGGCATCTGCTATCTGTCGGGCGATGATCCATTGATATCTGTGCTTGATGTTTCAATTTGGTTGGATAACTTACCGTCCAAAGAGCCAGGTAGTGGCTGAACGAGATGTCCTGCTGGAGGTACACAACAGGGTGATACTCAATGCTTCCGTAGCGAGAGTTGACTCGCGCAACAACGTCCGATACGCGACACTCGTTCTCATTTGCTTCCGTTGTTGATAGGGCGACTTGGAGCAGAACAACCTGGAAAGCGGACGTATCAAAAGGGCTCGTGAATTGAAGTGTATCGTGGGCATCGACGAGGTTTACCCACCTTCCCAACCCATTCAGGATAGTCTTGCAGGAACCGTTCGAAAGCTAGCAGCTTCTGTCGGACCCCCTTCACGTAGTCGTTCTTATCGCGTCCAAGGAGTACCTTCATCCCTGCGTACCGTTCCTTCAGCGATGCGATGATCTCTGCCACCTCGGGATTTCGCCTGGGAGTCCAATCGTCAGCGAATGATCTTCGGCGTTAGAAGACCCACCGTGTATTGCAACCAACCTCTTCTCGTTCAGTGCAGCCAGATCAATTCCAATTGGAATAGGCATGACGGAGACTGTTCGATCATCCAGCTGCACGCCCCTTGGCGTCGATTCCAGGCGGAGTAGACGTGTGCATGTCATCAGGAAGTGTCGCATGAACGGATAGGTCTGGAAACCAATCATATCTGCGCCCAGCATTCCCTCGAGGATCTGCTTTCGCACTGTTGAATACAGAGTGTGAGCGAACTTGATGCAGATTGTAGGCGATACCGCACGCTCTCACCGTGAAAGCATCGGAAGATCTCGGAACTCGGAAAAGGGATGTGGAGGAAGAAGGCGATGATGGCATTGGGAAGTTGTTTCCGAAGAATACTAGGCACGAGCATAAGATGGTAGTCGTTGATCCATACTGGTGGGCAAAGGACAGGATGTCAGATGAACGTGCCAAGCACGAGATTGGCACCAGCGTTCCTTTACCTATGTCTCCAGGTCGATATGACTCGACGATTGCTTGGGCGAACTTCTCATTTACGGCCACATACAACTCCCAGGCTTTCTTCTCGTAGGCGGGGCCCTTTGGATAGTCTGGCAGCTGGTAATGGAATGGTTTCCAAAGCACCTACTCAGATAAGGGACGATCCTGTAAGCTCTATGGTCATGAGAAGTACCGGATCAGGCCGAACAATACCTGTTTGCAAAACTGATTGTAGTGGCCCTCGACTTCCTCATCCGTAAGGTAAACCGGAACGCAATGCTTTTCGTTCTTCATATTATCGCGTACATGCGCTAGAGTGTCAGAAGACCAAGCGTCGGTTGATACTCCCAGTGATCCGACCCAGATGGGATTGATCTTGCCCTTCATCGAGTTGAGCGCGTTCTGCAGACCGATGTTTCCAAGGCCAGAGGGCTCGACATGCCACCACGTAGGATCTGGACGAAGCCCCCGGGATTCCGAAGCTTTTCTTTGGCGTTTGAACTCTACGGCGCCCACACTGCGTCGCCTTTCCAGTTGCGCTGCGGGTGCCGGTGGAACCGGCACACTGGAGACCGTGTAAGGCAAGAACAGGGACGCCACGATCGTCCGAGGACCATCTATATTACCGCCCATTCTGCGCTGTAAGCCACCTTGCGGTGACAGCAAGTCAGGGTCCTCTGCTTCGCTGGGATCTTCGTCCTCCTCGTCCTCAGTCTCATCTTCCACTGGAAAGGTTATGAGTCAGTTAGAGCCCGAGGAGTTTGCTATCATTGAAAAGCAAAGGGGAAGGACCTACTGAAGAATAGAGAGATGGGCTCTGCGGTAGCAGCCATTTTCTTTATTGTTAGCGGATGAGTTTGTCAATACAAGGATGTGAGGGCAATTGCGTCAAGAATGAAGCAGGCGACGACGAAAGCTGCTCCGGTGACTTCTTCAAAGACACAAATCGATGGTTTCACAACAGGCCTCGGAGATAGAAGGTGAGCGTCCTTCTGAAGGTTCGAGTTGGGGGCGGTGAAATGGGTGGGGAATTTGAGGGGCCGTGCGTGAGTGAATTCTCTGATATGTGGTGGGTTTGCGAGAGCGAATGACAGCATAGCATGCCTGCCCTCCTTTGCCCGCGTTGCCCGCATGGCTGGCACGAGGATGAAATCGATCGATGAAATCTCGGAGCCGTGACAACATCTCACGCGTCGTCTCATTCCTCTCACCTCTCGGGAAACTGCTCCATGGTCCATTTCATCGCCGTCTGCGAGGCATCAACACGTACGTAGTGAGATCGATGTAGTCGTGTCGCTTGGTACTTCCCTCCGCATTATAAGATCAAGAGCAGCAAACTCGCTCTTTCCAATAGACATCACAATCGTCTGAAGCGAGCATATGCTCACATCATTTCATTGCGCTAGTCTCAGCATATACAGTATATACGATCGTAGAACTTCATGTCATGACTGGGGCTTCTTGAGGTGGCTCGAACATGGTCTGGCAGGGGGAAGGTGCATGAGGACTACTCCCTGATCCCAGGGTTAGCATTCGGTAGGCAGCTGCCAGTAACAGCTCGCTGCTCGTATGCTCGTGTCCAGCGAGAAGTTGAACCCAAGTTGACAATTGGAAACCATCCGCCCAAAACGGGATTCGAAGATGCAAGGGGGTGTGAATCCTGTCCGAAGCCCCCTCCCCGTCAAAACCGCGTGCCTCAAATTTCGTTCATTGCTGTCTGCTTGTGCGCGTCTCAAACGTTGCGTTGCAATTCACGTCCTCCGTCCCTGGGCAATAATCGCTGTTGGGTCTCTCTCCCCGCTCCGAAACAGCTTACACCTTGCTCACCTGTCGCTGCTTGTGGCCGGCAGCAGAGACGTTCCAGAGAGGTTCCCGGCGACGATCCTTTTGCTTAGACTCCTTTCAAGAGTGCAAAATGGTTTCGGTTGCCCAGCTGGTGGTGGTGCTCGAGAACTCGGGGATTATGAGCTTCCACTTCCGGGAGTTGTGTAGCTTATATATAGAGCCGCTCTTGCTGTGAGTTTCGTGCTTTCGACGTCACCTCGTAGTTATACTTGCTTGAACTCACCTTCGACGTGTAGCCGTTTCCAGGAAAGTGCTGAAGATCGCAATGCAGCCAACCCTTTGGGCCCAAGGGTAGGTAGAATCGAAAGGACATCTTCCACACCCGCTGTCAGCTAACGTCTTCTCACGCACCAGTCGGCTGTCCAGTTCGGATTGGTCGTCTACGCCGACTCACCAACAGCGTCACCCATACCAACTCAGAAGATGTGCATCTCGAATGACCCCCGCGCTATAATCCGGGCTATATATAACGTGCGATATTCTCACGGCGGCTTGTCAGGGAATGCGCTTACGGACGGGCTAGTGGGGGCGCTGGAGGTTTGGACCTGGATGTCGGAGTCCTACTACACTGAGTGCAATGTATTGACCCTTGGATTCCGCAGATGTTTTACGACATGACTCCGGAATATCGGGGTCAGGCAGCCACATTTCAACGACATTGTCTCCTCGTGGCGTCTACGCCCGCGAACGATAGACAATCATCGATGCCTGTGGAGCCGAAATACGATGATTTCCATCTGAATCAAGTCATAGAAGTGCTGAGATCGGTATGTCGGTATAAGCGCTTTCTATGACATCCGTTCATGATTCTAATTAAGGCGTCGGCTTCTCCATGATCACAGGAAAATGTTCGGTTTTCGTTGATAACGGGCCGGAAAGGCGTGCTTGAGACTCTACCCCCTAAGGTAAAACTGGTTATTATAGCTTACACCGCGTCATCATTGGGCTAACGTATATACCCCTAGATCAACGTCGACTCTGCGACCCCCGTGTCCGAATTCAGCTACCCCAAGTACCAAAGGCAGCATACGGTTCTTCTGGCGGGGCTTCACATAAACGCTCCGAACGCTGCCGCCGAGCAAGCTCGCAAGCGCATAGCATCCATGGAATGGCAGCAAGGGCCAAGCTCCGCTTCCGGTAACGACAGCGACGCGATTGCGTTAGATAGCCCTTTGAAGCGACCGAAAATGGAGACATTTCCGGATCCGTCCAAGTTGGCATTAGCCACAAGCGATCTTAATGCGAGACCTGTCACGTCGACTAGTGACATCGTTGCGGCTCAAAGCGAGGACAATACAAACATTCCGAATACAACGGCGGAGGTGAAGGACACGGCACCTTCCCACAATGCTGCACCTTCATCTTCGGTCACCGCCAATGCTGGCAAAAGCTCAGAAGCAACGGGTGTACAGCCTAGCTCCATGAGGCCGGAGGCGAGAGTTTCGGAATTGTCGACGCTACAAGCCACTGCTGAGAAGGTTGATGGCTCAGAACCCACGATTGTTCAGGATGTATCTCCTGTCGCAGCTGTTGTGGCCTCTTCAGGATCGACTCCTCCAGCTAGTAGCGGCGCTGTCGGACCTATGACACGAGACCTGCCCATCGCATCAACAGCGCCAATCACTACCTCTACTCAAGGGATGCCGATATCGTCAGCACCGAATACGACGCTACCTCAGCAGTTGCCCAGATCGGCCGCAACATCAGTGCCTACCGTCGCGGGTGCCGTTTCCGCCGCACCACCTGGCATAGAAGTAGCACCTGCAAGCGGCGCGGCAATCCCAGTCCCCCCACAGAACCCGCCGAACCCAACTGCGGTCATTATAGCAAACTTACAACGCGCAGTCGGCCAACATCCCGCCTTACGTGCTCTCCCATTGCATCAGCAGAGAGCATGGATACAAGGGCAACTGATCCGACATCAGCAGGCTCAACAACAACAATTACTGCAGCAGCAACAACAGCAGGCAGCACAGCAGCAGCAGCCACAAATACAGACACAGACGCAAACCCCGCAATCAGTAGCGCAGCAGCAACAGCAGCAGCAGTGCGCCAATTCGCAACCAACGAACGACAGCACGAATGGCCCACTGACCATCAACAGTGCGATAGGCTTGCAGCAGGCGGCTGCGAGTCCCCAGCCAAGTCTTCAACAGCAGCGCGGCGTGGCAATGACTTTACAACAACAACAACTGGCGCAGCTACGCCGGGCGCAGCAGCAACAACTGGCTCAGCAGGTCGCCAGTCAAGCCGCCGCTCAGCAGATTATTGGATCGCAACCGCCGCAGGCTGTAATCACGCAGCAGGCGACTGCCCAACCGAACGGGCCCAATGCCGATCTGGTCCTTCGGCAACAGCAATTGCTAGCCCAGCGACAGCAACAACAACAGCAGCAGCAGGCACAGGGTCAGCAGCTACAGCAACAACGACCGGTTGGCACTCCCCTTCAACGCCCTCCCACAGGGCAACTTCTCGCACAACAGCAGCAGATACAGCAGATTGGCGGGCAGCAGCGACCAGCAGGTGTGTTGACACCTCAGCAGCAGCAATTGCAGATTGTGCAGCAACGACAACTCGCCGCAGCGCAATTCGCACAAAGGCAGCAGCAACAAGCCGCCGCGCAAATCGGCCGCCCAGGTGGGCCTGCACAACCCGCTCTATCACAGGGTCAAGCCCAGCAAGTACAACCGCAGCCAGGGAACGTTGTACAGCATCAGCCCTCAGTACGTCCGATGAACCTCTCGCAGCTCACGCCAATCCAACAGCAGCAGGTGCAGCGCCTTCTCAATATGCAAAGTACTGGGCAGCTATCGGCGCAGCAAGTGCAACAATGGATGCAGATGAACCTCATGCAAGGGCAAGTGCAGCAGCAAAGGCCACCGCAGAACCCGGCCAACCAGGCCTTTTTGATGGCGCAACAACCACAACATGCAGGCGTGCGTCCGGCCACCGCTATTCAGCATCGCCCGCAAGCGGTGCCACCCACGACTACGCGGTTTGGAGTGCAGGCGCTACATCAGCTGCAGCAGCAGAATCAGGAGCACATTGCGCGCAATCAGGCTGCTTTGGGGCCCTCGCAGCAATCGCGAAACTCCCCATCGGTGAACACCTCTGCTATTCCTGGGAGTCAAGTGGGGCAGATGCAGGGTATGGGTGGGCAATCGGCGGACCTGAATGCGCAGAATCAAGCTGCTGTCCGCCAACAGATGTTGCAGGCGCAACAGACGGCTGCCATGGCAGCTGCTGCAGCAGGTGCTGCGCCCGGTCAAGGGCAAATCCAACAACAGCAACAACAGCAGCAGCAACGATTTGCTCAAGCGAACATGCAGACGATGGACGGCAGGAACCCGCAAATGATGAATCAGGGCATCCAGCAACAAGGTCCGACTTCGTGGACTGGAAATGTGACCCTCAATGTTCCGCAACAAAGGTTGAGCTGCGTTGTCAACATTGGGCAAGCTAAGATTGCGAATGCACCTACTTTGCCGGAAGACACGTAAGTTTGATTGTCGCATTTCAGCAAGTTTTCCATTATTTCGTTTGTACTAATCAACATTCCCACACTTCGACATTGCAGGCGATTCGACTTGTGGCCGCAGGAACTCGTGATCCAGCATGTCTTTGACTGCCCGCAAGCGCTCGTCCCGAACCTACTCAAAGACCACATGCTACCCGTTGTAGCACTGAAACTCCTGCCGAGTGGGACGATGCAAGATCAACAAACCCAACGTCGGATCTACGATGCCACTGCAACCTTCTTGCGTGCTCGTGATGCTTGCGGGATCGTGCGGTTCGGCGGGCCGCAGGACCAGAAAGGGATATTGCTCTTTACGCGGGACGCGACGCAGAATCCGAACATGGCTGGCGGACAGACGACGACCCATTTGTATGGCCTGATTTTCGTGAAAGTTCCGTTGAGCTCGCTGATCGAGTATATGAAGAAGATGAGTGTGCCGCAAGCTCCCGATGGTGGCCAGCAGCAGCAACAGCAGCTTTCTCAGCAATCGCAGCAGCCGCCACCATCGCAACAACAACAGCAGCAAATTAATAGCCAGATGGCGTTGCAAGCGATGGCTGGACAACAGCCACAGCAACAAGGGAACCATTTGCAAGCTCAACAACAGGCGGCCATGGCTCAGAGAATGCAACAGATGCAGCAACAGAAGAATCAGCAGCAACAGGCACAACCGCAGCAAGCGCAAGCGCAACCTCAGCAACAACAGATGCTCATGCATCAGGCGCAAGCCCAACAGCGGCTTGCCCAACAACACGCCCAAACCTCTGCACAACAACTCGCACAATTCCAACAACTACCTCCGCACCAGCAGCAGCAGATAATGCAGCAGCAGCAGCAGCAGCAGCAGCGCGCAGCCATGGCCGCGGCAGCCGCAAACCAAGCCGGTGGCGGTGGACCCAACGTCCTAAGCGGCCCCGTTCGTCCCGGCGTCGCCAATCCGAACGGCACTCCCCAACAACAACAAATCCTTCTACAGCAACAGCAACAGCACCAAGCCAACGCCGTCGGCAACAATAACAACCCCGAGAACATCACGCAGAAGATCACGGCGATGCCCGTCGGTCAGTTTATGCAGATCCTGAAGAGCATGGCGGTACCGCAACTCCAGAACCTGGGTCGGATGGCGGGGCTACCGGAAACCCATCGCGCCGCGATTATGGCGGTTATGGCCGGTCGGATGGGGCAGCAGCAACAACAGCAACAGCAGCAGCAGCCTTGAAGGATTTACCTCAGCTGTGTGAGGGAGATGCGGAAGGGAAGAGGCATTTTGTGGATAGCTCTATTTATTTTTGTTTTTCGTCATTTCTGGAGTGTTTGTTTTGATACCCTGGCAAAGATGCCAGCACATGATGCGATGTGTGGTTCCTCCCCTTCCCTACTCAAGTGTGAGCATAGTACTTGTGCTCTGCAGAATAATATACCCCTCCGGCCTCCGTCCTATATTTGGCCCATTTATCTGTGCTTCATGCACGCTACTCTGCAATCCTTTGATGGCCACTTAGCAGTGAAGTTGAAGTGCGTATGTAGTACAGTACACGCCCGAGAAAGTGCAGTGTGGCCTCCACCTGGGGTTAGGTGCGGTCTGGGCAAGATTCCACACCCACTGTAGTCCGCCTAAAACAAGGTAGCCTGCACCCTTTGTTGACTCCGGGTGGACGGCGTCTGTCTGGTGCCCACCTGGCCGTGGAACCACTCGGGATGTTTCCACCTGGCATCCACTCGGTCGGGGGTGGGTCATCCGCCCCTGCCCCCAGCGAGCCCTCCGACTCAAACCCGTCATCGCGCTCTTGTCGTTCAGGCTCAATTTCAAGTCGTGCCCTGGCGCTTCCCCCACCACCAGGACCGTCGACAGCAATCTCATCCCACGCCATCTCATCCAACATCTCCTGGGCGTCTCCGAGATCACTGGCGCGGACTCTCTCGTTAGCGAGCACGTCGATATCGTCCCCTGTTCCGGAAGTTGTGTCCTCGTGCCTGCTGCGGCAGCCGCCACAGCCGCCTTTGCCGCGTTCTCCACCCCCACACTAAGCTGGTCGAGTCTCGCCATCAATGAAACCCCCTGGAGCGTTGTATGGAGCGTGGCAGAAGTCGTAGTATTGTCTCCTCTTTGTAGAATGCGCGGACAGGTTTAGGCAGATTTTACACAAAAACTTGTTGAACGATCACCCGCTTCCTGCCAGAAAATCCCCAAGCATGTCAGACTTCATAGACTGATGATAGATATTCATACAAGTCCACCAGCGGCGCGTGTAGAACTGTGACTTCATCATCATCATCCGAGTCGGACCAGCCGTCATCCAACCACTGTTCGTCATCGGTCATCCAACCACTGTTCGTCCAACAACTAACCCTCATCAGTGCGTGTGTGAGCGGAGTTTGAACTGCTGCGGCGTACGGGATGACGTTTTGGGTTTGAGTCTGGTTTGCGGTAGCGTGGGAGGCATGTTCCGGGGTCCGACAGAACGGTTGTGGCTTTCGGGTCTCAGTGGTCGGTAAACAACGCGACCGCAAACGGGCTTTCTTTTCCTCCCTTTCCTTCTCTCAGTTGTCGGCAGGTGGGAAAGCCCTCCCAATACGCACTTCCGCCAGGACAACCGCGACCATCGTCGACTTCCGCAGCACTCGTGGTATTCCCTCCCTACGGCCGACCGCAAAGCCCTTCAGTGAGGCTGCGAGCACATTGCGTCCGGGACTCTCATTCCTCCCAGAACCAAGCGTCGTCTGCCAATTCTGAGAACATGCCTTCCTACCTACCAGGAAAGGCGCGAGCCCAGCCAGCTGCCCAAAAGAAAGGTCCGTATCCTTTTCCGCAGTACCTATAAACTCTCCCAGGAATATTTCCAGGTGGGGTACGTGGCCGCCGAGGGCTGACTGTCGACTCTCTCTTTCCCCAACTCCAGCTCGGCAAGTGTACAATTCATCTGACGATGGGACAGAGTCCGACTCCACTTCTACAAGTGACTCTGAGGTGGAATTCACTAGGCCGGCTCCCATTGGAACCAGGAAGCCCGGGCATAGACTATCTCGAGCATTGCCAGAATCGGCGGCTCCGACAACCAACAAGCCGCCCATACGGCAGACGAATGTCGGAGGAATGGCTTCTACAGCTCCAGTCTCCAGTGACAAGAGAAGGTCACAAGTAGGAGCCTCCCCAGGCGGCCGCCAGCGCGATAGTACTCAGTCTCCTTTAAAGTTGAGATCGGAGTGGAGAACTTCGGCTGCTGCTCGATTTGCGAATGATCTGGATTCCCTGAGCTTTGGGTCGAGTTTCGACAACTTGTCTTTGGGTGCCCCTACATCCATAGCGGAGGAGCCTGTCGCCGTTAGGGCAGCAGCGAAGCCAGCACCGAGAGCACCTGTAGGCGCGCCTAAGCCGAGTTCGTCGATCCCAAAGCAGTCCTCTCTGGAGTCATCTGGATTGACAGCTTCGTCGACAGCGGCGCCTGCACAACCGACGTCGGTATCCTCAGATTTGGACGTCGTCGTAGCCCTTCGGAGCGCCCAAGCGAAGAAGAAGTACACGGAGGGATATATATACAAAAGGAACGAGCTCAGTGATACAGGTCACCCCCTCATATCCGGAGACACCTCAGAACTTCATGGAGACAGGAACGGGGACTGGACCAAATGGTGGGCTGAGCTTAGAGGGACCACATTACGGTTATGGCGGGTGCCGGATCACATCACGCAGTTAACTTACACACCCGCTCCCACGGTGGAGAAAACCCTGCGATTGGAGTTGGACCCGATGGCGTCGACGATTGCTACCATCAAGTCTGGGAATGCGGATGTTATCGCGATTGATGTATCGCAAAGTGTGGTGGAGATTTTCCCACCAAACATTTACAAGACGGAAAACACTGCGAACCCGCCTCCTGTGCCGTACACGAACTTCTTCGGGATGTCTACCGCTGGCTCTAATCTGTACTACTTTGCGGCCTTGTCGACCATCCAGTCCAACACTTGGGTGGCAGCAATCCGCCTAGCTATATTTGAGTCAACAAAAATCAACGAGTTTCTCGCCCTCAAGGTCTTGAAGCGACCTACCTTTGCATCCGCTTGGAAAGATCTCGGGGTGACGCCGTTCACAAACATCTCCGCTCAGAAAGGGGAAATCAAGTATGAAGGAAGTCTCGAAGTACGATCAACATATGCGACCAAGTCAAAACCATACTACGTCGTGATCAAGCGGTCCGGCAGTGGCGGTCTCAAACTCGGGAAGAAACTCTTTGGGAACAAGAAGCGAGACTCCACCATTCCGGGTGAAACTGAAGCCAAGGAGTCGAAGAAGGTGACATTCCAATTTTTCGAGTCGAAGGCGGAGGCGAAGAAGGGACGGCCAGCGTTTGTCCTCGATTCTGTGACATCTGCGAGTCTTGCGGTCGACGACTTGAGCTCTGTCGAAAACGGAACAGCTATGAACATCCGATTGGAAGCGCGAATTGCACTGCCGCCAGCCGAGAAGGATTCGTCAAGCAAGGGTGCTTCATTGCAAACCCTGGAGCAGCCAGCGGGAACGCTGGCAAACGTTGGGTCCAAGGGCTACATCCATTGCGCCGCCGATCCTCTCGGCGCTTTCCTGCGCCAAGCAGACCCAAGACCTGCCCCTCCATTCATCAATCTCCGCTCAGCCAACGCCATCGAAACCGCCTCTTGGTTGATTGCCATATCCACTGCTTTCAATCTCGATGTAGACGTCGCCGCACGTGAAGAAGAAATCTCCTCTTTGAATCTCGCTGCCCCAACGACCGAAAAATCGAAAAAATTTCGCCGCACCTCCAACATTTCCGATTCAGGCTCCGAACAATCGTACTCTGCCGCCGACGACGCCCTCTATCTCACAACTGAAGACATCAGCGGTCTGAACATGAGCAACGAGAGTCACTCAGCAGTCACTCTGCGATACGGACAGGTGTATGCCGACAAGAAGCGCGTGAAGAAAGATGGGTTCGCCGAGGACTGGGCGGACGCTGTATGGGAGGGGGAGAAAGGTCGACGGGAATACGAACGCCGGGAAGTTGAGCACAAGGTGGCTGAGTTGGTGTTGTGGCTTGAGGAGATGACCGCTAAACAGAAACAGGAAGTTGCTGCTGAAGCGGAGATCAAGGCGGCTGCGCAACGGGAGCGGGAGCTTGCAGCGGAGAAGGTTAAGAAGGCGGAGATGGAATTGGCTGCAGCAGCGGCCGCTGAGGCGATCGCCGCGAAGGCGTTGGAGGAGCCTGCGGGAGAAGAGGTCACTCAATCGCAGGAGGTCAGCGAATCGCCCACCAGCAGCGGGGATGGAGGCAGTGAAGCCATTGTGTCGGGCGAACCGTATGTCGAGACGGTCGAACCATCGGAGGATAAAGGAGGGATTGTATCCGCGACCGACGTGGTATTGAACGGGATTGTGGCTGAAGAATTTGAAGAACCAGCGATGGCCGCATCCAATGAACCCTTGGAACCATCAGGAAGCGTGGTTGCGGGGTCTGAAGCGATTCCCAACGCCGATGAAAATACCGCCGTGCCGGCAGAGTCAGCACCATTACAAGACGCGAAGGAAGAGATATCCGAAGAGAACCCCACAGCCGAAACGGTGAGGGCTCTCGAAACCGCAGTCACACCAGAGGCCAGCACTCCTGCTGCTCCGTCGCAAATGATGATGGTGCCGGTCCCTATCCTGCAAGCCAACGGGCAGTGGGCTTGGCAATACCAGTGCGTTGACCCCAGCAAGATGCCTCCGGGCTGGAACCCGCAGAGCGCATTCCTTCCTCGCAACGATTTCCCTGAAGTTGATAGCGACTCGGAAGATGGCAGTACTCCGACAGAAAGCGGATCGGAATCGGATGAGGAAGGGTCTGGAAGTGGAAGCGGCACGGCTTCCAGCAAAGAGCCTCGCCCAGACGCTCCCAAGAACACCGGCTCGTTCCCACCGATGCCGCCCGGCATGATGCCCATGATGTTTCCACCTGGAATGATGCAAGGAGACGGAACGGAGAACATGGGAATGCCGGGAATGATGCCGATGATGATGCCAGGCACGACGCCCGGTTTCCCACCCATGTTCATGGCTCCCAACGGTGTCATGATCGGCCCTAACGGTTTGCCCATACCCCCTCCTGGAATGATGGACGGATCGGCACCCGGGGACGCAAACATGGACGCAGGCGCGATGGGAGAAGGTGAAGAGTCGGTCCTGACACCCCAATCGCTGCTCGCTAATCTGGAAGGACGGGCCAAATCTTCTCGCCGAGATGGACCGCTGGTGCAGCTAGAGCGCGAAGTCGTTGAGCACGAAGAGCAGAAACTGGTGCAACCCGCATACGTGCCGCAGTACTCTCAACACGCCGGCCCGTTGTTGGGACACGTGCCTGACAACGTGCCCAACAGGAGACCCAAGATGGTCGGAGGGCTGCTCGCCGAAGTGGAACGCAGAGAAAAGGAAAAGGAGATGTTGAAGCGCATGGGTGTATGGAGGCCGACGACTGCTCCGACCGGCGGCTATATCCCGACCTACTTGCGTGGCGGTATGAATGGAGGCGCTGGGAACCGGAACTCGATGGCAGGATTTGGGCCTATGGGGATGCCGGGGATGCCACCCATGATGCCACCGATGATGCCGCCTCATATCGGTCCCACGGGTCTCATGAGCCCGTGGGGATACCCGATAAGCGAGTTTGGAGACCCGCACGAAGATCCTTCTATGGCGGCGCAGAGGGAGGAACTTAGGAGGGAGTGGTTGGAGAAAGAGAGGTAATGCCTACCTTCACCTCTTGGAATAGCTCGAGTCGCTCAATCATTAACGTTTTTTATCTACAGAGCAAAGGAACGCCAACGCATGTCCGAGCGTACGGTGGAGTACTACGGGCAGCCGAACTACTACCCACCTACGGTCGCAGCGAGTGGTCACCCAGGCATGCGTCCTCCGTCGGCCCACCCATCCTACTACCCACCTTACCCTGGAGCAGGCCATCCCGAGATGATGCATTACCCTTACGGCGCAGGACCGCACCCTGGTGGACCGCAAGCGCCCATGTGGCG
The DNA here is from genome assembly GCF_025526975.1 of Fimicolochytrium jonesii. Classification (NCBI taxonomy): domain Eukaryota; kingdom Fungi; phylum Chytridiomycota; class Chytridiomycetes; order Spizellomycetales; family Powellomycetaceae; genus Fimicolochytrium; species Fimicolochytrium jonesii. The sequence goes on from NW_026515674.1 coordinate 812,754, forward strand.
CCGATCCAACTCGTACTCGGGATCTGATGACAGCGACAGCGACGTTGCCGCGAAGAAGCGTGACACGGGCGCCAAACGAGGACAGAAGAATAAGAACGATAGCAGCAGCGAAGACACCAGTAGCAGTTGCGCGACGGACAGCGAGGACGAGCAGGGTAAAGATGAGAAGAGTGGGACTGAAGACGATGAGGAGGATGCCGGGTTTGATGACGACTCGGACGTCGACCCACGGGCAAGCGCCGTCAAACTCGTTAAGAAGAAACCGGCGGGCAGCGGTACCGATTCAGAGAGCGACGCCCAATCCAGCGACGACGAGCAGATGACGAAAGCTGCGTTGAAGAAACGCCAACATCTGAAGGCGAAGAAGGCGGAATCAAGCGGGACAGACTCGGACGATTCCAAGTCATCCAATTCCGACAGCGAAGATGACGATTCTGAAGATTCGGAAGATCACGCGCCGTTAGTCAAGAGCGCCCGTCCTGGCGCTGCCGGTCCCAAACAGTTCCCCATGCACAACCCAGGTCCATACGGCGCCCCTCACGGGTTCGGACCCTATGGCGCTCGCCCCCCACAAGGACCCTACGGCTATCAGCCCTACCTCCAGAACGGCCCTTACGGTAGTCCATACGGGCCCCCATCGGCCGGATATGGTGGTTATCAGCCACAAGGACCCTACCATCCCGGATACTCCCCATACGGCCCGCCACCACCGCAAGCACCTGCGGCGCGTAGCGGTCCCGTCCACGCCAAGCAAGCGAAAGCGGCCACGAAGAAGCGATCGCCTCTCCGGAAGCGCCGAGACGCAAACACGGAAACTGAGGATAGTGACAGCGACGTTAGCAGCGGGAAGCGCCAGGTGAACGCCCGCGTCGCCAAGAAGGAGGACAACGAAACGCAAACCGGTAGTGAAAGCGAAAGCGAAAGTGAGGTGGAGGTCAAGCCGAAGAAGGCGAGCAAGCGGGCTGAGAAGTTGCAGCAGAAGTCCGTGCAGAAGGTCCGACATGAGAAGGTCAAGACCAAGAGCAAGAAGGGAAAGGAGAACAAAATCTAGATAGAGGGAGGTATATGTTGCTAAGATGTCTCGGTCAGTAGTTTGTTTTTTGGGCAATCCAAATAGGTATCGCGAAGTAGGACGTAACCCTCGGGTCTTCGGCGTAAAGGCGTAGCGTAGTGAATCCCCGTAGTGTTTATTCAATCCTCCTGTAACTTATTCAATGAGCTTTTATAACCAGTAACGGCCTCAATTCATTTGCCGAAGGTTGATGTTTTTGTACACAACATTTACAAAGTGTTACGAACATTCTTAAGGTCAATCTTCCTTTTTCCCCTTTCCTTTCTCATCCTATGCCTCCATCTTTATATTCATCTCCTCCTTCACGTCCTCCTCTTTTACCTCCTGCTTCACATGCTTCGCCTTTTTCTTCTTTGGGAGTTTCAAGTCCTCTGCCTCCTCATCCGATCCGCAATCCCAATTCATCTCCTCCTTCACGTCCTCGTCTTTTACCTCCTGCTTCCTATGCTTCGCCTTTTTCTTCTTTGGGAGTTTCAAGTCCTCCGCCTCCTCACCGGATCCACAAACCCAAAGGTGGTTCCAAGTCCCGCACACGGGTAGAGGGCTTCCCCAAACAGCCGGGCGCATCTCAGGCTTCATGTCGGCGATCACGGAGGGCATGGTCTTCTCCACCATCTCCCTCGCCAGCTCCAATGTCAACTCCCTCCCATGCTTCTTCTGAAATCCCCTAGTCCAAGCTCGAGGACTTTCTGGTGAGTGAACTGTAGGAAGTCGTATCGCCTGTCCGTAGGCTCTTTTCCCCACGGGGACACAAAGTGCTCTAAGGCCTGGCTTCGGATGTACAAGACATCGCCAGGTTGGTAAGGCAGCATGATGCCCAGATCTGGAAGGCAGAACAGGCCCTGATCCACTCCAAACTTTCCAAAACAGCTCATAGGGGCCCATCCATCAGGAATATCCCAGTGGTCGTGGTGACGAGGGGTCTCATGGTTCCCCACAAGCACGTTTGTTGCATTGACCCGCGGAGCTTTGGTGTCCAGCCAGAAATGCCTCAGAGCATGGGGCAGGTGAGCGATGGCTTGCGATAGCCGGTAATGGTATGTGCGGTCCAGGTGAAACAGGCCGATACCGAGCATCCAATTCACCTTCTCGATTCCTGGTGCGCGGGTGAAATTGAAGGTCTGATCCCACGCATTGGGAGACTCGGTGCACTCACTAGGCACCATGATGTCCCCACGCTGTGTCCTCCACACTCCCATGTGCATGAGGCCTTTGGTGCCCTCCAAATTTTGGCACGGTGTCTGCTGATGTTGAACATCCTCCCTCCCACTTTGCTCCCTCCTCCTCTCACCCTGCGTGCTCAGCAGCGGCCTCCACCACCTCCCCCTGCCATTTGGGCCCAACGACGCCAGGAAGGTACATGTACAGCGGATTGTCCTCCTGATCGATCCCCAGGGTGGGTTTGCGAGCAAGAAGCTTCAGGCCAGTGGTATCAAAGGTTGTTGAGCTCGCCTTCATTTTCCCCGGCTTGGAGATTCGAACGAGATCTCGGAGGAGCACAGGATGTCCCTTCTTATTCGCAAAGGCTTTTTCAATTTCCTTCTCTAACGATCTGCGTTTCTGGCGAGGAAACGCAACCTCAGGTTCGGTGTCGAACTCCTCATATGTCGGGATGAAAGCTGGCCTGGGGGTTGCAGTGTTCATGGAGTTGTCGCTGTCATTCTCCACATCGTTCTCGCCAGCGCTGTCATCGGCATCTCGGTTGCATGGTTTTCTCGCCATGGTGACGACGTTGCAGGTAGAATTATGGCAAATGAACAATGCAGGCTGCCTCAAGCGAATGACGTGGGTACAGATCTGGGCGTGTGCCTTTGCGTGCCTGCTAGGGATGATGTCTGTTGTAGACCACTCTAGCAGAACAAGCTGATTCAACACAATGAATGCGTCGAGGTCAGAGTGCCCACTCCAGCACAGCCGAGATCAGTACAGTTGTTGCAGCGAGGGGTTGTTTGATTACCGTGATAGCTGTGTGTAAAAAAAGCTCGCGTCTGCTCGCGTCAGTGCTGTGGGAATGAAGCTGAGAACCGTGAGGAAGTGGTTGTTACCGAGTGTTACCTGCTGGTGAATTTGGTGGTGACGATGCTCGCAATTGCGTTGGGAAGGAAGGAAGGAAGGAACGTTAGCCCGCGCGTCTAGAGGCGGCAACCCCGCCGTGGCCAGCCTTTATCGCGGAACCCAATGCATATACTGTACGCAAAAATCACATCAGTGGGGTATCAGAAAATGTATGTCCCAAAAAGCGGCAACCGGTACGTATTTATGAACCAAGCCTAACAAGCAGAAGATTCACGACAGACACACCCGCACCCAGTCGGGCACTCAGCGGCCTCCGAAAACCAATCATTCATATGATCTGCATGTCCGCCGTGCCCGCACGCCAAACAGAAGCTCGCTACGCCTTTACATGGAAGCCGACAAATTGCACAATTCACGCCGTACCGCCCGCGTGCGCATTTCCGGCAGAACGATCGTGGCGTTGGCGGCTGTGTACCGTTCATCGAGGCCAAGTAGACAGCTTCAGTTGCTGGGGTTGATGTCACAAGGTGGTTTCCACACTCGGGGCAAACAACGTGGAAATCTATGAAGAGCGTTTGTCAGCGGCGCATGTCATGCAATAGATTGACGCCCATACCGGAATTGCAACCTACCAGTGCGTTCTAAAGGGTCAGCGCCGATTATCGGCTCCTGAAACTTCTTCCACTCCTCCAGCTTGCGAGGTCTCCGTTGGTACAACATTCTCAATACCTCAGCTCTCTGTTCTGTCAGACCCCATGTGTATAGCAACTCAGCATACTGCACTTTATATCGTGTGTGGATATCCTCGTCGGAGGGATCCAACAGACCCACTTTCGGTGTCACAGTGCCCATCACGGTTGTACTCCGCTGATTGTTCCCCCCATACCATGCTCCGTCATTTGTCTCCATGTCCCCAGAAAGTCGGAGCATTAGCACGGGATGAGTTTTGTTGGGCGTCAGGTTGCTAGGTGACTTCTGGTTGCCGAGAGCGGGCGTAGGTGGCATTGAATGGTTACTCCACCGGCTTACGGGCACGCTTGGCGCGATACTGGAGTACGGGGCTGTAAGTGACCAACCAACTCCGGCAGTGCTTTGCCGGTTAGCAGGGTCGGTAGCCGAGTCGCGAGATCTGTTACTATCGAGAGCCGGAGACCGATCTCCTTGCGAAAGCATCCCTCGGTTAGCCTCAGGCGAGGCAAACGTTGATGCCATAGAAAGGTCGCCATCAGAAAAGGTCCCTGAACCCTGAAACATACGTGCTTTCGGACTTGCCAGGCCCGTCGCAACAGCTTGCGCGTATGTGGGCGTGCCCGATCCACCGGAAATAGCGTCATAAGGTGCCGGACTATCCGAGGACACGTCGAAGCTCTTCTCCCTGCGATCGTGTCTGTTCCTGGTATCAACACTGCCATCGGCTGAATCAGGCGTCGCTCCACCGGGCAAGTGACCCGCGAACGATCCCGACGATGCAGAACGACCTGGATGCCGTAAGCCGAAACTTTGACCATACGACGGCGCCCCATCTGTATCGAACCGCGTTGGTGGGTATCCCATGACCCCGTTGTCTACGGTCCCGGAAGACGTTTGCGAAGTCGTCAAGCCGCGCAGCCACGCGGAGGCCGGGGCACCACTGTCGCTGGAAGTCCCTGGTTTCCGAGCATGTTTAGGTAAACTGGTGATGTGCATGCCCACCGTATCTTCTGCATTCACTGTTTCCATCTTGCTCACAGTCACACCCATCATCGAGAAGGCTGCAATCAAAGGAACACTGATTGCGTCGGGCATCATTGAGGAAAAGCCGTGAGCTCCAGTGTTGCTCGACCCACCGAAAAACTGGCGTGTGAAATAAGGGTTGGACGGCTGTCGTAGGAGCTTAGGCCGCGCCGTTTGCATTCTCGTTGCCGAACGAGGTCGTTCGCGTGAATTCGTCAGAATTGCAAACTGTTCCGAGAACACGCAGGAAAGGAGAGCGATCATCTGCACATCTCGTTGCACTTCGAGATGTCGAAATAAGTCCTGCACCAGTGCACGCCCGAATGGATGGTGTTGCTTTTGCAATTGAGGGTAACTGTTGGCGAGTTTTGCGATGGCGGGATTCATATTCCAACCTGCGACCTCATCCGACGTCATAGTCGGATCCGTCTTGATTCGCAAGACACCATTGTGGGACATCGTAACGCGTTCCTCCAGTCCGCGATCGTCGGTTTTCCGACGTCTCCGGCTTCGGATGCTAGGCACGGTGGTTGGTTTGGAAGTTGTTGAGACCGTTATTGACGGTTTCCGCTCCGTCAATATGAGGGTGGCCAAACTCCAAATTCGGACCAGATCGGCTCTGCCCATAGCGTGGGCTTCCAAGCCGTTACGGACGCAAGTTGCAATAGGGTCGTCCCCGCACAAACTATATCTCTCAGCTAGCTGCCTGTTGATTGGCAAAAGCTGAGAGACGTCCTTCACCATCACCGTTGTGATATACCCTGTTTGCTCCGTAAGGCTCTTGGCCTCGCTGTGCGCCGAGGAAGCAACGTTTGCCGGAGTGGTTTCCTGTTTGATCAACTGTGACGGTGGAGGTGTGCTCCGCAGGAATCGCGTTGGAGAGGGCCTTGCGCCAAAACTACTGGCAACATCTCCGCTGAAGTCGCTGCCGCTGAAGCTCCCCGCATCCGCGGACGTAGTCCGTCTGTGCCTCAACTTTCTCGCTCGTGGCGATCCATCTTCTCTGACTCTAAAATCTGGTGATGGTGTGCGGGCAATGTTCATCAGGTGGAGGTGTTTTGGTGAACTCGGCTTGATGTCCATGCCGAGCGGGGAGCTGCTTAGGGACGGCGGCATAGTATTAGTGCGCAGGATTGGTGTTGTAGACCGGATGCGGCTTGGCAAGGCGTCGCGCGGGCTGTCTAGTGAACCCGCATACATGACAGCCTGGCTTGTGTTGATTTGGGGAGTGATGGGACGTGGTTGTTCCGGAGTTCCTGCCCATTGCGGGGTGAAATGCGCGCTGTTGGGCACGGGCCAGGCGCTTCTACTACTGACCTCCGCAGCAGCTGTCAAGTGGGAACGTGGCTTCTCATCGAACGCTTTCAGATTCCATAATAAACTCGAGCTCATGTTCTCTTCGCCGCTTTCATCAGAGTCGAGCCAATAGCTGAATTTCCCCGCTGTTGCTTGCGTAGGGATCGGTTTCACAAGTCCTGCGTCGTTGTCATTATATTTAGCGTTCAACGCTGCGATATCTGCCCTCTGAGGCGGACCGCGACGCGCCGCATTGCTCGCATTGACTCCTCTCGGAACCCGGGTGAATATGAAGGCGCGGTAACTTTCATAGTGTGGAAAAGTCCTTGGCTGTGCTGTGAAATGTTGTGATTGTAAAACGGGTTGCTGATTGCGAGTAACCAGCGTATATGCTGTAAACTTGGTCGCTGACGGGTGCGGAAGCGGCGAAAAGAAACAAACAAGTTGACCTACGGTTGGGAGAGAGTGAGTCCGGATCAGGACAGACAAAGTGTATTGTATTCGCATGCGTACCGCCTGATGAGAAAGATGCACCGCATAACCTCGGGAACGGAACGTTGCTCACGTCTTTCCCGACGATGACGTCCTTCATCAATCGTTTCTCTTGCGAGTTGTTTCTCCCGCCAACCATCGACATCATATCACTATCGCTGGAGCTCGCATCGAACCCGAAGTTTGCTTGCGAAGCCGGCACCGTGGAGAGCACTTCAGTGTTTCCGTAGACGTCAAGTTTCTCAATGGAAGGAACCCTCGAACGAGGTCCTTTATATGTGAGGGAAGGATATCTTGGTTCGCTCATTAAACTTCCGGGAGAATCCAGTCCCAAACGCTCGTGCGATGCTTGACGCTTACTGGCCAGGTTCGACTTGCCGGACATCAGGAAGCCAACGCATTTAAGCAAGCACGCCTCATTGTTTTTCGCAAGCTTGCCCGCGATGCTCGAAAGCTCCGTTGCCAGATATCTCCGTTGTGCCATACTGACCATGCCTGTTTTTTGCACATTGAAAGTGGGCGGCGCCGAGTTTGGGTAGTCGCTTGGAAAGTATACGTCGATTCGCAGAAACGTCGATGGCGCCCGGTATGTAGTCGACGGTGAGTCTTCCAGGGCGGATTGCAGAGTCATCGTACAAGTCCGATTCTCCAAGCTAATCTTTTCGAAAACAACGCCTGGGTACGACCGCAATACGTGCCGTATTTCCCAGTCCAAGAGCTGCGACGCGACATCTGGCCTTCTGAGGTCCGGAGTCGATGTACGTGAGATTTCAGCAGGGCTGAAAACACTCTCCATGCTCGAGGAGAGACTGTCTGTGGCAGCGGCGTTCACAGAGAGGGAATCCATGTCCTTGGTTGACCCCAACAGAGGCCGAGACTCATGGCCCACTGCCTTTGTGATTTCCCGTGAGATTGGCCATAGTCTAAGGTATTGATCCTTCGACCAGGTCACCAGCTGGAAAGCCCTGTCATCCTGCTCTCCACTTTGCTGCCCGCGAACGCGCCAGACAAACTCCTTTGGCACGTCCGTGTGACCCTCGAATGAATGGACGGGGTTCACCAAGTTATCACAGTCCCAAAGGAGTAAGTTCGTATCCTTCCGTTGCGGCATGGTTACGACGCCGTTCCCAAAAGGCTAGCAAACGGCTTGGCGTCAAGATGAATTCCGTCGCAAACACGGCACATGCGGCACATGCGGCACGAGTACGTACTGTAAACCGAGCTCGCCAAACAGGAGCGCCCGTCATGATGGATGCCTGACATGTTCTCGGTTCTGAAATGTCCCAAAACTGTGTGACAAATCGCATTAATGCTACAGGTCATGCAAAGGGTTGGAAAGAACGACAACTAGTCCACCACTCACCTTCACCATCCGGTCTTGCCCACATGTGATGATCTCTTGTTCGTTGTTCCTACTCCAGTCTATCCCGTAAATTTTGGTCATGTGTGCCGTGATCAATGTCACGGGGGTCGATCCTTTCTACGTCCGCAGTGCATCATCAGCGTCCACCGTTCCATTTGAGAACTTCGTCAGTCACTAGTTACCCTCGTGTCCCAGATTCGGATATCTGTGTCATGAGATGATGCCAGCATTGTCTCGCTTATCCTATTGAACTTTACTTGCGTCGCCCCGGCTGTCTCAACAATATCCGTGAGTAGAGAGCTCTCTCTTTCAAAGGTCGTGCCTCATACTGGCTCACCAGTCCAAGCACAAAATGATGTCGAGGGCTTATCTGGCGGCTTCCTTAGATCCCACAAATGTATGTAGGTGTCATAGGAGCATGTTGCGAGAAGCTCTGGATGGAACGGACTCCAATTGATGTCGGAAACGGCTCGCTGATGAGAGCCAAGGATGTATTCAATGTACTTTGATCCTGCATCAGCGCCTTTCGCAGCTAGATTCCAGACCAGAGCCTTTTGGTTCGACTAAACGACGATTTGTGTGAGCGCGGTCAAGCTCACGGTACGTACGCCGCCTTCAACGTACTGTCGTGGCTATCCAGTGTTCCCTAGAGCGATGTGGATTCCACTGCACATCGCTGACTTCCCAATTGGTCATATGGTGTATCACCCTCGGTGGCAGATAAGGATTATCCAAGTCTATTATGTACAAGCCTTTTTTGCTGCATTCAAACGTAGCATTAGCGGACGGACCTAACCTAGTCAGCGACCCCTCAAACTAACTTACGCTGCCAATACCGCATCTCGACCATTAGACGAGATGCTTAGACTGGTTACCGGATATGAAAGGTGCACGGCAGCCGGCCTTTCGAAGGACATGGCTCCATCTCGGTCCATCTCTCCTTTATCGGTTGCCTTTGCTGTCATTTCCCGAACTGTTCCTGGCGGGCCACTTTCCACGGGCCTCACTCCGTGACCCTCCAACGATAGCAACCCGACTACTCTTCTGGGATTGGGGGCTTACCGCCTCTTCACAAGGTGGAGGGCCTGTGAGAGGTCGATCGACTTTTGAATTGACGTGCGTCACGCGTTCGAGGCATTGCAGTCCTAATCGCCAAAAAAATCAAAAAAGAGATTGTAATATTCTGTAGCACCACCAAGTTTCGATCTTGGGGCCTCAGGGTTATGAGCCCTGCGCGCTTCCTCTGCGCTATGGTGCTGTTGATGAATTCCCATTCGCTTCTATGCCTGTCAAGCGCGCTTCCTCTGCTGTGCACCACGGCATAGCTTTATGCAGCTCCTGGAGATGCTCTTAGGGTTCCAGGCCTTCTGGAGGAAAACCCAACCCGGGGGGTTCTGTAAGGAAGTCGTCAACCATACCCTGATATACTGGTATTGGGTATCCGGCGCTTAGTATAGGTAGTCCTCATGTTTTCAGGAACGACGACCGACGATTCCACGTGCTGGACATGGTGTCAAGAGTGTTTGTATTCAATGGAAAAATCCCTGATCTACTTCTACCCCACTCATGTACACTTGGACGGCGCACCACGGCATAGCTTTTTGCAGCTCCTCGCAATTGTACGGCACGCAGGGACTCTCATAGGCTTCCAAGCCATCGATGTCTTGGAAATGATAAGTCAGATCATTTACGCGCGCGTTTTCGTTGCGGCGAATCTCCCTAACCCACTCTATGTCGTCGGAGCAAGGGCATGGGTTGCCATTTCCCAGCCCGCAATACTCTTGCCCGTCATCTTCAGCCTGAGATAGACACCGATTCTCGACCCTATCGGCGCCCCAGTACAAGACCATAATGAGACGTTTGAGGGAACGGAGTTGTGGAAAAACCCGCAAAGCTTGTTCCGTGGAGTACCACTCAGGTGTCATAGCCCCAAGTTCCTCAAGCTCCGCCCAGTCCGCACGGACTGGCGAAATACAAGTCAATTCGAGAACTTTCAGATTTGCAGCAGTTGTGAGAGTGGGGATCATGCAAGTCAAAGAGCTCATCCTGATGTGGCCAGAGATGCGAAGATGTTGCAGCGCAGTGAACCGTGTGAAATCGTGTGCGGGGACATACGATTGGTGGGAAAGACGTAAGACCTTCAAGTGCTCAGCGACGCAAGCATCCGGAAGCGATATCAGTTCTTCAGAAAACCCCGAGAGCGGTTCGGAAAACCCCAAGTAGGCATCGAGACTTCGTAGACGATGCAGGCCGGCAAGAGAGTTTTTTGGAGCACGGTCCAAGCTGAAAGCCTCTAGTTTGTTGAGATTTGGGGCAGATTGGGCGTCAAGAAACCGATAAGTAGATTCCATCACGAGAATCCGTAAATGGCGTACAAGTGGGAGATTTGCCATCGTCATAGCCAACATCTGGCCTTCCAGGCGGTGGATACCGAAAGTAAGCTGTCGGACATCTGCTTGCTCGCGCAGGAACTTGAAGGCTTTTACCAGCTCTCCATTTACACGATTGCTCGTTATCGTCCCATTCACATGCAAGTGTCGAATGCCTGAGCGATCGGGTTGGACGGTAGATTGCTGCAAATTGACATCGGGAATTGACGTTGAAGACGGTGTGACTGTAAGCCAGTCCCTATGATTGGAATATAAAGGGGGTTAAAAACGTGGTGGCAAAAGTGAAAACTCGTAAGAAGGCACACAGCATATGCTATTTTTTTGCCAACAAAAGCCGTATTACTAATATACCCTTCCGACTTACAGGAGCGGTTCAATGTTCGAAGGAAAATCCTCTTGAAAGTCCAAGAACAAGTAGAGCAGATTCCGCGGTACCTTCACGAAAGCAAAGATGTCCGTTGCCAAGTCCAGCCGTCCTGCCCGCACCAGCCCGCCGAATTGTGTCATAACCAGATGTTGGAGCGACTGCTGCCGGAACTTATCCTTCACAAACAGTCGGAGACCTGCGGCATGCTTCTCGTCGGAGATAGGTCTCGCAGTGTTATCGCGGAGAAGATGATGGAGGCTCAAGACGTCGCCGGAACGGAGGGAGAAAGCCAGAAGCCGCCAACGTCGACAGACGGCGCCGAGATGCCGCTCGAACGGCAAGTGGGAGACTGGCGAGTATGCAGGCGGATGCTCCACAGGTGATATTCTGGGCCCAGGCTGCGCGTTGCTGCACGAAGGCTGCAAATGGTGGAAAATGCGGAGCACGACGTCGTCAACGGCGGCCAGTCGACGTCCGGGTGGCATACCTGGACCCGCTGCTGTTCCTGCGTACGCTTTTCCGAAAGAGGGAACCTCAGCGTTCCCCTCCGAGCTGCTGCGGGTGGTGAACATGTTCACCTCGATGTGTGCTTCCGCTGGAAGCAGTTGCCTGGAAATGGGTCAGCTACAAGGTTCGGCTGCAACGAATTTGTTGAACGTTGGGTCCGCGTGAGCCGGGAATCTGCCGAGGAACGCTCGAGGCCGTAGATCTAGAGCCGGAGAGGTGGATTTTTCGATACCACACTGAAGCGGCGCTTGCCAGTGGATAAGCGAATTTCGTTTTCCCAAAAGAAGGAAGCCGCCCCCCCCCAGCTGGCTTTAGATCTAATATGAACGGTTGCAAGTCCCGCCTGGCAGCTCTATGACCTAATGTGCTGTACATAGTAGGTACTACAATGTCCCAATCAGCCATAGGGTCACACCTCACCCGCTGACTGAAACGGACCGTGACGGACTCCTAGTATCTACTGTACGCGTAGAATCTGCAGATGCCGGGGGCGGGGCGCAGAAGCACCGCGTCGTATATAAGGCCTGGTGTACTGTCATTGAGCGATATGCTCCCAGCGGACGCGGAGAAGCAATACTCAAACACGGAGAGAGAGGGATTGGCAATTCACCGGGCCGTGACGAAGCTGGAGTACTACCTTTGGGAAAGCCATTCACGGTGGAAACGGATCACTCCGCGCTGCTGGCACTGGCCAAGCACGGAGACCTGTCGGGCTTGAGATGGGAGTCCAAGAACGTCCAGTCGGCACGCCAGATTTTCAATGCTCCCAGGTGAGCTATCAGGGAGAAGTGGGGCCGGTGCCCCAAGAAAACGGCTGCCGATGGTGACGGGTCCTGCACCGTCGCGGTCGCCAGTACAAGGGAGAGCTTTCCTGAGAGCTAGTAGCTCGACCTGGTATTGAGCCATGCAATTATGGTTTTCCGCCCGAACAATTGACACCCAGTAGCGCCCAGTGTTTTGGGCATATTTGGCACAACCATAGGGCCTCCGGGGATCTTGTACATACCCTGTGGTCCCGTTATATATATATATAGGCCAGGCCTCCGCGTTCGCGAAGGCATCAGCAACGCGTATCACGTAGGACGTTGGCGACAAGTCGGTCATGACCCCAACCTCCGATTCCTTGGCGATTTGGTGCGTTTCTTGGCCCTCATGTTCGCCAAGACCCAGCGCTATATGCGAAAGAAAGCTGGCGTTCACGTACCATGACATCCGGCTGCATGTCCCCATGATGTAAAAGCAGGCAACCCTGGCGGCTCTGCAGCCCCTACAATCCAGAATCGCGCAAGTACTGTCAGTAATCCTGTTAGTTACCTCACCACCCCAAAGGAAAAGCCTGCAAATAACGAAAACAGAATGATCGACATCCCATACAATCCGGACGCCGACGCCGCACTAGAGCAGCTCAAGACGGGCGAGGCGAACTTCGTTATTCTGGTACCGCCCGGTTCCGATATTGTCAAATCAGTTATGCTTTGTCGACCTAATGTTATGTGTGACATCCTCCACCAGTCAGTCGAAACCGACCCGACCGTCCACATCGCGCTCGACACACACGGCACCGCCGCCACATTCACCGACCTGGCAGGCAAAGTCAAGCCAGACGCCCCGCGGTTCGTGTTCTACACCCACCCTGACGGTCGCCGTGCGCCATCCATGGGTAATTACCAAAAACAAACCATCTTCGAGGTCCTCGCGGTATTGATTTTGGATCTTTTTGCGATGCCAGTGCTTGTATACGTGTGCCCGCCTACGGCGCCCGTGAAGTCGAGGATGGTCCATTCGGGGTTCTTGCAGCTGATGGTGCATGTGTTGAAGACGCGGAGGGGGTATCATATCGTCAAGAAGGTGCGTCTACATCAACAGGTAGTCATCCTAGCATCGGAAAGCGCGCAAAGTTGACTTTATCTGAATTGAAGTTCGAGGTGGAAAACATGACGGATGTGGACGGGCGGGAGGTTGACGAGCTGCTGGCGTAGACGGGCGGACGGGCGAGATGCAGAGAGATAGACGTGGGGGTGGTCCGGGAAGGCGGTGCCTTTGCGTATGGGCGGGACATTGTATGTAGGATGGGGTGTAGATAATGTATGCTTTCCGCGCAAACGAGAGGCCGCCGAAGTTGGACGTACTGTACTGTACTTAGACTACCTAAGACACCTCGAAACTGAGTGCTGTAATTGTACCTGGATGAGCCATAGTGGCAAGAACAGTGAGCCAAAGCCCGTGATTTGAGTTGCTCTTGCTACAGAGCATCGGTGCTGGGAACATATCACAATCCGATTACCTGTCGGAATCTCTTCCCACAAAATCAGATTTTGCAACGTCAACACAACATGATGAAGATGCCCATGTCCATTGAAAATGTATGTAGAAAACACAACATATCTGAGGATGTCCCCAAGTGACATCTGAGGAACGAAACAGACATCATCCGCTCCAACCCTCGCCAACGGTCGCCCATCTCCATCTCCATCCCCTCCATCGATCAACCCCACTCCCAAAATCCCTTATACCGGCTCCTGAGTATTAGCGAACCCCGCCTCGACAGGCACCTCCATGACCCCCGCATGCGCACACACCACAAACGCACACACCGCGATCATATAAAAAATCGTACCCGTCGCCCCACTGATCCAGATCATCAACACACTAACCACCGCAAACACCGGCCACAGCCCACTAGGCGTCACCGTCCACCTGCCCCGAAAGATGCTGGTCGGCACATTCGCCGGGAGAGATGAAATGAACTTGAACCCGCCCAGCACGAACAGTATGGTCACCAACAGGAAGATATTGGTGAAGAGGAGGTAAGCGGTGATGATAAGTACGATGAGGATGTAGTTGTTTTGGAAGTAGGTGAGGTTGTGGTTCAAGCGGGATGAGAATTGGGCGATGGATTGCGGGCGGGAGAGGCGGGTGCGGTCGAAGAAATCGGAGAGGGGTTTGAGGGTTGAGAGACGTTGGCGGGAGGTTTCTTTGACGGTTTGCCAGGTTGCGGCGTCGATGCGGGCGTAGGAGGTGAAGCTGGTGGGGGCGGAGCCGCCGGGGAGGATGTTTGACATTTTTGTGGGTGGGTGTTTTGCGAGCGGTTGAGATCAGTGGCAGACGTATGAGTGGAGGACGGACAGCGCTAGAGCCGTTTAAGAGTGTGGTGTTGAAGGGGAACCGCCCGTTCCCTGTTACGCTTTTATGTTTTTTCAAGGACTGATGACTTGCAGGTGATCTCTGGCGGAGTGTTCCGTGAGCTTTGCGGCCAATAAGACAAGCTGGCTGGGTGAGACTGGGAGGGACGTGGCAGGAACGCGTTGAACAGAACCTTGGCACCCGTCCAAGCCACGCTTCACACGCAGCTTCACACGGCCGCCTTCTGGCATTCAAAGTCCCACCTACGCCCTCTCTTCCCTCTTCCACTATCTAGCAGCCAACAGATGGCGCTTTTCTTCTTCACCATATCACCATTGCAGAATGGTACCATTCAGAATGAAATCTTACGCCAATGAAATACACATACAGCCTAAAAAGACTCCGCCCTGGGCGAAAGACGAAGTTACGTTGAGCACCATCGCCATAGACCGAGACCCGAGAACACCACCCTCACTACCGCGACCCCGCCCGCCCCAATGTTGCTGGTTTACGCGCGGAGGTGCATCAAACACGGAAGGACGCATTGGATGAGTCCGTCGATTGGACCGGCAGCGGTCGAGAGAGCGCATAACCGACGACGAGGTCAACCCCCTGAGTTCGTCTCCAACATCGTTCCCACCCGGATTCCAAGTTCGTATCAGTCTTCAAACTGCTTTGCCCGGATTGGAAGCTCCTACCATGACAGGAGGAGCTCCTCAGTCATCAGTCGTCTCGGTGAGCAGAAGCGTGCCCCAAGTCGACTCGTGACCATCGGAGACGTCCTTCTCCATGTCCGTGACCACACCGGGCAGCTGTCCGGTCTCTACGTCCATCGTCACCGTCGCGCATGGCGAATGCACCCCCATCGTTGCCTCCCATGCACAGATCTACGCCGTATCCGTCACCCTACCCTCCTCAATCACGCCCCTAAATCTTCGGATGCAACACGGGATGCGTAACCCCCTCCCTGCAAGCCACACAAGGCTCATCCCTCCCCGGCCCACCCCAAATCGTGCACACCAACCCGTTCGGATCCTCCACCGTCACGGGCAGGGTCGGGTTAAGGTCGTAATGCCCGCTCGCGTCTTTGATTGCAGCGAAGCGAATGTGAACAAGGTTGCCTAGGGCAACGAGGTCAGCGAGGAAGGGGTAAGTTGTCAGGGCGTGGGCGAAGGCAGCGGCGAGGATTGTTGGGGCGGAGAGAGGGGTGTTGGTTGGCAGGGGTGGTGAGAGGGCAGTTTCTCCGTCGGGAGGGGCGTACTCTTGCGACATGGTGAAGTGAAAGAGGGTTCCACTGAGAGTGCTTGCGAGACGCAGCCAGTACGTACGTATACTGTACTTCGTAGTGTAGGTTCTTCGACTTGCGCTTACAAATTCACTTGGGGGGGCCACTCCTGGGGCACTCTCAGGGAGGGAGGGAGGGTGCATTTAAAGCCGCGAGCTGGGTGGGAAAGCACGTGACTGCACAAATAAACCAATGACATCCGCAAGCGCCGTCACTTCTTACGTACAGCTGTTTCTCCATCCCAATAACCAACCGTCCCAGCGTCCTCCAAACGCACAGCAGGAATAGTCTCGCTACGACTCGGACATACTGTGTACTGTATATGTACATACAGCACATACCCTCACTCTTTGCTTGGAACGCCTGCGGAAGAGGAGCGCTTCCATTGACGGCTGAGTCCAGTCCGGTTACCCACCAGACACACCATCGTACTCGCTGCAACTCCAATACGCGCCGCCGAAACAGGGCAAAATAAACTGGCAGCTCTTAACGGTCCCCCTTTGTCTTTTCCCCTTCCCGGTGCCCCACAATGGAGGTGGTCCACCAACCCAACAGGCCATCGTCCACCCAACTGGAAGCTCCAGAACCCCCCTATCTGGCGCTCCTCACCTCGCTCAACAAAGTCTTCGCCCACGAACTCCGCACCTGCGAGACACTGTCAGCGCCCGATCCAGTCCTAACCCGCAAATTCCGCCATGTCCTCCAATACGCCTGGGAAATGATCCACAGAGTCGACGGGCTCATCAACAGATACCACACCATCCCCCCCTCAGAGGGCCGGGTCATCTTTACCACCGCGCGACTGTTCGCCGAAAGCACATGCGAGGCGCTCACGGGCCGGTCGAACGAGAACCTCGGGGGTGTTATACGATCGTTTACGCGGTCGACGGAGCTGAGCAGGGTGGCGGGATTGCTCACTCAGGCTGTCCTTGGGCACCTGGATCTGCTGAGAGTGAGGGCGAATACGTGGTCGCACCATCAGGGCGATCAGGTGCTGGATTGGCCGGATGTGGTGGAGGTTATGGAAGCCGCGCGGAATATCTTCCGGCTGTTGTATATGAACAGACAGATGAGGAAGCCGTACCAGCCGCCGTCGTTCGGTGACGCCTTAACCCTGGGCGGGACCGGTGCACTTGTGAAGACCTATGGCTGGGACACACCCGAACCGTTACAAAATGTGAATGGCGTCATCGTCGTAGACGACATGGGCGTCCTCATCGGCCGCGACGAAGACGAAGCCGAACAAGTGAACCCATACGCCTCCGCCTCCTCCAAAACAATTACATCCTCCTCTGAATCAAACACCGCCGCCGCCGCGCGCGGAAGCAGCAGCAGCAGCAGCAGCATCACCACCAAATCAACGTCGACCGTTACCATCCGTCAGGTGAGGAAACAACAACAACAGCAATTCTCCCCTTCAAAACAGGCCGAAAATGACTCCCCACTCTCCCACAAGCTCTCCTCAACCTCCCTCAACACCAAAACCGTCAAACTTGCCAACGCGACTGCCAGAGCCACCCAGGACCAATGGGTCCTCGAGAACCTTCAATGGCCGCAAAGTGCCTCTGACTCAGACACCACAACTCCAAAACGCAAAGAGTCGAAGCAAACCATGCAAGTCAAACTCGACTGCGCGAAGCTCGCACTCCGCGAACCCAGTGCGAATTATACGGTACGGTCTGATCGGTCGGGGTCATATTCCACACCCCACCAAAATCGAAATCAAAACCAGAATGGGAACAGACCAGGGGGTCCCGTCAGCACAACTGAGTGGAATTGCGCGGCGGCCCCCTGGAAAAACGGGTCGGGGTGGGATCTACCTACCCTACCGGAAAGTGACACAACAACCTACGCACTCGGTGCCTCGGCCGTGGAAATATTCAAATCCCTCGGCTACGGCTCCGCTGGCTCTACTGCAACTGCATTGTATGATGACCACGATGCACGCACGACGGGGAGGTCGTTCGAGGCAGACGCGTGGGATGAGTGTGGGTTCGTCATAAAGAATTCGCCTAAACCCGTCCCTGCCATCCCCATTCCCGCGCCCAACATCAACAACAACCACCACAAGAACCATAAACAGCACGATACAGGCTGGGGAACTACGCCCTCCCCGCCCCGGTTCCCGTGGGAGTCACCACCGAAATCGGAGGCGGACCATACGAACAATCACACGCTCGGTAGGCCCACGACACCAACAGCGACGAATGATAGGAACGCAGCGACGAAAGACCGATCCCCGCGAACCAAACTACAGTGCAGGTCGTGCAAACAGTGGAATGGGGCGAGGGCATGTCCGTTTTTGGCATGTGTCAGGTGTTGCCCTTATCCGAATTGTCCGGGGCATTGAACGGATTGTTGAGTGAGAGTAGAAGTGCGGAGCCTGGAGCATTGTGAGGGTTGATAGGACGGCTGAGGTGGATGGAAGATGACCGACCCTGCTGCTATTTGATATTGGAGACATATTCTCGCTTCGCTTTTTCGTTTCTTGGCATTTTCGCATTGTAACTCGACTCCCTCCCTCTTCTCAACTCGGATTGGATTGGATACGCCACCCGACGATGGGATACATATACCCCGCCGCCTCCCGCCGCGACAAGCCCCCAGAAATCAACGAACTTTGATTTTGAGATACCCCGCGCGGTTTTATGTAGATAGCTTAGCAGATCAGTTTCTTCTCTCTGGCTTGTCTTTTTTTTTTTGGATAGCACATGGAAATATATCGGAAGCCATTCCGGGAGGTCTTTTGCGAAGAATGAGACGTGGCGGCCGTGATTTTATGGCTTCGGACTAATTTGCTGACGTGACATCTTAATTCATGTTCAGTTCGGACGCGTTGCTGGTTCCGACTGCCGCTGTCCTGCCTCAGTAGAAAACACCGGTTTCACACGGAAAGCAAATCTCTGTGTACATGGATTCGGGGGACGCATGATGAACGACTTTGTTGGGAAACCATAGCATTCACAGAAACCATTTACCTGGGTCAGACCGGACTGCTGGTGTGGTCTCACTTCGGACATCCCTTCCAACAACGCGTCGAAAACCGCGTCGAGTCCGCCCAGTTGTCTAGGGACGGTCCAGCTAACGAAGGGTCTTGGGATATCCCAGCCTCAGCATCCGCCGCCGCACCGCACTACTCTATTGCCTCAAACGGACGCCGCCTACTCTCCCCTGCCATCCGCGCCTTGCAGACTCCGGCTGTAGTTTCGACGACAACGCCCGCAGGTCCCGTACAGTGCCCGCAGTCTCGGCAGGATACAAATCAATCATTTGAGAGAAGGGTGGGGACCATCCACATTTCGACTGCAATTTACCAGGAAACGCGAAACTGTGGCCGGTGGGCTTTCCTGTTCCTTGTGGTCCGACGATGTTTTTGTGCCTATCCAACCCGCAAAGCATGCATTGCTATACAGACTTGAGCTTGAAGGGAAGCAGACCTGGAAACGCGACGTGTGGCATTTCTCCCGCTACGCGTTGTCCGAAACTGTCGCGATGTCCGTAACCTCTCTTTCTCTTCCGCGGTGAGAGAAACAGGTTGTTCAGTCTGAATGCTGGAAGAGGTGGAATTGGGGCACATAGTCATCACATGTCCAATGTCCGTATTACTCCGACTCACAGGTATAAATCCCTCACTATATATACATCTGCATGGCAGCGTCCCCTTCCCCCTCGCCCCACTCATCCCCCCGGTTCCGAATCTAATCAACCGCAAAATGCGTATGCCTCTCCTTCGGACTCATCCCACTCCTCGGTATCATCTCGTCCCTCGTCGCGGGCACAACCAACGCACTCCTCGGCAACGACACCCGTCTTTGCCCCAACATCCCCGACGCCGGCGGCCCCAACATACCCCCCGACGACACCGAAGACGATGATATCGTCGGTAACGCCGCCGACAGCCTCCTCCCTATTCCCCCTTGCGGGGCAGACCCGTACAACGGTCCACTACCCCCTTTTTCTAACCACCCATCCACACCCTCCCCTGGCGGCGGTATGGGTATCGCCCCCTCCCCCTCCCCCTCGACAAAAGACTCCGTCAACCCCGACTCCCCACTCTCCCCACTCTCGACCGAATCAATCCCCGCCTCACCCCACTCCCCCGTCCCCACAACCCCCTGCGGCCCAACACCCGCACCCGCACCCGCCGGACACCATAGCGCCTGATCGCTCGCGCTCAAATCCCCCGCCTCCGCCACAAGATCCGGCCGCAGTTCGCCTGTCTCTTTCACGACGTCGGATACCGTGTGGTCTAGTAACCGCCGGAAGGTCGAGTAGTCGCCGTCGGCGAGCTGCGAGAGGGTTTGGAGCAGGGGTTTGCAGACCACGAGGGATTTCTGGAGTGTGGGGTGCGTGCTGGGTGGGTGGAGGAGGGTGTATTCGAGGAGGAGGCGGCGGAGGTTCTGGGGTTGCGAGGGAAGGGTGAGATATGGGCATGGAGGGTTGGATTATGTGTGTGTGTGTTTTTTTTTTACATACCTCGTTGAAGAGGATATTATCCAACGCGTTGCGCGAGTTGCCTTTGTAGAGTGAGGACCGCCGTGATGCGGATTGACTCCTTACCGACGAATGCGAGCCTGATTTCGCGGCACTACCCAAACTCAAACCATCAGCATGAATCCTAAAGCTCCAAGATTCCCCATCGCTTCCCCTTGCACATTACTTGAAAGCCCTAAAAAGCTTGAAGATCGCGCCAATAGTCCGCCGTCGTTCCTTGATAAACTTCGCCGGGTACATCCGATGGCTCACATACAACCCGCCCACAATAATCACCACCCACCCCGCGATCGTGATGGGGACCACATAGTCCGGGTTAAGCGACATGCCGGCGAAGATCCAGCCGATCAAGGCTACCCAGGAGGCGAGCAGGGAGGCGAGGGAGCGGTAGAGGGGCATCCAGGGGACGTTGCAGGGCTTACTGGAGGAGATAGGGGTTAGTGAAAGGGGAGGGGAGGAGAGGGGACAGGAGGGGGAGACGTACGTGAGGAATACGCCGATGGCGAAGAGGAGGTTGACGACGAAGATGCCGCCGAGATAGAGTGTTTTGTTGGAGTCTTGGAGGAAGGCTTGCCAGAGAACGAGTAGGAACTTGATGAGGTGGTCGGTGGCGAAGAAGAGTCCGTCCCATCTGAAAGCAAAAGAATGCGGCATGTCGGATGAACGCCCGTTTGACAACGGATCCCTTCACATCTCACCACCAGCATGCACAGACGTACTTGATCTCATTCTTGCCAATATCCTGCCACACCACCCTCGTCACCAAATTCATCGGCACAAACAAGTCGATCAAGACGGCGCCGATAATACTCATGGACCAATGCCTCGCACTCGTCCAACACTCCACCTCGCACAACGCGCTCATCCTTGCCACCGCAGGCGTATACCTGCACCCCAACGGCGCCAACAGGGTCGTCGTCGCAGGCACATAGCCCACCGTCCCCAACAACGGCAACAACGCCTCAGCGGGGTACAACAGAATATGACCGATGGAACTCTGGTTTATCCGCTGAGCGATGTTGGAGAGGATGAGCAGGGTGAAGATGTTCCAGAGGAGGATAGCGGAACCGAACACCCAGAACGTCCATGCGACGCTGAAGTTGCCCGCGAGGAAGGTGGCTCCGCGCGCGACGGTGTCCCATTGCGGGATGACGTGGAAAGCGAATTCGCAGAGTTGGACGGTTTCCACGGCGACGAACAGGAGGGAGAGGTAGTTGGTCTGGTTGGGGAACAAAGATCAACAACCCACAACGACCCCCTTCCACCCCTCTGCCCTGTTGTTTCGACGTACCAAATTCCCGCGAACAAGCTCCTTCCTCACCCTCGACGGCCATTTTGCCCTAACCTTATCCCGAAACTGCAGCCTCACACTAAACCAGAACGCAATTAACAGCGATACCAGCAGCGTGCCGAGCGCCACTAGGGTGAACATCGCGCCCGATTGGGAGACTTGGAAGGCGACGCGGGAGTGCAGGACCGTCATGAAGGGGGACATGGTTGAGATGTAGGTTTCGCAGGGGGGTGCTGTGCGGGGAGGTGAGAGAACATGAGGGGGGGTATGGGAGATGCGGAGGATGGGAGATGGGGAGATGGGAGATGTTGAATGAATACGTACCCGGAGCGTCAGCAGGAACGTTATGCGTCCCGTCCCGGAACGTAGCCTGTGTCTGCAGCACCAACGTCGTATCTCTCACCGTCCCGTTGCCGAGCACGGTAGCGGTCCCGTCTCGCATGTTCGACACCTGATACGTCCTGCCCCAACAAGATGATATCAGTCCAGCTCCCACACTCATCGCAACGTGAAATGATAAACGAGGAAACCCTACCCATCCCTCGAGAGCGTCTCCGAATCAAAAAACACCGGCCCCGTCGCGCCCAGGAACCCTTCTACGCTTCCCAGCAACGCCGTCAGGTTCTTGGAGTAGTTTCCGGCTGCGATTGAGGAGAGAGGGGTTTGGGAGTCCAGGAGGGAGCGCCAGATGTGCGCGAAGGCCCAGATACAGTCGTAGACGAACCTATGGGAGTGAGTGGGGGTAAATGTGGCGAGGGGGGTCGGTGAGTATGGGGGAAAGCGGGAGGGAGAGGAGGGAGGCTTACATGGATTGGATGTAGGGGGTGCCCATGTTGCGGTCGGTGAACCTGCGGAATGGGATGAGATGAGGTGAGATGTTGGGGCTTGAGTGGGGCAGGCGACAGGTGATAGCGCTTACGAAACCCAAGTAACCTACATCTGCAGGACCTGCTCGTACAGTGGGCCATCGCCTTCCACTGGGAGAGGGATGAATAGCATCAAATCACTGTCAAAGAAACATGGCTCGTGAAGTCCACCGAACACGCAGACATAAGCACACACCTGAACCGCTCACAATGAACCCGTCCAACAGGTGATAGTCCGGCGGCTCCATCTGCGCCGGCGCCCATAACGCCGCTTCGACCGCTAGCCATACGTATTCTCGGGCGAGCAGTCCGGCGTCCCTAGAGTTGCGAGTAGGGGCAAAACGGAAGAGGATATCAGGGTACAGTTCGGTGAATTGTCCTCATCGTCTCCCCCGTGAGTCTTCCCAAACGGCATCCCCCGGGCCGCATGCACGCCACCACACATCCTCGCCACCCACACACCTCGCGACCGGCAAAATATCCACCAAATCATCCTCCCGATTCCCAACCCATATAATAATCCTCGCCTTGCTCTCCGCAATCGACTTGATCGCTGGTCGGTAGTATTTCGGGTAGTACTGCTCGATGCTGAGCACCCGGATGTCGTTGGCAGCGGCTAGGGCGGAGAACATCGTTACGACTGCGTGGGAGCGGTGAGTGATCTGAGAGTGGGAGAAAATCAGGTGGGGAGGGGGACTTACTGCCTTTGGCTGCGGTGGAGAAGAGGTGTTAGTGACGTGGCGGAGAAGGGGTGTCAAGAGGCGGAGACATACCATAATCAGAGTTGTCATACATCATGGCTGTCTAGCAATGACACGAGGAAACGGGTGAATGTGAGCACAAACGTGGCTTTTGGCTAAGGTGTCCAACCGAAAAAAAACAAGGTTAAGCCTAACCTGCGCCCAGTTATAGTACTGGAAGATGCGCAGGAACGCCGTTGCATGCATCTGGTCGGAGGGAATCGTCCTATGAGCAAAACGAGTGTGGATAATAGTTATAGCTTGTGTGGTCGGGCTGCATGGAAAAGCGGGGCCTGACAGAGCGCACCTGAAGAAAAATGGGTACTTTTCCTTATTGTCGAAATCGCTGGCGGTCGCTGTTGACCCGCATATCGGGATCTGGAGGTAGCCAGTTGCGAGCGCGGGGCCGATTGTTACGCCGGATGTTATGTCGCCTGTCGGCAACGAGGGAAGAAAAGAAAGTCAGCCGATGGGCGTCCCAAATCTCCCGCAGGGAGTGACTGTCCCCACCGCGCAAAACCGACCTACAAGCCCAATCGCCCCATCCTTCGCCAAATCCAACGCATTGCTCATCCCCTCCCGCACCATATCCTGCGAGTCCCTCGGATCAAGCTGTATATACGCGTCGGCAGGCAGGAGCGACGTAGCGGAGATCATATCGATCGCCAGTTGCATCGTCTCGAAGTACGCATTCGAGTAGTTCAGCGGGTCCACGAAGTGCACGTTGGTGAAGGGCAATATCACCCCGAGCTTGAGCACTGTCGCGTTGGGTGGTGGCGTGCTGACGGTCGCGCATCGTGTTGGTGGTGGTGAGAGGAGGACGGTGAGGAGGAGGGCGGTGAAGATCGGAGCGCATGACGAGCGGAAGTGGCTAGGATGTCGCATAGCTTCATTGAGAGCCTCCTCCACCTCTAGCTATCCCGCGAGCCTGTCGTGTGTTGAGCAGAATGGTACGTATACTCGAACAACGGCAAACCTGGCTGAGAGAACAGAAAACCGTTCGGAAGGATAACAGTTGAGGCAAAACCGCAGAAAACGGCAACGGCGGGCGTAAGACTGAAGCCAAATTAGAGGGTTTTCGATGAAGTATTCAGGTTTGATCGGAACAGTGAGTCGTGGATTCGATCGGTTACGGGGGCGGTTTTCAGGGGTTGCCTCCTGAGACCGGAAATGAAAAACGAGTCACTGGAGCTAATAATGTGGTCAATGCCTTGCACTTCTTTCAGTCGGATATCGACCGGCGCGGGGCTGGGATCTAGTTTTGAGTGAGCGGGTCTTTTGGAGTTTTCGGGGCCGGACGGAACTTCCTGAAAGAGTTTGTAGGATGGATGCGGAAACTTCGATGGGACGGTGAAAACAGAGAGGAAGCATAGTCCGCCGTCGGGGCGTCTTTGTTAGTTTGGGCGCCAACGTGTCCATTGGCTACTTTACAGGTCAGGAGGAAACTCAATCAATGTTAAACTTCATCGCCGAGCGGAGTTCCAATTCACACGCTGTCGAATCTGCATTGGTCGAGTCATGTGACTTGTGTGCTTATGTAAAAAGATCGGACTTCCCGCGTCCGAAAACCCGTCGGGTGCGCGCGAGGTGAGCTGATGGCGATGGGTGATTTGTGTCCTGCCACATACATATAAAGGACGGCAATGGTCGTAAGTCCGGCACCAATAATTCTCCTTCTCCGTCGGCGTAAACAGTGCAAGATGGCCGTCGGAAGGGAAACCCAGCTTAAGACCCGCACACGAAGCGATGTGCAAATACCGCAGCGGAGGGCATTACCGTCGGGCCTTATCGATATCACTCTCGCCCTGGGGCACCTCGCCATAATAGCGACGCACGCGATGACATTTGGAGGCTCGGTGTTTAAGGACCAGGAAGCGTTTAAGAAATGGTTCCCTAAGCAGTCGTCGCCGGCACATTACGTATTCAACTATGGCATGCTCGGCGTGGAGGTTTTCTTGTTCTTGAGCGGGTTCCTCGCTTGTCGGGCTTTGCTTCGAGCGCAGTCTATGGACGGACCTAGATTCAGCAAGAGGGAGTTCTACAAGCACCGATTGCTGCGATTGTATCCGACGCTGCTGAGCACCTCGCTTTTAACAATGCTTCTGAGGGCGGCAGAGAACCCAAAGCATGTGGAGATGAGTGCCGTGCTGCGTGATCTGACATTCACGACGAATCTCTATCCCGCAAGCACGGCCATGAACTCGATGCTGTGGAGTACAGCCGTCGACTTTCAGTGCTACCTCCTAGCACCGTTCGCTCTTCCCCTGCTACAAAAGCTGGTCCTGAAGAGCGGAATCAGGCCTCGATCGAGGTACATTGCGATGATCATCGTCGCTTCAACGGCGATGCGTTATTTCTGCAACACGTTCATGGACACGGCCCTCTTCAAGAGCCTTATGGACATGGCGACGATGAGTATGTCAGATCTCCTGGTCCTAAGTCCGTCAGAGTGGACAGCCTACATGAAGCCTCTTGACTGTATGTTTGGCGTTCTAGGACTCTACTCGAGCATCCTGTTCCGCTCGCTTCCCTTCGTCCTCGGTATGCTGTTGTACATTAACTGGGACGATCGCCGATCCCACCCACAGACCAACACCTCCAACTTCATGTGGGTGCCTTACGCGCTCCTCATGTCCCCGCCCGTCAGCGAAAAGCTGATGCAGCATTTCGGATACCACTACAACGAATGGCTCTTCGTCCTCCTCCTCCCGCAATTCTGCGGTTTCGCCTACCACATCCTCGACACCCTCTTCGACCTCGCCCCCGCATGGCAAAGCCGATTCGACGTCATCGCCACTCGGGGTGGGTTCTCATGGATCGCGCGGCAATCATTCACCAGCTATCTCCTGCACAGTCCCATTGTCGGGGGTATAGTCATCGCCGCGCACGGGAAGGCGGAGGGACCGCCGTCGTACCTCCCGGTGATGATTGTGTGGGTCGCCGCCTCTGTTATTTCGTTAACGGTGTCGTGGGGGTTCAATCAGGTGGTTGTTGGACCCATTGATAAAGCGTTGACGGGACTTACGGTAGGTAAGGACAAGAGGGAGAGACGGGAAGCTGGGATAAAGAAGGATCTGTGAGGATGGGGAGACGCTTCAGACTGGGGATTGATCCCAGACTCCGAAGTCAATTGCGTCTGTTCCTGGGCCCTTTGGTGCTCGGCGTCATTCAGGATGGTTGATGGGATTTCGATGAGAGTCGTGCGCTCCTGACCACCATGGGCTCCTGTCGCGTCTCCCTGGATGAGCTCCTCAACAGCGCCTCCTGTGGAGACGGGACCCTCGTACCTGGCGTTGTCCACCGGATCCTCACCGCGATGGTCAGGGACGGGGTCGGAAGTAAGACTGGGCACGCGGTAGGCGGTCTTGCGCGTCACCCACGCAGGGAGGTCTACCGTCGAGTTGGGGTTCACCAGATAGGGATTGGCCTCAGCAGGGGACTTGCCCGCGAGGAGCCCTTCCTTAATGTGCTCGACTCCCTTGATCTGTCTAGCCGTAGATGTCATGATTGCTATAGTGTTTGATCTGTTGCTCTGTTTGGTTTCTACCAGTCTCTGACAAACAAATTTCAAAAGGTCCTTGTGTTTGTTCAGAATAGACTGATTCTTCAGTAAGACCGCCGCGCTCGTGAAGGAACGCGCCTGGATCTCGTCCCTCGTCACTTTCAAACTCCGCTCGCCGACAGCGAAGACGATCGCCGCGGCAGCTTGGCTGGTTGGCGAGACAAACTCTCGACAAACACACAAAAGCCCTCATATCCCCCCACAAAGTTCCCACAGGGCCGTCACCTCGTCCACTGGGAGCAAGAAAAAAAGACATCATGTCTCGTCATTTACGAGCTCAGCGAAAGTGGCTGCAGAACAACAAACGCAAGTTAGCGGACGAGGCGGAAGAGCCGCTGAAGGCAAAGTTAAATAAACTCTGGCAGCGTGCGGAGAGTCTCGACCAAGCCGGAGTGGACGATTACGCCAACTTCCTCGACGTTGTGTTCGACAATCCGACAATCAAGACCGGTGCGAGCAGTTAGAACTCCGTATACAAGAGCTGGAGGAGAAGCTGTTGAAAGCTACGAGTGACATTGAAGACCTGAAGAACGACAACGAAGACCTGAAGAACGACAACAGACAACTGAACGCTACCCTCGATGCGCAGGCACGATCCGCGCTCCGGCGACAGATTGCCATCAACATCGATTGGGAGGTGAAGATGGACTTCCTCCAGCTGACATCCGAAGACAAAACGGCGTCGATGAAGTACGGCTACGGACCGCGCAAGGGTCAATCCAAAGGCGTTGTCTTCGGATGCCAGCTGGAGGAAGTCCATCTAAACTGCCGCTACACAAGGCAATCGAATGGGCACAGGTAGCGGCTGAGAAAGAGGATCTGAACGATGTGATGGAGACGTGGTTTGGCCCGCCGGAGAACGGAAAATCAGAGATGTTCAAAGGCACTATGGAGTCCTTGAAGCAGTTCTCTGTGGACCCTCATCCCATAGCCTACAAAGGGGTTCCGGTGGATGCCAATATGGCTAGGGAACTGGTTCAGGGCATCAAGGAAGAGTTCCTGGTCGACGTGGCTGTGGAGTATGTAGGAAAATTGGAGATTCGCCGGAATCAATCGGGTCAGACATTGTTTCTGTTCTCCCATGGCCATGAAGATACGGGGGAACGAACCATGATATGATACTCATAGGCGGTAAGAAGTCACAAGGGCCGTCGACACAGCTATCCATCAGCAGCCCCGTGGGTCGACATTTGTACTTCGGACACCACGTCGCTGTAAAGTGCCAAACTTCCGTATAGCCACGTTGTCGAAGTTGGTCATACTCGATTGAGCCGTACTCTGTCACAATATAGTTTTCACCCATAGTCTACTTCTGATGATAGGGTTTCCCTTTGGTGGTGTCTGTGTCTGAAAGACATCAAAGTCCGCTTCGACCCGACAGGTAAGGACAAGAGGGAGAGACGAGAAGCTGGGATAAAAAAGGATCTGTGAGGATGGGGAGACGCTTCAGGGACAAAGGGAGGTTGGGTGTTTGATCCATGTATCTACAGTATATTGCATCATTTCCATACTGGTACGGGGGATCAGACCCTGTTGAAGCTTGAACGTGTAGGATATTGCCGCCTTGACTTCGGCATTTAGCCTCGAGGCACATAGGAATCGAACAGGCAAACCAAACCAAGTGGGCTTTGTCGCTTCACCTGCGTCCCCCTGCGATGAGGGACCGGCAAAGACGACATCGCGCGCGCTGGACTCTGCGCGCGTATAGGTACTCCCTTTGCGGTTTGTTTCTTGGCGAACCTTTGGACCATGAATAAAAATTGGCCTTCAACCTCGTTCATTGGAACGTACAGTACTACGGACCATACGACGAGAGGCTTTCAGGTCGAAATAACACTGCCCGAGGAACATCCGATGTGAGTGTTCCACATGCGTACGTACAAGCGCGTTGGAGCTTTTGAAGACGCCGCGCGTCCCCGTTGAATTACAGTAACTGCTTGGCAAATGCTTGGCACATCGGATTTCCGACCAAGGAACGTTGCAGACAGTTTTCCAGGATATCATTGTTCGAAAAAGGTATAAATGCGAAACGGGTGGCAATGCTCCCTTTTCGCAGCAAGGCAGTTCCGCATCTGTGTGCTTCTTCAAGGACCTTTCTACCACATCCATCCATTTGCACAATGACGATACCACAGATGTCCCCCCGCGACCACTTTCTCGCTTGGATGGATGCCGTCGACGTCGCCGACACAACACAAACGTTCGATGCCATGGTGGCCGCCGCCAACGTCACCTCCTCCCAAGGGCTAGCTCTCTACACCGCCCTCAAAGCCGCTCTTCTCCCCATCCTGCCGTACCGCCAAAAAGGCTTGTTCACCGCCATCGACGGCAAACTCGCTGCCACCGCTACCCTCCGCGAGGAATCCTCGCCTACCGGCCGCATACTCATCAGCGGTGCCGGGCCTTGCGGGCTCCGGTCAGCGGTGGAATGCGCGCTTCAGGGCTACCACGTCACAGTGCTGGAGCTGCGATCCCAGTTCAGTCGCCACAATATCATCAAGACGTGGAAGACGATCATCCAGGATCTGACGAGCTTGGGGTTGTCGCAGTACATGCCTGCCTTCCAGCCGCATGGACATCTACACCTGGAGACCAAGCAGATTCAACTTGTCCTGTTGAAGACGGCGCTGCTGCTGGGCGTCCGGGTGCAGTATGATCAGGGCCTTTGTGGCTTGATCGAGCCCATTTCTGGAGTCGATGCTCCGACGGCGTGGACAGGGTGGTCGTTACCCGCCGCAGAGGCAAAGGCGATCGTCAAGAGCAAGAACAATGCCGTTGCCGTGGATTCCACCGGCAACGAGAGTGCGGACGCTAATGAAAAGGAAGAGATGAGCGAGGAGGATACCCCGGCGGAGCTGGCCTTCCGCCACTCTGAAGCCAACCTCGACGGCGCCGAGAAGCGATCGAAAGTAGACTTTGTCGAACGTGCGAGCTCACAAGACGGCGTCATCACCCGCGCGGCGGCTGTACATACGATACCCTCGCATGCCGTAAAACACGAATTCGACGCCTTACTTGTAGCCGAAGGCGAATCCTCCCGGCTGCTCCGCAATCTCGGCTTCGACCGCAAGTACGTGCGCTTCGCCGAAGCGATCGGGATGGTCGTCAACCTCGAGTTCTCCCCGCAAGCCACGGACGCCAAATCGAAGAGCCGCGCCCCTGAACTCCAACTCCCCGAGTTCGTCGGTTCCCGCGCTCAAGCCGAGTGGCGTACCGGCCCGCTCGGCAAACTGGAGAAACTCGGTGTCGGCATCGAGAACATGGAGTACATGCGGGGTCTTAAGACCCATTTCCTCGTCATCACCGTCAAACGAGCATCCCTACATGAAGCCGGCGTCCTGCGCAACAACGAAGGCACCGTCCACGACGTCCTATCACCCACCAACGTCGACATCACCCAACTCCGCTCATTCGCCCGTCACACGGCCTCCTCGGTCGGCGTGCCCCCCGACGCGCCCTTCTGCGCACAACACGGCGTGCAGCTCTTCGACTTTTCCGCAAAAGCCATGACGATGCAATCCCTCAAATTCCTCAGCCCCGCCGATGACCCCACCCATCCAACCGCGGTCGTCCTCCCCATCGGCGACGCCTTCCAAAACCCGTTCTGGCCACAGGGCCTCGGCATCAACCGCGGGTTCCACACCAGCCTTGACGCCGTGTACGCCGCGCACTTGTTCATCACCACCCACGACACCGCGCTGGTCGAGCTGGAGCGCGGGTTTGCGCGCCGCACGTCCGAGTGGATGGCGTTTGCTGAACATTACTGCGTGCAGCCCAACCCGGCGGGACATTGGACTTCCGACCCTGTCACGCGGTACGCGCCGCGGCTGTACCAGAGCATGTATTTGAGTGAGAAGAGTGATCCGACGGCGAGGAAGGTTACGGAGCAGTTTAGGGGGATGAATGAGAGGGATTTGGAGAGGAAGAGGGCGCAGATTCCTGTGCCGGAGAGGGTGAAGGTTGCGCTGGGGTTGGATGAGCCACGGTAGGGACGTATGTGGATAGATCTGGCATTTAGCATTAGAGAGACGCTCTATTTCTGTAGTTCAGACTTTTGGCCCTCTGTACATAGTCTCCTCTTTGTCTTTCTTGTACAGAGATATCTCCAACATGTCACATATTGCCACGGCAACGCCTGAGCGATTGTTAGCGCGCGCAAGCACGCTACATGATTTCGAGGGGGAGGTTCGCGACTAGGACGATTAGTACATTCGTGTTCATCTATGTACTTGGCAATGCGTTGACTCGGTGAACGAGCAAATAGGCAGATGCAATGGCAGAAAATCCTCGCATCTCGGCTTACACAGGCCGTGCCCGCGGCGAGATGCCAAGCTCCGACAAAATATCCAGCCGTTCCCTCGCCTCTTTACATCCCCGCTGCTCCGCCTACACCATATTTCAAAAAAGAAAAAGCGCAAGTATCAGCATCCACACTCCTCTTCAACTCTACAAGCAACACGAACAAACCTACCTCCTTATACAACCGCAAGGCCTTCTCAACATCCTTCCCCACCCCGCTCCCAACCTCATACAACGCCGCAAGATTGTATGTCGCCCGCGCATGGCC
Organism: Fimicolochytrium jonesii; assembly: GCF_025526975.1. Taxonomy (NCBI): domain Eukaryota; kingdom Fungi; phylum Chytridiomycota; class Chytridiomycetes; order Spizellomycetales; family Powellomycetaceae; genus Fimicolochytrium; species Fimicolochytrium jonesii. The sequence goes on from NW_026515674.1 coordinate 843,898, forward strand.
CTGCCGCATCGCTTTGCGGTACCATGTTGCTGCGCCCGCGTAATCTCCTACTTGCTGCTGTTCCCCATCCCCATCCCCATCCCCATCCCCATCCGACTGAACGCTCTTGGCCCCAACCCCGTCAGGCGCCTCGGTCCCCGTCCACCCCAACTCGAGCAATTCACCGAGCATGTTCTGCGCGTTGGCGTCGCCTTGACCACCTGGGGACTGGGAGATGTCGTGGGACGGGAGATCGGTGGATGGGGCGGCGGCGGCGCGGGTGAGGTAGGCTATTGCGGCGGGGTGGTTTTGGAGGGGTGGGGGGTGGGTGGTGTAGATGCGGGCAAGGCGGAGTTGGGCCTTTGTGTGGTTCTATTGAGGGTTTTAGGTGGGTTATTGGCGCAGGGGGGTTAGGGGGGTTGGGGAGGAAGGGAATACCTTGTCGGCGGCTTCTTTGTAGTACCGCACGGCCATGGAAGTGTCTTTTGGGAGCACGCGGCCGGAGGCGTCGGAGCAGCCGGATTCGTAGAGGGTTGCGAGGTTGTAGGCTGCGTCGACGCTGGTGGGTTGAACAAAAGGGATCGTCAGCTACGAAGTCCTGGGGTGCACAAGAGGAAGAAGTGCCTCACCTGCCCAATGTGATTGCGAGATGAAACTGGTGGATTGCTTCCATGAAGTTTTTCTGTCGACGAGCGGGTGTGATGAAGAATTCGTCAAGATATCCGGAAAACAACAAAAAAAGAACCACTCACCTCAACCAACGCCAAATACCCCAAATTATTCGTCGCCCCCGCATGGCCCCCCGCCGCTGCCAACTTATACAACGTCTTCGCCATCACCACATCCCTCGCAACCCCCACCCCCTCCTCATAACATATCCCCAAATTATTATGCGCAGCCGGATCCCCGCTCTCCGCCGCCCGCCGAAACCACACCACCGCGTTGCCATAATCCCTCTCGACGCCTCCCAAGCCCCGATAATAGCAGCTGCCGAGCGCGTTTTGCCCGCGGGGTGAGCCGTGTTGCGCGGCGAGACGGTACCACGCGACGGCGGCCTCCGCGGGTGATCCGTCAGCGTCGTAGTTGGTTAAGGATTGAGGCACGCGCTGGAGAAGGGAAGCGACGCAGCACATTGCATCGACGTGGCCGGCCTCGGCGGCGAGGAGGTAGAGCTCGTAGGCGGTGCGGGGGTCCTGCGGGACGCCTTTGCCTGTTTCGTGGATGCGGCCCATGGCACTGAGGGAGTCGGTGTGGTTGCGGGAGGCAGATTGTTGGTACCACCGGATGGCGGCGGCCATGTCCATGGGGCGCCCGAGGCCGTGCTCGAACATTGCGCCGACCATGTGGATGGCGTCCGTGGAGCCGCGTTGCGCGGCGGCCTGCGGGCGAAGCGGGGAATTAGCATCGCTTTGGTCAGTTCGCTGCAGCTTCGGCGATAAGGAGGGTAGCACACCATGTACCGCTTGAACGCAATGTCGTAGGAGCGGGTCACCCCGAACCCAAGCAGGAATTTATCCCCTTGCATGAACAGCTTTTGCGCGTCATCCAACGTCAATTCTACAGAATGCCAGCTGCGTCAGCACCACTGCTGCGTAGTTCATGATACTCTATCAAACCCATTACCTTCCCAGTCAGGCGCCCCAGTCGCCACAGCAAGTTTCGCCACCTTCCCCGACGCCACCTCAGCAGCATCAGCACCATCCCGCGCCAGCGTCAACGTTAGCTGTATCATCTGCGACCAAGAAACAAAAAAAACACGTCAGTACTCCACACTCCTACTCCCTCCCCACAAGCCTCGCCCACATCTCACACGAACCCCCTACTAAACCTCAAAAAGGAACCACTCACCACATCCCGCCAACTCTCCGCCCACGCCTCCACCCCCTCCCTCACTTTCCGCGCCCGTCCAAACCCAACTTTCCTTCTCCCATACCGACTCAACCGGTTCGTCAGCGCTTCCGTGCGCCCGTAGAAAATTGAGAGGGCGCGGCCGACGGGGGTGAGTGGTTTTTGGAGTGATGGCCGTGGGGTGGGGGATGTGGGAGATGGGATGTGGGCGAGGGTCGTTGGGGTGAGGAAGGCGGTGGTGGGGGTTTGTGGGTCTGGGGAGGGGGCGGAGGTGGCGGTGGCGGTGGTGGGTTGCGTGGGAGGAACGCGCATGTAAGGGAGTAGGTCTGTTTTGCGCATATTGTACATTTCCTTTCACCACGGGGAAAAAGTCCGAGTGAGACACCATCAAAAACCCACCCACCACCATCACCCAACAACGGGCAAAGCACGCATCGGGACATACCACGACCTCCCCAACAACTTGTCCCAGCCGTCCATGCGCGGAGATACTCGACCGCGTCCGCACCGCCACCTCCACACATCTCTGCAGGCTGTCGTCCACCTGCGCCGCCGTGACGCCTGATAGGCCTGCCGCTAGTGCGCCAGCGGGGGCGCCGCGCGCGAAGGAGGGGTTCGTTACTAATAGTTGGGGTGGGGGGATGGGGAGGGGTTTGGTGTCGTGGCGGGGCTGTGATGGATGGGGTGTGATGAGTCCTGTACTCGATATGCGTCGTCTCAATCTGAAGCGAAACGTACCTCAACCCCATTCATCCGATCAATCTTCTCCTGCAACGCCCGCTGATGCTCTACGCTATTATCAAACCGCTTCGTTGCGATGTTGACCTTCAGCGCCGGCGGTTTGAGTTTGCCGGACCGCTCCGTGATGGTGCCCAGGTTGTGCTTGGCGGGGACGGGCGGGCCATCGGATGGGGTGCGGGATTTCGGTTTGGATTTGGTGTGGTGCGGCTTTTTGGCGAAGGCGACGGATGTTGCTGCGGGGGAGGGTGCGGTGATGCGCGGGCTGCTAGGGGGTGGTGGACGTGAGGGCATTTCTGCTGGACTTGCACAGGCTACTTATTGGGATTTGTTCGCCTGGTAGCTGGCAAGGAGATGCAGGTGTAGAGACAAAAGTCTGGTTCAACCGCACTACCAACCCCAAAAACGCCAGCATGCCGCCACGCAACGCCAGTAACGACCGCATACTGCATTACGCTTGATGCGTGGGTTGAGAGGCTGGAAGGCGGGCCCGCACAGCGCCGTCTAAGAGTAACCGTATGTTCTTCAGGGTGCTGAGATCTGAAAATAGGCATTGACAGGACTTTGACAGCGCGTTTCCTCCATATTTCCATGCGTCGGAAGTTCGGTACTCAGTGACTGCCCTACGTACCTACAGTACCTTGGAGAAGCCCATCATATTGGCAATAGGTTTACAGTTTCTCGCCAGGTGTCATTAAGTACCCAATCAGGCCGTCATGAGCGATTTACTGTGGGGCTTCTTCAAAGTAAATCATTGGGATGAGGGTCCATGGTGCAGGGATTCCATTATATGAGTCGAATGGTGGGGGAGAATGCCCGAGAAGTGTCTCGAGATCGGGGGAACCTGTCGATGATTGAGGGAGACTCTATGAGCCATGTACAGTAGTATATCATTGCCATGCGCAACGGGGCACTCATCTCTGTCCAGCGCATGCATGAAGAGCGCCAAGCTTCTCATTCGTGGAGCCTTAATGCGGAGATTCTGGGGGCCAGGCAAACATGCCAAGTAGCTCTTGGCAAACTCGCGAGGGTCTCAAGACCCGAATTATCCGCACGCACATACAGTGTCACCCATCGGTGCTTTGCCCTGGTTTCATTCACCCACTCCTCTCCATCGTCTTTGCCCGACAATTCGCGAAAGCGAACGGAAGAACGTCTCTCCGATCATCTGTCACAGACTCCGCAGAGGAAGGTGCTCTTGGTGAATCGCCCGTCACAGATTTTCAACAGCAACGACGCTGACATCACTGCTGCTGCGGCAAGGCTTCACCCGTGGTCCTCAAATAGATCCAGCGCGGGCCTGTAGGCTGAATGAGCCTGTGAGGGAGGGTTTGTCACCGTTTGTGTCTGTTTGTGGACTGAAGATCGGCTGCGGTTGTTCCCCGGTCAATGAATAGACAGGAGACTAGCCAGGCCGCCCACCAGCCCGCGCCGATCTCCTATTTTTATTGCCTCGTCGCCGCCGTTCTGTTCTCGGGTTCAACTACTACTAGTATACAGTACTCCTCCAGGGAGAGAGAGAGAGAGAGAGAGAGAGAGGGGTTTAGGGCCTGCACCTTGCGCCCAACAAAGCCACAGCAGGGACTGCGACTGTGGGGCTGGGGGCCCTGCTCTACGAACGAGGCACGCCTTCCAGAACAGAACTGCTCCGCGGAGGACGGAAGAAACAGGCGCTCGTTGCTCGCTTATCCTCAGAGAACACACAGAACAAACCACACCCACCGCCAGGCCCGTGAACAAGAACACCCTCCGCAACTCCCACCGCAGTGGTCGCGAAAATAAATGGCTTCAAAGACGATCCGCTTCAGTCCGACAGACCGCCTCCAGGAATACTGGAGGGCCGCGAAGAAGGCCCTGGCGCCTTCCGCACCTTCCGAAACACAGAGCGACGCTGCATCTTCGGACAGCTCCTGGGCTACCGATGCGAACCGTAAAGAGGGGATGGTGGAGGAAGTTGACGACGGAAACATGACCGAAGAGATTATCGTAGACTCAGAGTTCCTGGCCATACCTTCAAAGCCCTTGGGAATGAACAGCCGGTCCCACTCGTTCAGCGTGAATAGCACGACCACCAACACACAAACGGAGACGACTGGCCACGAGTTAGAGTCTGCTTGGTCACAGACAACCGGAGAGAGCGGGTTCCCGCGGTCGTTAGTATTCACCAACTCGAGAGCGATTATCGCCGTGAGGAGATACTTCAACCTTTCGTTCGAAGGAGACGATACGGAACGCACCTACATGAAGGAACGATGGTACCAAAGAAAAGCGCTAGCACTTCTAGCGGCTGGGTTTGCGCTGGTGGTGTGGATCCTCAGTCTGGCGGTGGTCAATCCGCAGCCATATACCACATACAACAAGTGGGCGGCAGGATGTACTGCAGTTATCACGGTGCTCCTTATCGTCGCGGTGGCAGCAAATGCACCACAAGCCCACCCCATCAAGTGGCAAATCCTGCTTTACCTGATGACGCTCTGCTGGCCAACCATTCTGGTCGTCGAGATGAGAACTTGTGGATTCTACCACGATCAAACCGCAGGCGTGTTTGGCGGGCCTGGGTGCGGAGCAAAGGATTTCTCTCTGACAATATTCTACGCCGCTGCGTTTGTAACGACGTCGTTGTTTGCGTTGGGGCAAACGCGTCTGTGGTCAGGTGCTGTCGTGATATCGTTCTTGGCGCTGATATGCGCCGTCATTGTTCCTGTGCGCATCTACTACCTGCGTGCGGCAACGGTGTACGTGATCTACGGCATCTTTGTCAACTACATGTCATATTGCCATGAGAGGGTACGTTCTCCTGTCCGTTTTAGCAATTCACACCCGATTGCGAAAGACTTTCCCAAAGGCCAATCTCTAACCGGTGCCACCCAAATGGCAAATCAGCTAGATCGAAAGAACTTCCTCATGCGCGACCAGCTCAAACGGCAGTACCGCGCCACCCAGCGCGCGCGGCACCTCGAGTACAAAGCCGCCGACAGCAAACGCCGGTTCGTCAACTACATCTTCCACGAGGTCCGCGTCCCCCTCAACGCTGCATCGCTGGCCGTGCAGAATCTCGTTGGGGAAGGGTGTTTCGATAATGTGGAAGGCGAGCAGATGGATGTCGTTAATGCCCTGAGGGGCAGTCTGGGCATGATGGCGAAAGTGCTTAATGATGTGTTGGATTTTGAGCGCATGCAAAGTGGGAAGCTGATTTGTGCAGAGTCGCCGCTGGATTTCCATGAGACGGTTAGGTCGTTGCTTGTTAGTGCCAAGGTCGTGGCGAATACCCGAGGGTAGGTGTCTTTTGCATCAAACGCAGATGGTCTGGTCTCGCTCATATCTCGACGCACTCGTACCATTCGCAGATTGAAACTGAACATTGACCTGGACGAAGAAATCGACAACCTCCAAAATCGCAAAGTGATCACCGGCGACGAGATGCGGCTCCGGCAAGTCCTCTCCAACCTCGTATCCAACGCATGCAAGTTCACAAACGTAGGCGGGTCCGTCACCGTCACCACCAAATTGCTGTTCCCGACATCCGACATCAGATCTGGGATATCAGCGCCACCCACGTCGTTGGAGGAATCGCCGCCGGTGTTGGGGAGTCCGTCGGAGTGCCAGATTGAGGTGTTGGATGTGGATGCGCCGTTGGAGGATGAGGGGGAGACTTCTGCTATTATACGTGAGTTAGTGGTTGTTTCAATTCAATCTTGGGGATGTGAGGATGTGAGTTTACAGATTCTAACCAATTATTGTCACGATACGTAGGTATGGAAGTGCAGGACACAGGTGTCGGGATAAAGAAGCAAGACATGGTCGGCAACAAACTCTTCTCCCCCTACGTCCAAACCGACGAAGGCCGGCGACAAGGCGGCAAAGGCACAGGCCTAGGCCTCGCGCTCGTCCGGCACATCGTCAAACTCTCCGGCGGGCGACTCGGCGTCAAATCCCGCCGCGGACAAGGCAGTATCTTCTGGGTCGAAATGCCCTTCGGCCTCACCAATGAACGCGAAACCAACTCGGTCGAATACTCTCCACCCGGCAGCGAGCACCACCACCCCGCTGATGATATCCCCATGGCGCATATACCCATGCTGATGGGCTCCGGCTCGGATGCTTCACTAACGCCCGCCACGCCTGTCAAGAAACATGTGCAGATTAACGAGGGCATGAATATGGAAGACGGGTTTGCGAGCTCGGACGATAGTATCGACATTATCGTGTCGACGATACCGCACACGGATGTGGACGCCGCGGCCTTGAGGGAGTCGCTGAGGGATTTCTCCAAAATATATGCCAAGAAAATGTCGGAGGATCAGCGGCCGCCGCATCCGTCGCTGAATCGGGTAAATATGGTGGTGGATTCGGCGACGGGACAGACGATGGGACCGAGTGTAGCAGCTACGACGAATGGGATCTTCCGTGCGTCTGATGGTGCGAGGACGAGCACGGCCGCGGATGAGAGGTTACGCGCCGCGGGGATGCTGCTCAATAATCTGGAAACGAGCGCGAGGAGCGGGGAAAACACACCCGAGAGCGAACCTGTGGAAGAGATCAACGGCGGCACTGGTGGTCCACCTCCCCCGAACGGCAAACTCCCCAACGGCGTCTCCCACGCCTCCTCCTCCTCCTCCCACGCCACACCCACCGACCGCGCCGCGCCCACCCTCCTCAAACGTTCCCTGCGGTCCAAACCCTCCTCCTCACACCCCTCCACGGGCACCGCCTCCCCCGCCATGTCCGCCGCCCCTTCCCGCCGCACCTCCAACGACGTGATCGGGGGCATCCCCCTCTCATCCCTCACATCCTCCTCCGCCTCCTCCACCGCGAAACCAAAGGCGTCGGTGCTGATCGTGGACGACGATAAGATCACCCGGCTGTTGATGAGCCGCCTGATCACGCGCCTGGGCCATTCGGTGGAGATTGCGGAGGATGGCGCGATTGCGTTTGCAAAGTGTGACGAACGCAAAAGGGCCGGTGGGGAGATGTATGACCTCGTGCTTTTGGATAATCAGATGCCGGTGAGTCCCCCCCACCCTGCAAATTCATCAATATTGTGGGCACTATTTGACTTGTGTGTGTTACTCTTTTTTTTTCTCTTGATTTCTTTAGGTTATGACAGGCGTAGAATGCATCAAGAAACTCCGCGAACACGATATCTCCGTCTGGGCGTGCGGGGTCACTGGAAACGCCATGATTGAAGACCAGAACGAGTTCTATGATGCCGGGATCGATCGGTACGCGTTTCGCAGCACAAAAATCTTTACCCCCCCACATCCCTTCTCACACCCAACTAACATATATATACATTTTTTTAGGGTATTAACAAAACCGGTAGTAGAAGCCGACGTCCGCGACATGATCGATATCGCGCTGCACCGACGCGACCCCCCCGTGCTTGGCCGCGACACGTGGCGGTCGGCGACGTGGAGGAGTGCGCAGATGCTGGTGCCGCCTGTGGCTGTTGTTGGGCATCAGGCGGGGGGCTGAGGCGGGTTCGCGTCGGGTCAGCTGTCTGGGTGAAAAACCTGGACGGTTGGGCGAGTTCGGATTAACCATACACACACATGCATACGAAGACCGAGTGGGATACCCGGGCAACATAACCCCCGGGGACGGAACGACAACACAACCCGTGCCCACTGACTGCCCGTTGTGACATACGCATCCCCCCTCCCCCACATGCCCACATAACCCGACACCACGCACAACCGCCTATCCCCCCGAATTCTTTTTTTGGTCACCCCCCGACATCATCTCTCCCATCCGTCACGAGCATGGGTTTTCGTTGCATCACGTCCTGATGGGGCGTTGGGGTATGGAATTTCTTGTTGTTGTTTCTTGTTTCGTATGCTTGTAGTTAGGGCGTAATGGGTGGGGATATATGTGGGGAGAGGTTCGAAAACGCGTGTTTATGGTTCGTGTTTATGTTCGAAGTGACGGTGGTCCCATCGTTGGGCGTCTCCCGAGCGAGAAGCGCGCGTCCGACGTTTTTTTTTTTCTTCTTCTCGCAAAGTTATGAAACCACCGGTCTTCCTGCCCAGCTCTCTGGGTACATGGTATGTATGATCCCCCGACGGATACCCGAAGGTGCCGAATGGAAAAAAGAAAGTAGAGCCCCTCTATGTTCGCATCTGAAAGTACGGAAGACATTACGCCCCCTCTGCAGATAATAAAGAAAAGGTGTGGGGGGGGGGGGGGGGGGGGGAGGGATGGCTCCCATGCTATTCTATCTACATGCAAATGCGGGGGGAGGGAGTGTCCACCACTCTGTTCTAAATCCGTAACCAGTGCCTACTTGATCTCGGCGCCCTTGATACTCTTCCCCCTCACGACGCCCTTGCTCGTCCTAAACACCCTGCCCTCCCACCCGGCCTCCAGGTCGTCGCTGACCCTGAACCCCGGCTGCACGGCCTCCCACACCTTCTTCTTCGGGTTCAGCACCGCCTCGGGCGGCTCGGTGCCGTCGGTGAGGGTGTCGAAGTAGACTTTGTCGCCCGGGGTGGAATCCGCGGGCGGGATGAGGAATTCGACTTGTGTGTGGTCCGCGGACGAGGCGCAGAGGACCATGCCGTAGGATTTTATGCCGCGCATGCTAATTCAAGACATCCCAAAAAAGTCAATAACAGATCTGCCAAACACCATATGGATCTGTGTCGCCATTTACCTGATAGGCTTCAAATTCTTCAACACAAGCACCATCGCGCCCTTGACCTCCTCCATCGGGATAAACTTCACAAGCCCCGAAATGATCTCCCTCGGTTTCTCCTCCCCGACATCGATCTGCTCAACGTACAACGAATCAGCGTCCGGGTGTCGTTTGACGTCGACGATCTTGCCGACTACAATGTCTAATTTCGAGAGGAGGGTTGCGGGGGAGGTGGAACCTTCCGCGGGCGTGGACGAGACGGGTTTCTCCTTCTTGGGCTTGGATTGTTTTTCGGGGGCGGGGAATTTGTCGTCGTTGGGGAGGGCGGTGACTGGTTTCGCGATGTTTTTCTCGGTGGCGGTGGTTACGGCGTCGTCGATGTTGTCGCCGTAGACGTTCTTGACGGTGTACATTTTGCTGATCTTGGTGGGGTCGATGGAGATGGTGTCCGAGTAGACCGGTTTCACTTTGTACATCTTTGATGTACCCGAGCCGGCGCCCGCGGAGGCTTTTTTCTCTTTTTTGGCTTCACGGGCTTGTTTGCGTTCACGACCGCCTTTCGATTCAGTACCAGTGGCGGCACCGGCGGCGGTAGTGGTTGCAGTAGCGTCTTTCGGCTCGGATGCTTTGGAGACCATCGACGCTGTTCGACCGTCGGGAATCGCGATGAGGTGGATCGGTTCGTCGGGTTTGGATGCGTCGTAGGGGACGTCGCAGATGTAGTAGCCGCGGCGCTCGAGCTGGAGGGTCTCGCCCTTCTTGAGGTGGCGGAGGTTAGCGTCGCCGAGGACGTTTGTCTTGAACTCCGACACGGGCGTGACGAACTGGGAGACCTCGTCGTCGGCCTCGAGCTTTTTCTTGGTGATCAGGTAGTCGTAGTCAAAGAGGGTGGCTTTCACGGGCGTGGAGTCCTCGCCGCCTTGTGCGCGGGAGAGCCAGGTGAGTTTCTTCTTGGTGAGCTTAAAGTCTCCCTGGAGGTTGAGTTTGATGTCGACCTGGGTGATGTGGGATTTGTCGCCGGACCAGCGCACGGCGTCGATGAAGACGTTGCCCCAGTCCATGAAGGTGACTTCCTCGCCGACAACGAGCTCCTTGGCGTCGTCAAAGTCGAGGTAGAGCTCGCCGGAGAAGGTGGTGATCTTTTCGCCGACGTCGGGGTTCTTTTTGTGCTTGGGCATCTTCTTGGTCGTTGTGGGGACGTCCTCGCCCACGACTTTGACGGGGGTAATTTTGTCCAGGTTGAGGGCAGTGTGACGCGGGGAGATGGGGTCGATGACCTTCTTGTTCAGGGCCCAGATCTTGTCCCACTCCAACTCCAGGTTCTTCTGCGACGCGCCCTGCATGAGGATGTACTGCCTCAGGGCCTCGATGGTCATACCACGACGACGGATTCCGCGGACGGTGGGGAAGCGCGGGTCGTCCCAGCCCGTCACCACGCCCTCGTTGACGAACCAGGTCAGCTTCCTCTTGGACAGGAGGGTGTAAACAAAGTTCAAACGACTGAAATCCCATATATGGACCTGGCGGAGGTTGAGCGCTTTGAGTACCCACTCGTATTGCGGGTTCCGGTCCCTGTACTCGTTCGTACGAAGCGCGTGGGTGACGCCCTCAATGGAGTCGACGACGGGGCAGGCGAAATCGTAGATGGGGTAGATCTTCCACTTTCGGCCAGTGCGGTGGTGAGGGTCCTCGACATTACACCTGTAGAGAGCAGGGTCGCGCAGGGCCTTGTTCTTGTTCTTGTAGTCGATCTTTGCCCGAAGCACGCAGGTGAGACCAAACTCGGTGCCGTTCTTCATCTCGTCGAAGCGACGCAGGTTCTCCTCGACCGACTGGTTGCGGCACTTTGACTCGATACCCTCCATCCGCTCAGTCCGCATGGTGGTCACATCTGTGTCATCCACATACGCTTTTCCCTCCTGGATCAACTGCAAGGCGTAGTTGTAGAGAAGGTCGAAGCTGTCGGAGGTGTAGGTGATCTTGTCGGGCTTGATGCCCAGCAGGGTGAGATCCTCCTTGATGGACTCCTCGAACTCTGTCTTTTCCTTAGAGGGGTTGGTGTCGTCGAATCGCACGATAAGCTGACCGTCGTAAAGACGGGCAAAGTAGTCGTTGAGGAGCGCTGCTTTGGCGTGACCAATGTGCAAGTAACCCGAAGGCTCTGGCGGGAAACGAGTGACGACCTTTCCATGCTCGACATCTTTGAGACCAATGTCGAACGAGCCCTGGTCTTTTGCTTTGACAGCATTTCCCTTTGGAGGTGCGGACATGATAGTACGTTTGTCGATGGTTGTTGTGGGAAAGACAAGTTCGCCGAGCGCAAACAAGGTGCGGTGTGACAAGTGTGTGGTGGCAGGAGACTGAGCCAAGACTCGGGCGGTCGAGTGCAAGCGAGTGAATGGAGCTTGGGAGACGAGAGTGGTGGTGCTGGTGGCAGCGGTGAGAGAGCGACGAGTATATACAGCGGCAGCGTCTCTTGTGAGGAGGAGCATGCAGCGCTCTGCAGGGGGGGGGATTGCTGGCAAAGGGGGGTGGTTGTTGTTGTTCCCACGGGCGACGGGCGTCCTTCCGCCGACTCCCTCTGAGAGAGAGGGCGCGAGTGGCACAGTCCCCTTGACTCACGCTGACTCACGCTGACTCACTCTGACTCACTCTGACTCACGCTGCCAGTGACTCATCTCCGCCAAGTGGCTCCCCCCCCCCCCCATGTTCCCACTCCTGCTGTGCCCGAAGCAATAGGCAAGCAATAGGCAGGGAACGAGGGCGTCCCAGAAGCACTGGCCCATGGGGAGTTAAGACGTTAAGCATACCTATAAACATCGGAAGACGACAGCATTGGGTGTTCAGCGACAGAAGAGGCTCCTTCCTGTGACTCTCTCTCTGTTCGGGAAGCAACATCATACAACAATCCTCCGCGTTCCTTGCCATCTTGACTTGGCCCCGAGGGCTGTTGGACAAGGACGACCCCCCAGTGTACTAGTTTGGAGAAGACTTAAGAAAGATGAACCTATTGTCGAAAGCAGTGGGACCCAACGGGTATCGCCCAGGTGGTGCCGCCGTCGCCCAGCAACAGCAGCAATATCCTCAGTCGCAGCACCACTCGCATAACGACCACCCATCTCACCGAAGAACATCCTCAACGGCAGGTCAAGCGGCTCCCGGGCCACCAGGTGTGTCAGAGTACCCATGGGGTACATCACTGGAGGAGAGCTCTGCCCGTTCTAATCGATCCATCAATGAAATAGGGACATACAACCCAGGCACGATATTATCAGTCAACGGCACGAACGTTCTTGTAGAGCGATTTCTAGCGCAAGGCGGGTTTGCACACGTGTATGTCGTATCGGCGACGGGGAGCAATGGGGAATCACAGACGGCCGTCCTGAAAAGGGTCGCGTGCCCTGATGCGGACGCGTTGAAGGATGCCGAGCATGAGATTTCGTTTATGGTGCGTGGAGTTTGGAAGTTTGGACGAACCCCTTACGCGAGCGAGCGAAGCGAGCGGCGCCGCAGGCGCATTACGTTTGAGCCACAGTGAACGGTCGTTGTTACCGTGAGGTGAGGCCGCCCTTGGCCCCTTTTCGGTGAGCGACAGGCGAACGATCGTTTTTACCGAACTTATCGTTCTTACGGTCGCTCTTATCGTACGGGCAAATGCAAGTGGAAGTCTCGGTAAATGTAACTTACCCTACCCTCCAAATCCCCCCACAGCGCCAACTAAAAGGCCACAAAAACATCGTAACCTACCTCGACTCCTCCGTCCAAAAACTGCGCACGGGTATCTACGAAGTCTTCATCCTCATGGAACACTGCCGCGGTGGGCACCTCGTCGACTTCCTCAACACACGCCTTACAACCCGTCTCAGCGAACCCGAAGTCCTCCATATCTTCTCCGACATATGCGAGGGCGTCGCGCACATGCACTACCTCTCCCCACCCATCATCCACCGCGACATCAAGGTCGAGAACGTGCTTATTGCGGATAACAACGTGCATAAGTTGTGTGACTTTGGGTCCGCGACGATAAGGAGGATCGAGCCTGGGACGTCGATGGGGGCGCAGGAGATTAGGCTGTTGGAGGAGGAGGTGGGGAAGTATACCACGTTGCAGTATCGGTCCCCGGAGCTGTGTGATTTGTATCAGAAGAAGGGGATGACGGAGAAGATGGATATGTGGGTGCGTACGGAAACTGTTTTGAAGAAAACTGAAGCGACGTCGGGAATTCTGATGCTGGATTCGTCTCTAGGCACTAGGCGTCCTGCTGTACAAGCTGTGTTTCTTTGTAAGTATTCGTTCATCCCCTGCTGAAATCGCGGGGACAACGAATCCCACATCGCTCGACACCCATCTGACACCTCCCTCTCGGAACAGACAACGCCCTTCGAAGACAGCGGCGCTCTCGCGATCCTCAATGTGCGCTACACCATGCCAACGCACCCGGCCTACTCGCGCAATCTCCTAGCAATAATCGGTGCGTTCCTGCTAGCTTTCAAAACCCCCCCTTTTTTTTTCGGGCACCGCGAGAGATTCTGACTTTTACGGTTCCTTGCGTTTTTCAGAATCGATGCTGGTAGCAGACGTCCACGCCCGCGCAAACATCTACCAGGTGTTTTCGGCTGTGTGTAGACTGAGAGGCGTTCCTTGCCTTTTACCAAACGTAAGGGAAAGGGTTTTCTATTTGGATGTTAAAAAAAAACATCAACACTCATTTCTATTCCCGCCTTTTCTCTACCCATCTAGATCTACCCAACCCCCTCCCCAATCCCAGTCCCGACACCAGCACCCGCACCCATCGTCCCCACCCCGAATTTCCCGCAACAACAACCACCGTTCTCGCAAGACCCTTCCCAAATCAACATCACCACAAACCTCCTCCCCGACCCGACCACCGCAGCCATCCCCTCCCCAATGCGCCGCGGCCGGCCCCCAAAACACTCCAAAACATCCTCCACCGCCAGCGCCGGCAGTTTCGACACCTCACAACTACCCGACGCTGTCCACAGCCCACATAACCCCTTCACAACCACCACCACGGCTTCGCGCCCGGGGAGTGGAGGCAGTGGCGGGTTTAGCAATACGCCGAATAACCGGTTTACGGCCCCGCCGGGGTTTTTCAAGGAGGCTGAGGTGGGGTTTGGAGGGCAGGGAGGGAACAGATTGACGGCACCCCCGGCGTTTCTGGATGCGGCGGCGGGGGTCGTTGCGGGGTTTGCGGGGGGTGAAGGGGTCGATGGGAGACGGCAGAGTGGGGTGCCGTCGTCGTCGTCGGAGGCGAGTTTGGTTGATGTCGGTGGTGCGGGGGGGTTTGGGCAGACGGCCGGGTTTGGGTCGTTTTCGACGTTTCCGGCCCAGTTTGATCCCGTGGCGTCGTCGTCGCCGGGGTTGGTGCCACAACAGCAGCAATTCACACAACAGCAACAGCCGCCATCGCCATTCGACCCCTTCGACCCCTTCGCCCCGCAACCCCACCCACAGATCCGCCGCGACTCCCACCGGTCCATCGCAGACCTCAAACTCGCCCTCTCGTCGGGTCTGCCCCCGCCCCAACCACACTCCCTCCAACCGCACCCAATAAACACCCAACCCCAACCCCAAACGCAATCCCACCCCTTCACGAAATCAACCAGCGAAATGCGTCTCAACAACATCGACGCTGGCCCCCGACTCCATGGCCATTCGCGGAATAAATCGTGGGCGCAGCCGCGGTCGCCTGTGGGTATCAACACCACCAACATCACTCCGGGGATGGGCACAGCGCCGTATTTTACGCCCGTGGGAAGACACCCGCACTCGCATTCGGTGGAGCATTCGAGGCATGCGAGTAGGGATTCGTTTGAGAGTTCGGTGTCGTCTTTGGGTGCGGGTGCGGGTGCGGGTGGGGTGATGATGATGCAAGGGCAGGAGGCGACGACGTCCCCGCATGTAGCGGATCTGGTGCGGCACTTCCAGCAGAGTGCATCGTTGATAGACGACTCCAGTCCGATGTCGGCAGCGGGATTACGCAAGCATTCCGTGTCGGGGATGATGTTTCCACCAGGTGGTTTCTCCCAACAGCAACAGCAGCAGCAGCTCCAACCACCCCTCA
The DNA here is from genome assembly GCF_025526975.1 of Fimicolochytrium jonesii. Taxonomy (NCBI): domain Eukaryota; kingdom Fungi; phylum Chytridiomycota; class Chytridiomycetes; order Spizellomycetales; family Powellomycetaceae; genus Fimicolochytrium; species Fimicolochytrium jonesii. Next base: position 859,182 of record NW_026515674.1, read on the forward strand.
AACCCCCGCGCCCACTAGGCCTCCCCCTCAACTCCCCGCTCGCGCCCGCGCCCGTACCGCTCCCGAGCCCGATGACCCCGTTACCGCCGACGGCGTACCCGAGTGCGCATGATCCGTTTTTCCCGGCTTCTGCGAATTGGATGGCTGCACAGGGTATGCAGGGGGGCGACGCGAATGTGTTTGGGACGAGTGCGGGGATGAGTCCGCTTGTGCCTTTGCAGCAGCGGCAGGGTGGGGTGGGGCAGCAGGGGTTGGGACAACATCAGCAGCAGGCGTCGTCGAGGTCGGTGTTGGATTCGAAGGGCGATGATTTTCTGAGGGGGTTGATGGAGCGGTGATGTTTTTCGTGAGCGAATGCCGAGGGGAGAGTCGGACGGTTTTTGTGGGGTAGAACTCAGACAACCAGCAGCCCTCTCCCGCCCCCAACCAAACCCCCCATCTTTCACACAACTTCCGCATCCACCTCGCGGTCGGCAGGATCGTCATCGGCATCGGCATCATCCCACCCAACAACGCGACCAACCCCGCGAAACGAATGCAAGCTCGTGTTGTTGAACACCTCCGGATGCAACTTCCACCTCCCCACGGCCCGCTCAACGACGTTGGCGTCCTCGACGGCCGCGAGGAGGTACCGGGTGCCCTTCTTGCCCGTCTTCACTTCGCCATCCTTCACCGACGTTCTTGATGATCGTTTAGTGGAGTGACCACCACCACCACCCGAGGCCGTGGAGGATAGGAGGGTCGAATACGTCGCGAAACTGTTCCCGATGATCACGACCCCCGGCAGCGTGGACCAGTTGGATCGCAGGACGGCGTCGTAGAGCGTGTGGCCGCAGTGCGGCATGTAGAAGAGGGTTGGGCGGGTTGTGGGGCGGGCGCCGCGCTGTTTTTGTATATAACAACATTGAGGACGTGTTAGGCGGGCAATAGAGACAGTTTGGCGGATGAGTGTAGGAAAAAAAAAAGAGGGACGCACACCTCGTTTGTGGGGATGATGAGACACTTGTAGTGACCTGCGACGGCTTTGTCGAGGTCGGTGAAGACGGGGTCGAAGAGTTCGGGGGGTGTAAACACATCCTAACACGATCGGGGTCAGTGCCCCACAACAACCAGACCCATACTCTACCTCACACACACATTACCTCCATCCCCTCCCAAACGCACAACAGCAACGCAAACTGCCACACCGACGCCCGCGACGACCCGAACGAGCCCAGGCCGTAGCTTACACAATCCATCGTTCCCATATCGGTCCTGATCCCGGCGATCACTTCCCGAAGGTCTCCTGTAACGGTGGGGGATATGTTATGACGGGGCCTGTGATGGTACGGAAACGGAACTTACGCAGCAGGTCCTGAACGAAGGGCGTCGGACGTAATGCGGTCCTGCAAAAACAACACCCGTAGTCAGCCGTCCCTTTCTTTCCGAGTACGCTCCCACATAACCCTCCCGCCCCGCAAATGAAAGACCGACGCCCTTACATGCACCGCTCGACATCCCCAACCACGCTCGCGACGCTCTTCTCCTTGCCCGCTGCGACATTCCCGTGGGGATTCCGACGGTACGCGAACCCCGGTGTTGCGGGTTGGGGAGGGTTTTTGGGCTGGGTGGGTGTAGGCCGCTGGAGGGATTTCCGGCGACGGACACGGGAGACGAGTTGGAAGCCGTCGTCTTCCATTGTGGGGGTGGGGAGGTAGCTCAGCGGGTGAGGACGGGCTGGGTGGGATGCTATAGATACAATTGCCGAATTTGCAGTGGGGGATAAGAAGTGGGATGTTCCCAACGCGCCTCCCTCGCTTTCAACGCTTGTATGAAATTCCGACTCTGTCCATACCGGATGTGCGCCCTTTTTTTGTTCCATATATTCGGAAACTGAAGAATGACATTTGTTGTTTGAGGGTTCCTGAAATGAAGTAGTCTGTACAGAGTGTGTTATACTGAAGCGGCGAGAAAGGAGGTGTTTTCTATAAAACGTCTCGAAGACGTCGAATTGGATGCCAAATGTGTCGGTCGGCCTGTCTAGCGTTCCCCCCACGTTGTTGTTCTCGGCAGAGAGAGCGTACCAAAAAAGAACCAAAAAATTGCAAGCCGGGTATGCCCCACTTCCATTCCCCGTCAACAAATCCACTCCTTCATCCTCCTCACCGGCGTCGCCGCCCCGGGCCTCGCTCCACTCCTAGCACTCGCTGGCCTCCCTTTGTTCCCTGCGCTCGCGGGCCGTCTCACCCCACTCCCCGGCCGTCTGATCGCACTTGCCGGCCTCCCACTCGGATTCCTCGCCCTCCAATACTCCAACCTCCCCTCCATGTAGTGCCTCCCATCATCCACGATCGCCGCCAAGGCTCCGTCGGCTGCCGTCATGAGCAACGGGTCGGCGGCGAGGGACGCGAGGAAGGCGTGGTCGTCGTAGAGTTCTTCTAGGAGGTTTCGCTCGATGGTTTCACGGGGTAGGGTGGATGCGCTGGTTGGGCGCGTGCGGTGGTGGGCGGAGGAAGGGCGGGAGGCGGTCGAGGGGCGAATACGGGTCGCGGCGAGGGTTGTTGAGGGTGTTCGGGTCAATGTCGTTGGAGGTGACGGGGCATCAAACACATTCCGTGCGCTGAGATTCTTCCCAACTGCGCCGGGGTGATGCACCGCTCTCTTCTTCTTCTTCCCCGCCCCCGCCGCCGCCTCCTCCGCCGCCGCCGCACTCACAAGCGCCATCCTCCGTTGCGCCTTCAACCGCTCCGCATCGATCCCGCCCACGGCCGCCGTAATCGCCTGCGTAGCCCTCACAACCCCCTGTCGGAACTCCTCCACATCCGGCCGACACCCTCCGCCGCGATGATACCACACCAACGCGTCCTCGAAATCGCCGCGGGCAAACAACGCGTCCGCTTTCGATGCCAGCGCGCGCGCGTTGTCCGGGTCGGATTTCAGCGCGAGGTTGGCGTCGGAGAGGGCGCCGTCGTTGTCGCCGGCGAGGATGAGACAGCGTGCGCGGGAGGACAAGGCGTGTGCGTGCGTGGGCAGGAGCTCGAGGGCGCGGGTGTAGAGGGAGGTGGCGGCGGTGTAGTGGGATTGTTTGGTGAGGCGGTCGGCTTCGGCGAGGAGGGCGGGAAAGACGGTGGCTAGTTGGGTGGGGAGGGGGGTGGATGACGTTTCTTTTGACGCTTTTGTGGTGTTGGGATTTTGCCCGGTGTTGCTGGGAGGGAGGTTGGGGGGTTCGGGTTTGCGGGAGGGTGGTTCTTTGGAGGGAGTGGTGGCGGCATGGCGCCGCGGATTGGCGGAGAGAACCCGGCGGGTGGGACTGTGCGGTCCCGCCATGTCTTCTTTCTCTATCTAGCACTGCTATGCTGCTGCTGTGTGGGTGAATCGTCGGTGTTGGTTGTTGGAAGCCGATGGTGAGGGTGTGCGTGTTCCGGGGATCGTGGGACGTGTAAGGTTCGTGTCAATGACCGACGGGCCTATTTATAGCAGGCGTAGGAATGACAGCAACGACAGACTCGCGCACACACAAGCGAATGCCAACTTGCCAGTGTGCGTACTGCCCGGGGTGCTGAGCGGGCGTTGAGCAAGAGGAGGTCACAGCTTCGCCAAATCGTCAACCCATCTTGGTTCTGGGGAGTTGAACACCTTGCCGCTCGCAACACGCGCTGTCGAACGTGGCTTTCACAGGCGGAGTTTTCCAACAAGGATAGCCAACCATCAAACCAAATCGAACAGGAAACCAGAGGCATTTGGAAAGAAAGGGAAGTTACATGCTCCTAACAAGGGCCCTCAACCGATGATGCAGACGCCTATAAACAGAGTGTGCGCTTTCCATTCGTGAAGGATGAATCCCTTTTCATCATGGGAGGCGTCCCGCAAGGAGGCGTGCAACGGTGTGATCCCTACACGCAGAGTCATCATCGAGACTTTTCGCAGCCCGTTGCCAAACGCGGTGAAAAATCTCTGCCGGACGCAGAGAAGAAAGCAGGGGGTATACAGCTCTTTTCTATATATATATATGCATATGTACAAGAATGCGCGATGTGAAAACACGACTGAGGTGGGTGGACGAAGCGGCCGCGACCCTAGATAATGAACTCCGATGAATTGGGGCATAGTGGGAGGGTTATGTGCCGGGGGGGGGGGGGGGGGGGGGGGGGTTCCAACGGAGTCCACGAGGGCGATTTACGCAACCACACCCGTCGAATCACTCAACTGCGGCATCTGAAAGAGAACAAGAAAGTTGTCAAATCAGTACAGTTCGTCTCACGATACTCGACATCCTACCAACCCCGCGCAACGCACACGTACCTTCCGCAACAGCTCCAACTCATCCCGCAACCTTCTATTCCCCAACCTCAACTGGTTGATCTCACACTGCAGCCCCGCGGCGCCGGGGGAGGAGGAGGTCGCGCAGTGGAAGATGTCCAAGTTGGGGTCGTAGTAATGTGTAGCTGGTGTCGCTGTTTTCGAGTCGGTGTTCTTTGCTTCGGGCGCACCGGAGGAGGAGGACGTACGTGACGTAGTGGATGATGATGACACCGACGACGACGCCGTGGAATCGAACGCACTCAGCGCAGCCGGAACCATAGCAGGCGGCACATGCGTCCCCGACCCCGCCCTGCCCCCCACAGCAACCTGCACAAACATCCACTCCCCGCCTCCCACCGCCTCAAACGCCGTCACCCGTCCGGGCATAAACCGTCCCGCACTCTCCACCGAGCACCTCACATCCACCCCCCCACCGCCCCCGTTCCCTCCGTTCCCGTTATTCACAAACGGCGTTCTCCGTTCGTTGAACAGCCTGGCGGCCACACGCGCCCGGTCACCCTCGTAGATGAGATCGAGCAGGTTTTGGCCGTAGAGGGAGGAAGGGGCGATGAGCGTGCCGAAGACGGGGTAGGAGGTTGGGGTTACGTAGATTATGAGGCCTGTTTTGGTGATTTTGGCCCAGAGGTCTTGTGAGGGTGGTGCGCTGGTGTTGGTGGTGGTGGTGGGGGTGTCTGCGGTGGTGAGTGAGTCCATTAAGACCCCCTGAGAAACAACGAGTCCGTTAAGCTGGGGTTGGGGTATGAAATATGTGGGACAGGGGGGCGAATCATTTACCTGCGTCAGCGCCCCCCACCTCCTCTCTCTGCCACACAAAACCACACACCTCGTCCGCTTCTTATTATTCATCTCATACTTATGCCCCGTCACCTCCAAACACACGTACCCGCCCTCTCGCTTCCTAAACCTATAACTCGCGCTCACCAAGTCGTCCACACCCGTCGCCTTCAAGTCGCGCATGAGGGCCATGAAATCCGCCGGGTGGCAGTAGTCTGATATATTCTGGCCCAACAGGTCGCCCGGGTCGTAGCCGAGGGTTGAGAGTGTGGCGGCGGCGGAGGAGAAGAGGATGATACCCCGCGAGGAGAGGATGTGGATGAAGTCGGGGGAGGTTTGGATAAGGTCGTAGTGGGTGATGGATTTGGCGAAGGATTGCTGGTCGGAGGCGGCGAGGGTTTGTTCGAGGTTGGGGTCGGGGCGGTGGAGGAGGGTGGTGAGGATGTCGGATTGGGAGGGGAGGTCGTAGGTGGTGGTGAGGTTGTCGGTGATATCTTTTGTGGCGGCGTTGTCGTCCATGGCGAGGAATTGGTCGAGGATGTCGTCGTCGTCGATGAGGGCGAGACCGCTGACGTCGCTGGGGAAACTTGGCAGTTCGTTCGATTTCGATTTCGTGGTGCTGGGTCGCCAGTCTTCTACCGGGGCGGGTCCGACGAACTGGGATACGGACTGCTGCCCGTTTGCAGCGTTGCCCTGCCCCACGTTCGGCATGTTGTTGAGGTCGATGACATAGCTGTTGTCTGATGGAAAAAAAGAACATCACAGGTTAAAAGGGATCGCCCTTCAATCGGGAGCTTCCGACCTCGTGGCAGCCTACCTTCCAATGTCCGTAATATTGCACCGGCTTGCTGCATTAAGTCGACTTGGAAGCCGACAAAGAACGTGGGATTGCCTTCCGCATTGCATATGGGTATTATCGTAATCAGATTGACGAATGGCTAAGAGATGAGAGGAACATAGGCAAGCGAGAGAAAAGTGGGAACATGTTGATATGCATGAGGCACCCAGCGAACTATATCGTTTCGTCACCACCCACCTGTCCACCCTTCTTGTAGTTTATGTTGATGTACTGGCACTCCATCCTGCTGTCAACACTCGTCTTCAACTGGTACACGATGTTGTTGTCGACGAACTGGCGGAGAGCGCCTCGTTGCACTATCCCGTCGGGAGCTACACCAAGCGACGTTGTAACAATGTCAGCATAGCAGAAACGCAACGGGTCTACAAAATCGACAGCACATACATTGCAAAAACCGACAATTTTTCCCCACAATCTCCGCCGACTTGTACCCCGTCAGATTCTCAAACGTCTGGCTGGCATATATGATCGGGAAGTCCGGGTCCGTCGCTGATGTCACGATGAAGCTGGAGCTCATATCGATTGGGCCAAGGTTTACGGTGGGGTTGGGGCGGGATGCGACGCGGGCGAGGATTTGGAGCATGTCGAAACCTGAGGTGTGAGATGTGGGAGTATTACTTGATGAGAGGAGGTGATGTGATTTCGATCTATGAGCTGCTCTTACCGGTGCCTGAGTAAAGCCCGTAGTATGGCGAGGACCGGCTAACTGCCGTTGATGATGCTACGCGGTGCAGGAAGCCACTTAGCCGTCTGAATCCCAACATGACATCAAGAAGTTCCGCATTGACTGATGTTCTGCACTCACAAGCGGCATCCTTCTTGACCAATTTCTTCCTAGCATTGTCGTTCTCGTCAGTTCCCGCGTCTCTCTTCCTTCGCCGATTTAACGGTGTGACATCCGTTGATGAAGATGATGGTGGTCTAAGAAACGAACGAGATGTCAGACTCATACGAAGAACTTCCATCAGAGGCATTCAATGATGAGACCGCAGGCATGCGATGATAGGTTCGCGCGCGATAACTCTCTTTGATAAGGGACACTCACACTTCCTCCATGAAAGGCCGAAGGGACAGGACATCGTTCACATCGTTATCAAATGTGAGGAAGGACGTTGTCGGATCGCCCATGTTTGCGACCGGTGTTTTCGAATAATCTGCTCAATGCGTTGGTGGTGGGATATGGCAGGTTGTAAAGCGAGTCGCTCGCTATTCGTTGGAGAGAGGGAATCGACTGGACAGTTCGCTAAGAGGATATTCTTAACGAGGGAGAGTTGGAAGCGTTCCGTGGCGTTTGGCTCGGGCGATTGCAGGGTGGACGATGCAGCAGTGTTTGTTTGAGGTTAAGATTGACTTCCCTCTCCGGACAGCGGTGTTGCTTTGAGAACTTTCTGAGTTGCTCGCCGGCCTGGAAGGAGTGACTGCTGCAGCACTGCCTACTGCCCTCCCTCAGTGTATATGTATGTATCTCATTCGAGCCTGAGAGCCCGGTTTTCATTATTTGTTGCGCGAGAGGGTCTTCTGCACGTCTTCTTCTCTTGCACATCCCGATCCTCATAGCTGTCCCAATCGAACAAGCAAGCGAAAAAAACATAGGACAAGAGAAGCCAGCCCGATCCACAGGCGCACCTGCATGATCTGAACTCGAGATTCATATGGGCCGATTCCGATCGCGATTCTCACAGCGTCTTATTAAGTCGGTATGTGATCGCCTCTGCCGATCCTCCGCCGATCTTGCGCATGACGTCACCCGACGCGCCCCTTACTTGATATATGTACTGTACTCAATCACAACTTTACAAGTGGCTAGCACCTCGCAGATGGGGCATGGGAAAACGCACGCAAGCTGGTTCTCATGTTACGTTCGTTTTGTGAAGCCCTCTAATGTGTATGTACTGTACAATACATACACTAATGCCGGATTAAAGACGGGAAACGGGCCCTGAGCAGCCGATGGAGCCGTGCAGCTATGGTCACTTTGGTGTCGTAGGCTAGGAGCAAATGTTACGGAACTGGAGAAAGTTGCTCGATGTACTTGTAACTCACAACGGAGGTGGATGCCTGGTGGCAAATCATATACAGTATATACCGCCGAGCACGAATCCTCCAGTCGTTCAGGCGGCCGCCGAATGATTGGTCTGTACCGCCGCCAACTCGGGCGAATACAGAAAGAGCCGTGTTCGGTGTGTTTGCCGGGCTCCCTAATTGCGATGCTGGGGTAAAAGAGTGCAGTCTAGTGGGTTTTGCGAACTTTGCCCACCCGATTCCCAAACCCCACTAAACTGCATGCGCCCAATGTCAAAAAGATATCAGTGGCGACGACGCGTTCGTTTTTTTCGGACTTTCCGACAACTTGCCCATTGCCAGGATTGAAGATTCCACCATAGTCAATCCTCAACAGTCCAACCAACTGTAGTAAACCAACCAGCGGCGGACTCCACAAACGCTCGATCAATATCGTTTCCCGGACCCGAGATGCGGACGCACGTTCGAAGAAGTGAACATAAGAACGATGATCCCGTCGACGCGAGCTTTCGTTACTAGAATTCGTCAAAAACCGGACATGCAGATGGTATCGCTGGCGGTTCTGAGGCGTATTCGTCAACGCCATATGTGGAGGACTCCAAGAATGACAAGTCAAGATGGAGTTGGGGAAAACATATTTGAACTTATTAGGGTTCTGATTAGCGGGGCGTCGTGGCATTTACTTCCGCATCCACTCTGCAATGGCCCACAGGACTGGCAGCCAATTCCGCGCATCCACATCATAAACGAAGTCGATGCTGGGTGCGCCACGTGAAAGGACTTCGTGTAAAGGAGTCTGCCATCTATCATCGACGTTTAGAGGTATCACCTGCAATAAATCCCGCTAGCTAGCAACATCACCGACGGTAGCAGCAGTGGCAGCAGCACGCGTAATGCTCCTGCAGAGATGACGGCCTATTGCAACGACCATCCCAATGCGACATGGGAGGACTTCCTCGCTCATGTGGATAACAAGCTTGATCCCGAGGAAGAGCGGCGCAAAGGCTAGCTTGAACGCCGGCATGTCGACAGGATCCAAAGCTCGGAGGAGGTATCTACCGCGTCCGAGCTTTCTTATTGCCGTACCAATCGCTCAAGTTTGCGGTTTGATAGACTCGCATCGACAAGACTGTCGATAGCTTGAGTAACCTCAGCGACGGGTTCGCCTCCCTAGCGGAAGCCCAGCCTCATCCTTCAAAGGCATTCGTGCCGATTAACGGAGGCCCGAAGCGTAACACGGAAGAGGCTGGTTTGGGAGAGGTATGACACTGCGGATCATCTTGTTCGACGCTGCACGGGAATCTGATGTCTCCCCTTCAGACACACCCACTCGAAAACGCAACATGGAGCCAACGAAGCCCCATCAAACCCATAGCCATAAGTGCATACGTGCGGGAGAATCCAAACCATAGTTGGGCAGACTCTCTCGCTCACGTCCAACGGGTGGAGGTTGATCTTAACTCAACGACACCGGGAAAGGACGCAGAAGAAGAAAGCGAAGCGGGGCGTTGATCAAGCGGATTGTGAAAGCCACGGCGGTGAGTTCACCATTCAAGTAGCTTTGAAGAAGCTGCCAAGTTCGCGGTGCGCGCGAGGTTCCAAGTGGAACCTTGCGGGGGAGGACGCGTTCAGCAAGTAAAGTTGGAAGGTGGTCTCTCCTGGCAGGATCGGTGGAGGCTTAAGTGCACCAGCGGTACCTGTCCAGGCAAGAGTGGGGACATTAGCCCGAAACAGGTGTCTCATATCTGTCCGTTCCCCCAAATTCGATGGGATGTGGTGTCCTTCCGGAGGGGTGAACCGATTTGGCAGAACGGCCCGCAGGGGAGGGGAGGACGCGTTCAGCAAGTAGAGTTGGAAGGTGGCCTCTCCTGGCAGGATCGGTGGAGGCTTAAGTGCACCAGCGGTACCTGTCCAGACAGAGCGAGGACATTAGCCCGAAACAGGTGTCTCGTATCTGTCTCTTAGCCTGTCCCTATGGGCCTTTTCTTTCTGACAATCTTATGTGCTATCTGTCCGTCGAGACCAGCATCTAACATTCTCATCTTCCCTTCTTTGCACGAGCGAGACCACGTTCATTCAGGCACCTAAGAAGCATAAGGAGAGCATGGAAAAGGTCAGCGGTCCCTTGATTCAAGTGTAGTCATTTTGTCCTTTTGTATCCTGATACCCCTCCGCATCCATCTCTGTTCCTCTTCCACACCTCCCTGATCCCATTCATACGAATCGCTCATTTCTGTTTACAATATCCATCCTCCTCTAAAACCCCCACATTCCATCTCGGCTATCATTCCCAGCGGGCAGGAGGAGACCGCTGATGAGAGATCTTGACCAAGATGGAGAACGCCAAGGCGGAGACCTTGATGGCGAACGGGGGTGTTTGTGTCCTTGGCGTCGCGCGGACCACCCGTTTCTCGTAACCAAACCCGTCGAAGAGTGTGGACAGCGTCCTCGTTCATTTCGGCAGGCGGCAAGTTCGAGCGAAATGATGCAGATTCGTGGGTCCCCTGGATTGAAGAGCGTGAGAAAGGCTACGGAAAATGGGGGGAGACCGCGGGAGAAGCATCTCGAATCCGACATGCTGTTCACCTAACCGTGTCGCAAGGTACGTGAAAAGGTTCTCTTACCATGATGTTCCTATGGAGACGGGGGCGGAGCTTGCATCATCGCTGTCGCAGCTGACGGGATCCCCCACTACCCGGTGGTGGGCGATTGCGCAAGGGCCTCGGGGAGCCGGGCACCTCACTCCACGGGCCGCGATCGATGTATGGGGGGAGGGCCGCAGTATGGCGTACTGCTTCAGTTTCTCTTCGTTTGTTACTGTTTGCGTTTGTATCCCCTGGTCGATTTCGCTAACGAGATACGTGTGCCCCCCGTTTCATTCCGCTTATTTCAAAGGTCAAGGCTTGCTTTGGGGACTCCTGGGGTTCAATCCAGGAATACCATCATCGCGATGTCCAGCGCGGCAGGTTGCGACAGAGGTTCCTGGATGAGTTGACCGGTGACGACGAAAAACTCGTTGCCTTTTCCGCCCGCAAGGTGTTCAAATACGCGCGGGGGGGGGGGGGGGGGGGAATCCGCATTGTTGCGATGGGGCCTGGGGATGGAATGCGATCCCGAGGGATCCGACATTGGCTCGTGTATTGGAGATGATCCACTACTGGTAACGGTGAATCACCACAATCGACATCTGCCGGTCGAGCAGATTGATAACCCTCGCAACGTCGTTCCAGTTCCCCTCAACGCTGCCAAAGGCCGAGCGGCGACTTGCAACGGCACCGAACGCACCCACTCACCGCAGCGTCTGGTCGCACGTGATCGGCCTGCCCTTACGGACTGGACAGTTGGATACTCCTGCGGATGTGTTTTTTTTTGGTGGTGGGCTGGGTGCTGGAACCATGGGTTGGGAGAGGGGTGTGTGCTGGACACGGGTGAGGACGATTGGACGTTGGACGCTTGGAAGATGGCCCGTATACGCAGCGAGACGGCTGTAAACATCCATAATGTAAAATGTTGGAAGCTGTAGCGGCGGATGACGTGGTGTCAGCACCCTCAGTTACAGACCCATCATTAGTGCCCGTTGGGGTATCTGCCTAAGGGCGTAGGTTACAGGTATAAAAGTCTTCCAGTAGCTGAAGGTTGCGCTCCGTACTACGCGGGACGAGGTCTGTCTGGGTTTGTGAAATTTCGCGTGACCTCGCGTGGTCCGAGAGAGTTCTGTCTCGAGAGGGTAGGCATCAGGTTCAACCATCTCTTGTCCACCACCAACACTACAGTATATAAGCGAGCGAGCCTACAAATATCCAAGTGTTGCCGAAATCCGTACTGCAGCCAGCGGACGAAGCAGCTTCGGAAATCTATCGCAAACTCGCAAAAAGTCCATCTCTTCACTCCACGCGATGCCTCGCCACCATCACCACACCTCCTCAACCCCCCTCCTCGTCCCCTCCGGCAGCCCCACCCGCACGCTGCCCTCCGCCTCCCCGCTCGTCCACTTCCACGGCCTCTACCTCCTCGACTACCTCGTGACAGCCCTCCTCCTCCTCACCTCCATCCTCCTCGACACCTTCGGCCAACCCTTCGAACGCGGCTTCGACATCCACGACCCGCGGATCTCATACCCACACCTGCAGGAATCAATCACGTCGCTTGCGAGTTGGTTGATAGGCGTTGTGGGAATCGTCGTGCTGCTCGCTGTGGTATGGCTACGACGTGCTGTCGCGCGCGAGGGTGAAGCCAGCGATCATTGGTGGCGGCGGGACGCGATGGAGGTTGGGGCGTGGGTGCGGAATGTGGTGTTGTGGGACGTGCATCATGCGATGCTGGGGACGGTTCTAGGGCTCTCCGTGACGAATCTGTTGGTGAATGGGACGAAATTGATGGTGGGCGCGTTGAGGCCGGATTTTCTGGCGCGGTGTCGGCCGTCGGAAGGGATGTGTTTGGGGGATGTGGGTGCGGTTAGGGAGGGGAGGATGTCGTTTCCGTCGGGGCATTCGGGGAGGGTTGGGGCTGCGGGGGGGTTTGCGTTGTGGTATTTGATGGCTGTTACGGGGGCTGTGGCGGTGGATGCCCGGCGGCCGGCGGGGAGGGTGTGGCGGTTGGCGGTGTGCCTTATCCCGGTGTTTGCCATCCTGTTCATGTGTACGTTTGGTGGGGGAGTTTTTCATGCATTGGATTCGAAACATGATTTACCAAACATTTCCCCCTTTCTTCAGGCATCGACCGACTGCAACGCAACAGGCATCATGTCGAGGATATTGTCGTCGGATGCCTCACTGGACTGGCGGTATCTTTTCTCAGCTACCGATACTATTACCCGCCGCTCACATCAACGGAGGTTGTTGGGAGCAACAACATTGCTGGGAAACCAAAGTCTGGACCGTTGCATCCAAACACATCGTCAGGTGCTGAGACACATGACGAGGAGAGTGCGTAGAAAGGAGGGACAGGGTGACGACGACGAGGATGGCATTTCGTTCAGGGCCGGCCGGTCAGGGAAGATGTTTCGCGTAGGATAGTCCGATTAGTCGCTAGTGAAGAGAGGATATGGCGCACAGGAGAACACGTTCCGAGTGCGATGTTGCAGCTTTGATGCGGGTGTTGAGTCATGCATGATCTGCGGGGGTATTGTCGAAGAGTGTTGAAACGCGGCGAAGATCCCCCATAGCATGCCGCGGCCCAGGAGCGCGGCGTCGAATGCGGTGTGCCCAAGCCCTGCGCACGCCGAGAGTCTAGACCGGCCGACCCACTCTAGGGAGACAGGGAGGGAGACAGCAAGGGGGCTTGTGCCATTATACAGGTAGACAGGCAGCCATGTCTTCTCGCAGCTAAACTACACGCTAGCTGCCATACTATAGGACTAGTACGGTACGTATTCCCCGTGAGTCTAAATAATATCCGATACCTTACTACGGTCCCGTCTGAAGGTTGTGCCTTGCGTCACCTTGCAACAGAGAGAGAGAGAGAGAGAGAGAGAGAGAGAGAGAGAGAGCGCATCCTGGCAACCAACCGCCTCGTGTACGAGAACGTCAAGGGCGTTCTTCACCTGTTGCCACCACCACTACTACTTCCGAACCGCTGATCACGGATAGGTGCCGCCGCTCAGCAACATCTTCCCTCTGCACACCCGTACCGTTCTCTCGGGACACAGCCATCCTTGACCTTGACTACTACGGGGCCCGGGCTCTTTGCGCACCCCCCTTCGTAAAGCTGGCAGTCGTGACGCCTACATCGCCTTTACCGCGGCATTCCCCGCCGCCCGGTCCGGGACGTCTAGGGCTGGGTTCGACGTTCATGTTCAGGGGCCTGCGAGGAGGGATCCCTGCCGCATGGAGCGGCTGGTTTGTCTCGCCTCCGCGTACAACTGTTGCTGAGCTCAAGCCGTCAGAGGAGGGAAACGCAACACCTGATTCGACGGCACCTGAAGACCGCCAGGCATCATCATCAAAGGGGAAACGCGGTATCCCGCAACGCAGAAGACGAGGGTGCGACGCGGGTAGAGGAAACGTGCCTGCTGCTGCCCTGAGTATGAGGACCATTCGGAAGACCATTCTGGGGTGGATAGATCGCGCTGTTGGCATCGACGGTGGGGATCGGCAAGCTTCGGCCGGCAGGAATACCAACGGCACCGTGTCAACAACAACAGTTAAATCGCGATCGGGGTACGCCAATGGAGGCCGCATAGCCCTGCGTTGTCTTCTCGTGACCTGCGTCTACGCGCTATGCCTAGCACTGAAGAATGCGCACCTTCTCTACATCACGTTACACGCCGGTACACAGATCAGCGGCCTGCCGAGCCGGTCGACGCTGAGCGTCCTGATGGGCCGGGATGTCATCACCGCCGCCCTTCTGGGTGTATGCCTTCGCCAGCTGGGACGGAGGAACTCTGTTCCAAGGCGGATATGCATGGCTGTCATGGGGTTGGCGGCAGTGGGCGAGCCGTTCACGAACGCGGTCATGTCCATCTCGTCCAGCTGGGCTGCAGAAGATCGTATGGACCATACCGCTGTTGTCGACGAGTCAGGGCCGGCGTTCGCCTCAACAAGGATGGTGCGATACATCACCATTGTCGGTCGCAGCTTTCTTGATACTGTGCTGCGACAAAGGTCTTGGGCACCCGTGACGGGCGTCATTCATGGCGGGACTGCTTATCTCTCGTCGCCAGCCTTGACCCTCTCGTCAGTGCCAACACTTATCATCCTGTACGTCCTCTTGAAACAAGCAGACGAAGCCGAAGACGCGCCCCCGCGCGTGACAGAAATTGCTTCAACGGTGTCGATCAGCGAGAACGTCGAAGACAAGCCCGCCGAAAAACCCATCTCGAACGGATCACTGACCGATCTCAACATCACCTCCGCCGCCTCTGTAACAAAAGCCTTGGGGGAGACGACGCCACGTGCGTCCCGAACATCCCTCTGGGCCACCGTCGCGACGGCCCAGGAACACAATGCGTGGAGGGAAGGCACGGAGTATTTCGCGAGGGAGTTGATGAGCTCGGCGTTGGCGGCCAAATGCGCGATTGACCATGTGCATGTGCATCCCGTGATGCATGAGTACTATATGCATTTTGTCACGTTCATATCAGGTAACCATCGTCCCACTGAGTCATTTGGGGGCAAACTCATGTGTGATGGCACGGAATGCTAACATTCCTCACTTTACTCCACCAGCGGTAGACACAGCAATCGACAACGTCGAGCACCTCGCCTGGCAACTCGAGCACTACGACTCCACCGACAACCTCATGAAGCGCGACGGCGGGTCCATGGTCAAACGCCTCCTCACCAAGGTCCTCTTTGACCCCTCCGACGTCAACGAGCGTGTCGGGGACGCGGTCGCGAATTTGGCGGATGAGAAGGGGATTGAGCTGACGATACATAATACGGTGCAGAGGGGGACGTTGCCGGAGTTGTTCTTGGTGGTCGGGGATGAGGATTTTTTGAGGCAGCTTTTGTTGCAGGTGAGGAGGCGCTTTATCTGTCGCCGTTCCTTTGTGAGCGGTAAATGGAATGGGAGTTGATCCTGATTCTGATCGATTGGTTTTTTACCGTTTGTAAATGACACGCCAGATCTTATACCCGATCATCGCGAATGCTGCGGAATATACCCTGGTGGATGTCACGCTCGACATGCCACCGCCATGGGCGGTGAAGGACGATGCGAAACAGACGGATTCGAAGATGCCCCGCAAGTATCATGTTGATCTCACGTGGCAGGTAAGCGACTTCGCATTTGGCCACGCTTTCGGATCATCCCCTCCTATGTTACCACCGCTAATGCATATGTCCAGTTTACATACCAAGTCTCCGACGAGTCCGGCACCCCCATGCCCCTCATCTACAACGACTACGTCCGCAACCTCCTCCACGAGCTCGGCGGACAAATCAGAGGCCCCTTCCCCGTCCCCAACGCGGGCGTCAACACCCAATCCGTCGAACTCTCCTTCAAAATGGAATCGGTCCGTTACCGCAAGGACATTGCAAAGAGCATGGGTCTCCGCTTGTCGAAGCCGATGGCGTACCGCCAGGTGGAGGAATTGTTCCATTTTGCGGAGACGTTGAAGGATTTTAGGGTTACTGTGCTGGCGCCGTGTCGGAGTACTTTTACGGGGAATGTGGTGCAGTATTTGGAGAGTTGGGGGATGGATTTGACTTGTGAGTTCAACATGCGGCGTAATGTTCGGGCTGGATTCTTAAGAGAGCAACTGCCTGAATGATGTACCTGTGATTGACAGATGTCGCCACGGAAGACATGGACGTGATCCCCACCATCCTCACCCAACTCGACGAAAGCAACCCCAACCACGCCCGCGACTCCCACCTCCAATTCCTCCGTAGCCTCATTATTATCAACGACGATTTCGGCATGCTCGACGTCGTCATCAACCACCGCATTGCTTCCTCCATCTTTGGCACCCTGGTCATCTACTTTACTTCCCCGACCAACCACGCAAGGATGAACGAGTACGTCGAAACCATCGCGGAGGGACACGGCGAACTCATGCCGGAGGTCTACATCGTCGCTAAACCGGCGGGCCCGCGGAAATTACTGCACACATTGAAATGGATCATGGCGGATCGGCCGGACGAGGCGGAGGATGAGATGCGGTATAAGAAACGCGGGGGGGCGCTTGTGCTGGAGACCTCGAGACGGGCGGTAGCGCAGATGAGGCCGAAGGGACGGGGGAGGGTGACGATCAACGAGGATCCGGCTGCACCGACGACGATCATGTCACCTGCGGCGAGATCCACCACCCCGCTGAAACGAGCGTTGATGGGACAGAGGTTCCAGGTTCCCAGTCGGGCGAGCGAGTACCATGCGCAACGGCAGGGGACGGGAACATCGGTGTCCACAGAGTCGACGACCTCCTCCAACGAATCCGAGGTCGTCACGGGTCTGAAGGACAAACAGTTGCCTCTCTCGTCGAAAAACCCCACCACCCGCCCGCCCGTGTTATCTGCCAAATCCGACTCGCTTGCTAGACCGGAGCCCGCCCGGCCCCCGCCACCGCCGTCCACACCGTCGTCCGTCGCCGCCCTCCTCTTCTCCCGCATCAAAGTCCTCATCGCAGAAGACAACCCGATCAACCAAACCATCCTCGCCACCTTCCTCCGCAAACGCGGCATCTCCGCCACCGTCGCTGCCAACGGCCAGGAAGCACTCCTCAAATACCAACAAGCCGTGTACCACATCATACTCATGGATATCGTCATGCCGGTGATGGATGGGATCGAGGCGACGAGTGAGATCAGGAAGATTGAGCGGGATCGAGCGGGGATGATGAATGCGCATGCGATACATACGCCGGACGTGGTGATTGTGGCGCTTACGGCGAGTTCGTTGCCTGCGGATAGGGATGCGGCGTTGAAGGCCGGGTGTAATGATTATCTGATCAAGCCTGTTAGTCTTGGTAAGTACCCCCCCCCCCCCCCCCCGAATCACAATTGGGGAAAGACTTACCGTGGGGATAGTGTATTAAGATATTGATTTTTTTTCTCTCACATTTTGTAGTCTGGCTCGAACGCAAGATCCTCGAATGGGGCGCCATGCAAGCCCTCATCGACTACGACACCCTCCTCTCCACCTCCACCACCTACAAACCGGGCACCCACCTCCGGCTCTCACACACGTCGTCCAACCCAAGCTCAACCGATACATCCGGATCCACCTCAACCAACTCCAACAACTCCACCAGTTCAGGCTCAACCATCTCACCCACGAAACCCACCACCCACGTCAAAAAGAAGAAGCCTACCAACGCACAAAACGCGACGAAACACCACGTAACCAAATCAAACCCCTCCTTCGCGTCCTCCTCCGACTCCTCCGGCCCGTCCCAGGCCCTGACGGAGCCGGTGCCTGCGAAGCCGTGGATGATGTCGGAGGACGAGATGGGCGGCCACGCGCAGGGGCATAAGCGGGCGGTGGCGAGTGCACCCGGGCTGTTGGAGTTGAGCGACGATGTAGGCGCGAATGGGGTCAGGGATGTCGAGGGCGTCAGGAAGCTGTTGGGCGGGGCCGAGACGGTGATGAGTCCGGAGTTTGAGGGGAGGAAGTGAGAGGGGGGCTTTTCTGGTTTGTTTTTTTCTCTCTTTGTTTTAGATAGGGGCCCGATGGGGGTTCGCATGGCCCCCCGCATTTGGGTGGGTGGTGCAAAACGGGGGCCCCACTTTTGTACACCCCTTCGTTCCCCCCGACACCCCCCCCCGTGGGGCATTTTTTTCCTTTCTCTGTTTGAAACGGAGTTGTGCATGATTGTTTCATATTGGGGTTTGCTTTTTCGTAGCGGGGATCTGGAAAACTGTAAAGCACATCACTGCGTCTAGCACGGCTGCCCCAAATGACTGGGTGTATTATGGACCGGCCGGACTGGTCGGGAAGACGCCCCATTGGACGTGGTTGAGGATTTTAGAGTTTGGACAGGGGACATGGCAGCACGCCTGTGAATATCAGAAACTACACATTGCTCACTGCCGAACAAGGTGAAGACATGCTCTCACTGCCAACGCCGCTACATCATGTACGCACAGACGACCATTGCGTAGCCTGCGAGAGATGCACCTCACAGGCTGCCAGAACCCCACATCCTCCAGATTTTTCTCCGCTTGCCAGATGGAGTCATTTTTGGGTTACCACACGCTCAGCACAAAGTGTATTGCGGTACTTGGGGAAGATTACGGCTTTATGTAGTGAAGACGTTTCGCCGGTAAGCACTCTAATCTAGGTATCGTATGTGGAAGGGGGATTGCAGATATGATTGTGCACGCCGGGTGCGTCCGGGCGAGTCGGCGGTGAGTCTGGATGCACATACATACAATCCCAATAAATTACACTATGCCGGTATGCCCCACCATCCACACTATGGGAACCCATCTCTCGCTGCCAGGACCGAACGAACCTCCCGGCCCCTCCGTCGCCTAAGTCTCCCGGCCCCGTTCAAATATTGAATCCCTGGGCGCGCATACAGTCCTGGTGCGCCTTGATCAGCTCCACACAGTTCTCCTCGCCGTTCGCAAACACGCACTCGTCGCGCAGTTTGCGGGTGTCGGGGCATGCGCAACAGGGCTTGCATTTCGGTTTGGGTGGGTCGGGGGATGCGGGGGTGGTGGTTGAGGAGGGGTGGGATAGTGGTGATGGTGATGGTGATGGCGATGGAGAGGAAGAGGGTTTGGAGTCGCTGGCGCCCATTGTTGCTGTTGCTGTTGAGTGTTCGGTTGAGGTTGTTGATGCCCGTTGGTGTGGGATGGAGGTGGTGGGGTGTGAGGTGGGTTCTTCCGACGGGCGGAAATGCGTTTCTCAGCGCGTGCGAGCAGCCGCGTCGCCAAGTCGCCCTCAGCGTGTTCTCCAGTAGCTAATGACACACGCGTTTTGCGGAGCTCTCGCGAGACGGTGGAGCTCGTTTCCTATTCCTTCTTGCAAGTACTGTACCTTTCTACTAGCACGGAATAGCAGCGAAACTGCACCACCCGAGCGCTTCTGTGGAGTTGCCCCTTGACCGCAGTCGTTGTGACATCCTGTGCTCATCACCATGCCCTCCCACCACGGAGACCAGAGGCATGGGCCGCATGTTCTCGTGGCTCGCCAAATACCACCAGATATCATGGGTGAAGGTTTGTTCTCGATGAATTTTCACTCGACTGGCAAGAGCTCACAATCCGGCCATACGAACGTACATAGATGCACAATACACGCAGAAAGAGCGAGAGGTCGTACCTGTATCACTATTGAGGAAACGAGATGTATGTATGCCGAGAAGGGTCATAGTCGGATCGTTCTAAACATCTCGAAATGCTATCGAATGTTCCAGCACGGGGGCAATGGGAGACTCTCTAAGCACGAGCATTTCTTTTCTCACATAGCACGGCCCAAGACGAACGCGGCAGGGTCGGTTGGTGGGACATTCGCTACTGGGCGACCCCGAAGAGTTCGAGGAAATGGAGCGCTCAATAAACGGAAACAGCGATATGGAAGAGCGGCATTCGGTGTTCAAGGCCGGCGTGGACGCAAAGTCAAACGACGCAGGGGAGAATGAAGGTAGATGGGACGGGGACGCAACTTCAGCCGAAGTGCTGGCGCAGTTCAACGCTGCTATGAAGGAAGCGAAGCGCAAACAGGCGGAAGAGAAGCGGTTATGGCTGAGTCGGTTGCATATCTTTCAACGATACCGGTATGTAACGATCTTCCTCTCGTCGAAAGAGAACCACATTCCTTCATTGGACTCTCACGGCAACATGGCTTAACTGGCCTAGCTTTGCAGGGAGGTGCGGGAGGAACACGCATTGAAGAACTGGCAGCATCATAGCGTCGAGTGGAACAGAGTAGAAGAGAGATTAGCGAAGAAGGCCAAGAAGGTAGATATGCCCCTTCCCACGTGGTCTCGCAAGAATCAACAACGTATAGCTCACCACATCCACGCCGCCCCTCTAGTCTCCCGGCGAGCTCCTCATGGCCCGCTTAGGCGAATACCGCGAACGCCTAGAAGAGCACGAGCTCATTGATACAGCTTTGCGACTACTAGACGACGAGCACGTCGATTTTTGGAAGACGGGCTTGAGGCTTGGAAGCGACCTGCTGGGACTGACGATGCCGATTCCGAGAGGTGGTCCACGACAGTAGGTACACCTTCTTTGATGACTCTGAATAAGCGCGAAATGGCAAATGTGCGTTTATGTTTGTTCTGATCCTTTTGTCGTCCTCTTTTCCGTCGAATAGGATCGAGAGAGTAAGGAGTTATGAGCGACAGAGGTGCGTTATGTCCTATCTTGATACCCTATCCTTCCCGGAACGAATTCTCACGCTTGCTTCCTCCTAGATGGACAAAAGACCACTCAGCGACCATACGCAAGCTCGTAGCCCCCAAAGAAGCGCTCTACGAAGACATCATCTCCCTTTTCGATCCGTTCTTCCTGGTACCGTGCCTCACCTTCAACAACGTGTTTCAAACTCCCATTCAACTGATCCCTTAACTGTTCCCCACATAGAACGACGAAAGCGGCTACCTAGAACTCCAAGGCCACAACCCCCTCCTCTCCCCGCACCTCCCACACCTCGCCGAATCCTACCTCGACCGTCTAAAAGCCGCCGCCGCCACGAAAACTCCCATCGCAGACGAAAAAGACGAGACCACGTCAAATATCACCCCCGACAAGGCGTCGGGACATACCTCCCGTCCAGCGTCTGGGTCAAAAGACGCGGGAGAGGATGCGACTACCGTGGAGGGACCGCACCTAGACCTTGCGACCCCGCGCCTGTTCTTTGATGTGGAACTCAACACGGTGTCGATGTCGGTGCTGACGGTGTATAACCGCGGAACGACGGCGGTGGGGTTCGAGTGGGTGCCAATCAAAAAGCCTAATCCACTGAATGTGAGTTTGAAAGCAAAATCATACTTTTCGTCGTCGCCGCGCGGGGGCATGAAAGTCGATTAATGAAATTTTGCTAGATCAAAGCAGTGTACGATGAGAAACAGCGGTTTTTTTTCTACTACAAAAAGGGCGTGATCCTGCCCGGGACCGCTTTTGACTTTCCGATCATCTTCAAATCTGCTACGCCCGGGGTACGTACGTCCGACACCTCTCCTCGTGGCTGATGTGTTCCACCGTACTGATATGCGTTACTTACGACCCGCTTGATCAATTACAGGTATTCACGGAAATATGGAGTCTGACAACCGTGCCCGCGCTGGGACCCGAGGCATCGTCGCAGCCGACTGTGACGATGCAGGGCATCGCATTGGAGCGGGACGATAATGAAGCCAAGAGAGAAAAATTAGAGAAAGCGCTTTTGCGAAAACAGTAAGGGGATCTCAAACATGTCACCTCTCCGGCGTATGCTCACCCCGTTGTTTGTTTTCAGAGCCCTATCCGCTGCAAAAGCGATCATATCCACGATCCTCACCAACATCAAACCCCGCGTCGTCTCTGCCCGCTCGTTACGCCGTATCGCGGCGAATGAGGACGAGCATCTGTTTGAGAAGCGGAATCGGTCGTTCAAGGTACGAACAAAGATCCAAATCCTGTTTTTTTTTTCGTCTCTACAAGCAGATCCTGATTTTCCTTTTATATATACGGCATTAGCTGTATTACACACCCAAAATCTTCGACAAGCTCGCCACCCTCGCCTCCGAGACGTTGGCCACCCTGCACGACCAATCACCAGACCAATCAACTCCCGCTGAATGGGATAGATCCGTTTCCACTTTATCCGAGGTTTCGTCATCTCACCCTGCATCTCACATCTATGAATCAACCCCTACTAAATCATGTATGTGTTGTTGGGGTGTAGTTGATCAACGCGATCATGGATATCGACCTCCGCTCCACCTCCCTCCGCCGCCTGAACCAGCTCATTGCCGCCGCGGCCATTTCGCCGCGGAGTAGCGCGACCAGTATGCTGCACGTCATTGTGTGAGTATTTCTCAACTCGTCTCCGATTTCATGTTTTTCACGGGTGGAATGGGCTGATATGTGTGTTTTTTTTTCTTTTGGGGGGCGGAAGATATGATACCTTCGTGAATGCCGCGGACAGGATCGCGGAGACGAGTGAGGCGATGCGGAGGAAGATGGGGTTGCCTCTTGCGGTATGTTCCCCCTCCCGAATGCATGCAAACATCGGACAACGAACACGCGGTGTGCTGACTTTGTGCTAGCGGGCAGCGACCCGCTTCGACGAAGCCGACGACCCACGAAGCGACAGCGACGGTTTGCCTGGCGACGGTACGCATGCTGTGCCTCCGCGCTTCTATAAGGGACGGTCTTCATCACTGATATATGGACTTGGTCGATTGACTCAGGACCCGCACCACCACCCAACACAGTGCAGCAAGAGAAAGACACCTCCGCGCGCAAAGCGACGCCGCCGGTCGTGCCGCCTACGGGAGCGAGCGAGCAGACGCCGGCGGTGGCGGTGCCGGAGAAGGCGGGGAAGAAGGGGGCTGGTGCGGTAAGTCGTCCTCCCTTATTCTATCCCTTCTTTGCGATGTGGACAAACGAGTGGTTTTTTTGGGGGGGCCACCCATCTCATCAGTTTTTTCGATATTTTTGTTTTTTTTTCGTTTTCTTATAGGCCGCGACAGGCAAGGAAACGACCAAAAAAGCGGCTACCTCCGCCGCCGACAAATCCGCCGACAAAGGGAAAGGCAAAGGCGGGGCTAAGGAAGCAGCCGCGACCGCAGCGGCCGCGGCGGCGGCGGCTTCCGCACCGGTAGTCCCTGCAGCAACCCCCGTAGCTCCGCCTGCGCAGGCTGTAGCTCGAAAAGGTTGGGGTGCGGAGGTTTTGATCCGAGGGGTTGGGTGATGGGCCCACTGATGTGTCCTCCTTTTTTTTTTGAAAGTAGAAGTGGAAACGACGGTAACGCATTCACCGCTCAATCTGTCAAAGCTGATCATCAGGCCGAAGGTGAGCCCCGAAAAATGTCCGGATGCAGGTTAGATGGGGGGCGCGATGTTACCTGGGGTCCTCATGAACATGCCATATGGATACGACAGAAACCGGACTCCACGCGCGGCTGGAGCAAAGAGCGGCGCGCGGGCGAGGAGGCCTATCGGGCTGCGTTTCGCGCTGAGGTAAATGGAAAATGCACACCTTCAATACACTTCGTTCATCCCGGAGGGGGTGAAGAGTGCAGCGTCGTAATTCATGGTTCTGTTCTCCCCCACCCCCCCCCCCCCCCCAAGGTCCGACAACTCCTCACGACGGCGATCGATCGCATGTCCACCCTTCTGGGCGACGCTACGTGCGATGTGGAGGCGTTTTGAGGTTCGCTGTGTTTTCCGGGTTGTGGTAGTACATAGAGTTTTGGATCATGGGAAGCTGCTCATCAGAGTCGGTGAAGCCCCTCCCCTGCATGCCGGTGCAATCTGCATATGGGGGGACCCTCACATTTTTGGAAACTGCGTGATAGTTTTCCTCATGAAATATATGCCCCCAAACCCAAAAGCTCAAAACGCAGCAAAAAAGAGGCAATTTCGTGATAAAAAAAAAGATGAGGTTTTTACATCGCCCTTCCCGTCCATGTCTCAACCAACAGCGGCGTGCGTGGATGGGGATGGGGGATGTCAATAAACAGGTAGAGAGTGGGAGTGTTTGTTTACAATCGGGTGGGAGTGTGGGTGTGACATCCTGGATTGCGGGGTGTTTCTCATGGGGTGTGGTGACTATGGTAGCGGAGAAGGGTTTTTTTTTTGTTTATACTGGGGTGGGGAAAGTGGGTGGGGGGTTGATTCCGTCCTTGTGAGGGTGGATTGGGTATCAATGAACGTTTTTGTGTGCACCGCCATGGGGTTTTAGAAAGGGGGTGGGCAGGTGAAAGCGTCCGAATTTTCTTGAGACTGGGTGAATGGGGAACTATCAGTATATGCTCTCACGACAGCCGAAATCATAATCCTTGAAGTGCATACCTGTGGGACAAGTGAACGAACGACCTGGCAACTGCTAAGCCATCTGCTCAACTCCCTTCCCTTCCTCAGTAATCTTATGCTGCTCCACCGGTTCCGACTCCGCACCCCCATTCACTCCCGCACCAACACCGCTATCCGGCTCCAACGGCGGATGCGCCTCCTCAGAAGCCGACTCCAATGCCGCATGTGCAGCAGCCTCAGGCGCATTAGGCACCACGCGCGCAATTTCGACCAACGCCGAGGCGGCTTCGCTCAATGCCGGGGGTAAGTGGGCGAGATCGGCGGTGGCGCTGTCAGTCTCCATCTCATCCTCGTCCATGGGCGCAGGTTGCTCTTCGCGTTCATGTCCATGTTCGGGTTCGGGTATCGGGGCGGGGATGAAGATGCCGGGGATGCTTGGGACGTCCATTACGGCGGACCTAAAAAATTCGACGACAGGTTAGTATTTGCAAAGGGAGTGGGAAACTCCTTTATGGCCGGAGTGGATGACTTACCAACTGTTTACCCCAGGAATCAGCCCAGCAGTCCGAAACACGGAAATAAAGTCCTTAACATTCGGCCCCAGGTAAAACACAATATAGCTCTCATACGGTGAATGCAGCACCTGCTCTTCCTCGGTATCCATCACGCCATCTCCGTTTTCAGAGAGGGTGGAGAACGGGCGAGGGTGTGCGCGGTAGGTCGGCTCGTTGTTGTTGGGTAAGATGCAGTACGGGTGTTGCAATATCGGGGTGAACCAGTCCGCTCCAAACTCGGCTTTCATGAGGAACAGGCCTTCGGAGAACTCCTTGTTGGCGAACTTCGTGAAGATGACTTCTAGGAGTCGCTCCAGGCCGCACACGTATGAGATCTGACGCACCGATGGGGATGCGCCGCTGTAGATCATGGTCGTGGAGAAAGGTCGGATGCCGCATAGGTTGCACCACAGGCGACCGGGCCATGGTTTGCCTTCTGCGTCTTTGAAGTCTTGGATCGTTTGCAGCACGACGTCGAAACGCTGATTGCCGATAACAGACATGCAGAGCTCGTAGATGACGCCATCGCTGAAGGGTATCCGTGGACGCGCATTGTCCGCGTTCACCTCTGCGGACTCGTCTGGAGATGCGTCCATTGGCGGGGATAGGAGGACAGGAACGACATCGGGGGCGGCCAATGATAACGGCGGAGGAGCGGAAACAGCGCGGAAGTCGTTGCGATGGGGCGAGGGCTTGTGTTTGATGGGACTGTCGTTATGCTTTTTGCGGGGAGATACGTGGTAGTCCGAGTCATCGTCTTCTTCCCGACTCCGTTTCTTCCCGCTGGCTGTCCGGCGGGTGGCCCGTTTCCCTTCGTCACCTGCTGACAATGACTTGCGAGGTGTAGATTTCGCAGATGCCTTCCGCGTTCGTGTAGGTGGCTCGGCCTTGGGTTCGCTGAACACGCTTGCTTGGTCTTGCGAAAGAGGGGTCAGGTCTGATAATGATCTGTCGATATTCGTGATCTCACTCTTGGTGTCGTCTTGGTCGCCGTTGGATGTTACTCGAGACTTGGGGACCTTCAGGTTGTTTTTCTCCAAGAAGTGTTCGAGGAACGCAGTGGTGATGACTCCGTTAGGTGCATTCGTACACACATCGATCCAGGTATCCACGAGCTTTTTGGCCGGAACCTTGGATAGCAACTGGCAATGTGATTGGTACATTGGCGGTCGGAATTGCGCAGGTAGCTTTGAGGCAATGTCGGAGTATATCCGGTATGAGATGATGTATTCGTATGTCGTCGATTTCGAGAATCCAAGTTGGGCCTTCGTCCATTCCAGAAACTCCTTTTGTGTCTTCATCCGCTTTTGCTCGTAGTACACCTCGTGAAGGGTTTGTCCGATGACCACAAAGGACGACACGTTCTTTGTTTCGTTCAGAATCTTGTGCTTGTGTTCGTCCAGGGCCTTCAGGTCGGCCTCGCCCATTGAAAGTGGCCGTTTCCATGTTTCAGGTTTGGGCTCAACATTCTTCTTCTTGGAGGCTTTCTTCCCAGCACTCTTGCCGCTGCTCTCCGCAGACGATGGTCGTCTACCAACAGCTTCCTTCTCAGGTGACGGTAGAGCTTGAGGTACCTCTCCCATATTTAAGGTGTTAACACTTTCCTGACTGCGAGGAGATGATGGAGCTGGTGATGGGGGATCACTCGAAACTGTCACCTAAGCATTAGACATGCTGCGACGGCGAAAGAAAAGATAACCCAAAACTTGACAATACTATACCTTTCTTCTTCCGTCTGCGAGCCTTTTCCTTATTCTGCTGCCCAGAGTCGGTGCCCTCTAATTTGACTTTCAACAAGTGGCTGCGCGACTTTTGCAATGCCAACAACTGACCAGCTGCGTGGACCTCGCTCGGCGCAAGCACAGTCTCGCTGCCAATTCCGTCGAATGCGATTTGCTCCGCTGACTCGGAGGTTTGCGAGAACGCAACTCCCTCGTTGGTCGCACTACTCTCGATTTCCCAAAGACTAGTACTGGTTCGTTCGGTAGAAGCAAAAGATGGTTGTGAGTGTAGCGCCAGAAGGCTTTGCGCGGCGTCGTCCGGAGGAAGGGGAAGGTCGTCGGTGGAGGAAATTGTGGCGAGTAGCTGAGGTATAGTGAAAGAAACTCTTTTCGCCCGGTGGAAGGAAGCCCAAGGGAGACGGTTGGACGGCTAGGGAACTCGATGGGCAGACTACTCGACGAAGAGCAAGGAAAATAACTTGCTTGCACCAGCGGAAAGGACTAGGTTGAGGTTAGGCCAATAAGGTAGCAGTTGCCTATCATAAGTAAGCGTGATGTGAGCATTAAAGTTGCATGTATACAGCCCTCGCGGCGTCCGGCGGAGAGTTTCCTGACCAAGTGACGCGCAGGACCAACAATCACCGACCCTTCGAGAGAACTCACAGTTGGCGGCACTGCCTTGGGGAGCGAAGAAGCAATGGACTATGCTGACGAACGGTGGGAAAATGTCACTGGCGGGACCCAAGCGATGAGAAAAAGCCCTATGTCCAGACAGGCGGACACGGAGGACCGTTTTCTGCTCTTGGTTGTTTGTATGAGGGCGGGCAGGAGGCAGCCTCTTGGCGACAGCGTATGAGGGAGGGGTATGAGGGGTTGGGTGACGTTTCTGAGTACGTAGTGAAGCAAGCCCCGGACGAGATGTCCGAACGTACAGTACAGTCGAAAAAGGGGGGGGTTTGGTTGTTGTGGTGGCTGCCCTTTGTGCGCCGTTCGTTTGCTGGCTGGCTGGCTGGCTGGCCCTCGCCGGAAAGGGCAGCAGCGACTTTGCGTGTCCAGAAATCGGACGCCTCATGTGGCGCAGGACTCCCTCGCGGTCGGACCCCCCTCACCAGTTTATTGGAGACACGTGAGGTCATGCATGGCACCTTGCATCTCAGCTGATGGACAGAAAGATAGGGACGACATGGGACGTAAGCTCACGTCAAACCCGACGACCTGGTCTGGCAGCATTTCTGGAAGACGTATAAATCTCCTGCCTTGAAATCCGACGAACTTCATCATGGGTCTTCGGCACCGCAGCGAACTATCACAGCATTGAACGATTTCGGTTTTGATGCGGAGATCGCCGTTGCGTTCCGCGCTTGGATCGGCGACGAAGGTTTCCAGGTAGACATCCTTGTGAACTGGATCGTATTGTTTCTGTCGGGGGGTATGATGGAAACCGTTGTCAGGGCTTTCCCTTCCAGCCGGAAGTTACTCGGCAATGGTGCCACGATTTGGAGCTCCGCGTACCCTTTTAGAATATGGTAGATATGCCGTCGGCAAGTGGCGCCGACAGCAAATGGACAACCTGAACGATATTCTCCAAGCTCATTGGCAGTTTGCGGCAGTCGCGACCACCGCTGCAGGCGGCACAGCCGAGTATGAGCTTTTCTTCCACGCGTGTAGTCGAATATAGGCAATCCGATCTGGTGGCCAAAACGCCACTCTCATGCGTCAGTTCCACGGTGCACACGATTTTGGCCTTCTGGAACAAACCGCTTTCTACGTTACACCCTCGTTGACCTCAGCAATGAACTGGGCAGAGGCGCATGTTACCGGAGCTCGACAAATGTATTGGAATGGGCAGGGGCCCGTCCTGGTCTTCCTCGGAAACCGCAGATTTGCCGTCCGACGTCCATCTCCTGGACGATGACTGGAAGACGGCGGTAGCCAGTTGCCGTCGAGGAGAGGTAACCGACGTCGCTGCGCACGGATTTTCACGCGGCGACCAGCTTCGAACTGTCAGGAGCGTATACCGAGCCCGTAGCCTCAGAGACGCGAAAAGCGCTGTCCGCCCGCACGCTCCGCCGCTTGCTCATGCCTGCGTGAAAAGCCCGGAAACAGATGCTGTGTTCCGTCGTGCATTGACCGGAGTCATCTCCATGGAGAGGGGACAGCTGGACTGGTTCCTGGTCTGGGACGCCCACCCACCCTGTCCGCTTAAATGCCCTTCTATTCTGTTCCGCCTAGCCTAATAGATGGGCAAATTCAAGCGGACAGGGCGGGTGGGCGTCGAATACACTACTGGCCCCTCACTGAAGTCGTCTACTTTAGTTCTAAAGAATACGGCGTAGGATGTTCAACCTATGCTCCCCTCGCCTTTACATACAGCCGTAGCGCATACCCTCATTCTGGTCATACAGTCATTTAGTATGAATTGCATGCAACTGCTTTCTCTCGCTTTGCTCTCCCGCCTCATTGGGCATGAGCGCAGTGCACATTTGACATCTTGGCAGCTGGTGCTTCCGACGAGGTCACGGCTCATTTTAAAGCTGAGCTTAGATCTGACAGCTCACCTAAGCCGCTGTCGAGCACGAGGGCACCGTGGGCCAGCTCCCCGGGTGCGATCCACGGTAAGCGCACACTTCTGGAGGTCCGAGGGACGAGCCTCGGTAACCGCCATTTTTGAACATGGAGATCGGACTTGATCGCCATAATCGGGTATTGAGTTCATAGTCAAATTGTTGGGAATATCCTTGTACTTTCCGCTGATGAATCGAAGCGATACTGATACCATATTTGCAGAGTAAACGATGGGCCTGTCATCACTGATCAGGGTCCAGGGAGGGCCGTCCGCTGCCGAGGCTTCTGGAGCGACGGCGGCGAGCGGAATTTCGGAGCCTACCGTGGTGGTAGCGCCTACTAGCGCGAGACTGTAAACATGATGGATATGAATGTGTGCTTCATGTTACCCGTGGTACAGCCCCGCTGCGTCCGCCTGGATGAAGGCGAGACCTTCTCTCGGAAGTTATGCAAATCTTCTTCTTCATGATACAGTATGGATTAATTGTCAGTTCGAAAGTATCCGCCCACGTTGTGCGCTTGAACTTGTTGAAAACTCGAAAAGAGGTGCCTCACAACCTTTTCGTGCCGTTGGTTGGCCGCACATAGTAGTCTGCCAGAGGCTGTTTCCCAGCGGCAAAGGCCAACATCGCGCCCCTCCCCAACTGCATACTTCGTGAGTGAATACCTACCGCTGTGGACGGTGTGTGCCAAGGCCTTAATATAATATATCTCGTGCATCGCCGGTTCGCGAACCAAGGAAGGGCACCATTGGCCGTGGGAACATTCGCATTTCGGCCCCCTCGACTCTCTATTACACTATTTACGTGTCGGCAAGCAAGACGAGAGGCTGGTCGTTTTGCAAGACTTATATCGCGTAGGGAACGGCAGCAACGCATTCCTAGCGTCGTCGGAGGTGGTGAAAGACAATTCCCTCGGAAACTGTGCGCCATTCCGGATAAAGGTCTCGTTGGAAACTGTGCCCAGCCAAACACTTCTGGGGCGCAGGAGAGCTAAAACTGGGAAAGCTCCAAGTATATGGCGAGCGAGTGGAGGTGAACAAAGAAGTTCTATGGATAATGATAAGAACATGGGCGAACGACGCAGCTGGCAAAGCTCCCGACGGCGATATGACTCGATATCAGACGATACAGACTCGGATTCCTCCCGGTCGCATAAAAGAACGAGGAAAACATATGACTCGGACTCGTAAGTGCCTTCATTCTCCTGATGCTCTCATTATGAGAGCCTTGCTTAATGAAAACTTCTTGCTATCCCGATCATAGCATCTCCTCCAGTTCGAGCTCTTACATCTCCAGAAGAAGATCTAGATCTCGGTCTGTGTTATCCAGCATATCCCAGTCGTCATCAGGGATCTTGTCGTCCGCGGACGATTCGCTATCCGATTCCGAGACATCGATAACATCGGAGGAGCGTCGAGACCGACGCAAATCCAGCAGCCGAGAATCGTACGATCGCTCGCGACGAACATCACAGAAGGTGACACCGTCGCCTGAGGAAGTACGTCACAGATCACATTCTGCACCACTGGCCGGCCTACACCCGGTGCCGATACCAGCGGAGGCGGTAGAGAACTTCCCATCCCCAGTCTTGGAACCGGAACCCTCCGTTGCGCATCCAACAGATGAAGCGTTGGACGCCAGCAGGAAGGGTCTCGCGCAGAACCTCCGCACGACGCACGCGGTATTGATGCAGTACGGCCTCCTGAACGCCGACGGACTCCCATTTCCCATTTCCTCCGAAAACCTCGCACAGTATATCGATATCCAGTCCGAGCGAATGGGACGGGGCGAGATACAGCTCTCGTCACTGAAATGGTACCTCCACTCCATGCGTCGCATGCACATTGAGAATGGGTGGGAGTGGGACGGGGTTCGCAAGACAAGTTTGGTGGTTGCGGCTTGGGAAACGGCCAAAAAGCTCTCGCATCAGGGAAAGCGAATTCGCGCGATGCAGGGCGCCCCTCCACGAAAGCGGGGGAAGAAGGGCAGTCTGAATGACGTGAATGCGCCGCCGTTGAAGCCGGAGCCTGTTCGTTTGTCAGCTCCATCTGCCTCCTTGGACATCCCCGGTTCTTCCGGTACCCCGACCGAAAGGGCTAGGAAACTAGCTCAGCTCGGTACCCTCGTTGCCCGAGACGAAATTACCACAGTGCCTGCCGCCGGGTCCACTGTTAAAACGAAAGGGCGGTCGAAGGATGCACTATCTCGGCTGGCCGAGGAGGAACGTCCGATCGATGTTGGGCAGCCTGTGCCGCATAAGCACACTCCTACCACCTCCGGCGGCAGTTCGTTGCTTTCTGATGGGGACGACGTCGCGGGGAGTGGCTCGGACGTGACCAGCGAGGACGGGGATCACACGACACGTACCGGGCCTGCTGGAACCGATCCGTCTCCGCGATCGAAACATATAGGCCTTCCATCCGACTCCGTTACGATGCCAAGGGGTGTCAAATTATGGAATCGACGAGATGGCAGCGCGAAGGATGCAGCGCCTGGTTCCGCTTACCCTCCACGCGCCCCGTCTGCGTCTCCTGGGAGAAGGTCGAAAGGCACGATGCAGAGCCTGACGGATAGGCCGGTGCTCTCACACCGTGCTTCGTCGAAGGGAGATGGTGAGCGTCCCGCTGTAGCCGGCAGATACATGCCCGATCACATGGAGTTCTCAAGCAGGCACGGGAGTTTCGATTATGCCCATCGGACGGGTTTTGAAGAAGATGATGGGAAAGGTGCGAGAAGAGGAGGGTTCCCATATCCTTCCATTCTCCTTGGGAAGCGCAGCAGTTCCTCATTCGACCAATCCATACCGGGAATCTGCAACGACGAACTGGACGCCATCATCCGAGAAGCACGCAGCTCGCTGGACACCTGGAGTCGCGAATCCGGAACAACGTCCCGATCTCGCACGCGGAGTGGCGCGGAAAGCCGGTCGGGTTCAGCTCGACCTTGGTTGCCCAGAGCGCAAGGCTACTCCCCTTACCCCTACTACTCCCAGCCTGACGTGTCACCCTCAAACGACGTGGGAGCATCAGATACAGGCGAATCGCACAGACGGCCCACCTCGTCGTCTGACGCGCGACCAACCCCCTACTCCCACCCGAATCATTACGATCCGGCTGCGTGGCGAAACCCTTACCCATATTCGCACCCTTACGCGCCCCCACACCACCCGTACCCACAGGAACACCGACCTCCACTCCACTCGGAAATCAGCGCCGGAAGCAACTCCACAGGCGTCACGTCGCAAGACAGTGTCGTCTTTCCGCAGGGTGAGGTGGACACGCGGCGGCCCCACGACCCCGTCCGACGATACTCAATGCGCAGCGATTCGCCGCACAGTCCGTCCTCGACACGCCGACGCAGCTCCTTTGGATGGCCCCCGCAGGACGGAAACGCGCACCCTTATTACCCGTACCCTCACTACGGGCACGGATACCTCCCGCCTCCACCTCCGCCGGGATGGCCGTCGTACCCACCGCCCACTGCTTCTGGGCACTACCCAGGCCCGCACCCGCCTTGGCCGTCGGACTATGACGGTCGAGGACATGTTGAAGAGAGAGACGGCGGACACGGTCACGACGAAACAATGCTGAACCGCGCCCCCTCTGTCCGAAGCGCACCGAGGCCGAGTCCCGATAAGCAGGCCCAACGATACGCTCAACCACAGAAAACGGGTTCCGAGCCCAAGGACATACTACTCCTCCCGCCGGCCATAATCCCAAAGAAACGCGGGCGGCCCTCAAAGAAGGACCTGGCGGAACGGGAGAGGAATCAGGCGTTGGGTGTTGTTCCGGCGGCTGTGAAGCGGAAGCCGGGAAGGCCAAGGAAACATCCACCGGTGGAGTTTCATGAGGGTGGGGGTGAGGGCGTGGGGATGGACTGAGGAGTAGTGAGGAGAGGAGGTGTATAATCATTGTGAGCCTCATAGAATGGTGGCGTTATGAACGTCTGTCTGAAATACAAATACTGTTGCTGCCTAGTTCGTTTGCGATCACACAGGGGCCGGGTTCGCCTCTTCCATAACAGGATTGGCTGTGCTTTGCAAGTGCCAAGTTTCCAGCAGTCCATATTTGCTGGATTGGGACTGGGGCGATATTTCGTTGAGACGCGTCGCGTAGCTCGAGCGGGTGCGTTGAGGCGGGGACCAACATCTCGCCCGTAGGCATAAGCTTGGTGCACGACCCAATGACAGGTGCTTCACTGTTTCCTGTACGCTATTTAGAGGAATCGCACTGACCTTCCAGGTGATGCGATTTGAGTTCGTGCCTTCCTGCAGAGACGCAGGGTTCGAGTGCCTGGCCATTCGGAGATGCAGATGGAAAGGCTTGATGAACATAGCTGTCTGCGTCTGACCATTTTCTTTAGCATTAAATGCAGATGAGGGAGCGGGAGAAGAAACTGCATGTGCATCTACGAGAGTATACGCTTCACCCTGAAGTGGTACCAACCTTCGACGAGTTTCTCAGACTTGTCTGTCGCCGCAACAATCAGAAAGAAGCAGCAGAAAAAACAGGAAGCGACGCATTGACAGTCGTGTTGTCGAAACTGCTGGAGGGCGCGGGGTGACCTCCGCCTTTTCTCGCCTTTCTCGCAGCCCCCATTCTCGCACACGGACCTCTTCCGTCCGCGCTCTCGACATCGACCCAAGATCGTCTATACTAACCCCAACTTCAGCCAATAGAGGCTAGACCCTCAGAGAGAGGGAGAGCATAGCTGTTTCCCGAGTGCGCACGTCCTGTTCAACCTGACAACGACTGTAGCCCAATTGCCGGAGTCGTCTAAGTTTCACTCAGACTTCCAGTTGTCCGAGACAATAAGCTACCTGGTGAGCGTCGCCAGCAGCGCTGAAGAGAGAGCGCTACGCTTCTTCTGGACGAATCTGGGTCGCTTCAGTTACTAATGCCTTCGCTTTTCCAGTGATAAGGATCGGAGGACGGACCGCGTATCCAATTCTCCCACGTAGCAGCCATGGAGACTCCCGACGACCCCGCCCTCAACGGCCACGGCCACAGCCATGAGACCGTCCCACTCACGGAGGTAGTCTGGGTCAACCCGTCCGACTCGCACGGCACGCGGTGGGAAGGGTTCCTGATGTCTCAACACCGCGTAAAACCGTCGAATCGGCACATGGCAAAGTGTTCCTTCTGCCATAAGGTGTATAAAAACGGGAAACCGGATAAGCTGTGCAAGCACATGAAGGACTGTCCGGAGGTGCCGCATGAGTTTAAAAGGCAGTATTTGTCGAAGGTGCTGGAGGAGAGCGGGGTGGTGAAGACGGTGGGCGATATGACGGATGCGTCGTTGGAGAATACGCCAGTGTAGGTGGTTGCCCCCAACCAACAGCGAGACCCTGGTTAGAGAGGTCCCTCTTGCTCACTATTGAATTCCCTGGCAGTGTGCCCGTGCCACGGAAGCGCAAACTGGAGGACGGCGCCGACATGTCTGACCTGTTGAAGATCAACAAAAAGTCCGAGCAGCAGGCGCTGTATGTCCTGTTATCGAAGGCGCTCATCACCGCCAACGTCCCATTACGGCTGTTGAGCAATCCGTACTTCCAGGATTACCAGCGCAGGCTCGCGAGGATACCCTTCCACCCACCGGCGCAGGAGATCATCGGTCGAGGCTTGCTGCCCTTGCTGAATACAGAGTATGAACAGTCGGTGATGCAGAAACTGGGGCCAGAGCAGAACATGACGCTGTCTCTCGATGGGTTTGTGGATCTGTCAGGGAATAGTACATACGCGCTCATGCTTTCGCGAGCTGATGTCCTGAAAGAGCTGGTGGAGAGCTTGGAGCTGAGTCGAACGCGGCATACCACGGATGGGATACGGGAGGCGGTGGAGAAGGCATTACAAAAGCACAGCCTGGGGCTGCACCAAGTGATCGCCTTTGCATCAGACTCCTCAGACGTCCTGCTCGGCGTCCGGTCGCTCCTAGCGCAAACACACCCATATATCCTCGGCGTAACGTGTTGTTTACATGTGTTCAACCGCATCGTGAAGGACATCCTGGAACACGAATGCGTGGCCCCGATAGTGCGGACGAATAAGAAGTTGGCAAAGTTCTTTCTGGGGTCGCCGTTTTGGTCGGAACGGTTGCATGACTGGAGGCATAAGAATGGGCTGACACCTGCCGCGGAGATCAATAGCGATGGGCGGTGGTGCTCCATCAGTAAGGTACGGCGGAGCCTCTGCGGATTCAGCAGCGTGTGTGCATCCAGAGGTCGTTGATACTTCCCATCTCCTCGCATGGAAAAAAGGTCTGCTACAAAATCCAAACCTACGAAGACGGCTTTAAACATTGCTGGCGGCTCCACGTAAGCCGACCAAGCGACACCCCCTCCTTCCCCGACAAAATCCCCGAAATCCTCGCCGATCGCCGCCACTTCGCCGACAACCACTGCATCATCGCCCTGCTCACCCCGATCCTCGAAGCCATCCGCCGCCTCGAGTCCCGCGACACCCATCTCGGCGACATATGGAAGGAACTGACGAAAGTGTATCGCGAACTCGGGTCGCTGACGCTGCCGGGCTTGTTTAACACGATCCGCGCGGAATGCATGAGTATTGTGTCGAGGAGGGCGAGAGTGTTTTGGGATGATGTGTATGTAATTGCGTTTTTCTTGTCGCCGCCGTATCGGAGGGCTGCGACGTCGAAGAAGATACCGCTGCAGGATGTGACGAGGATGGTGCTGGGGGTGTCAAGGAGGTGGAAGTATACCTTTGAGGAGGCTTGCAGGTTGACGCAGCAGGTGAGTGTCACAGGGATCTTGGAGTAGGAAAGTGAACCCTTGGGTCTCATCTGACTCTCGCTCACGCAGATCGAACTATACCACAACAACGTCGCGCCCTACAACTTCGACCAAGGCCTCAACGTGCGCACCTACTGGACCGCGCTCCCCACCACCGCCGAAACCCTCGACCTCAAACGCCTCGCCATCACCCTTTTCCAAATCACCCCGCACGCAACAGGTGTAGAGCACCTGTCCAACATCTGGTCCTCCAAAGCCCGCACAAAACACGATCCGGCGCTTAACGTCGCCGCCCTACGAACAGCAGGCCTCCTCAACGCGCATTACAGGATCCATTGGTCTGAGACGCGGAGACCACCACTAGTTGGCACCTCCCAAGCGCTGGCGTCAATACCACAATCAATACCACAGCAACAACCGCATCCCACATCCGGGCTTTTTCAACCACCACCACCACCACCACCACCACCATCATCATCCTCGTCCCAAGCCCCAGCATTACAATCACCCCCCGACGTCCTTCCCTCCTCCGGCCTCGACGACCCCTTCGGCGCGCTCTTCGACGCCGATGACGTGGAAGAGTTTGAGCGCGGGGTGTTTGCCGAATCCGACGTGCTCTTCCCGGCCGACCGCGCGGATACATCGCTGGAACAGCTGTTTGATCTGAGTATGGCGAACGTGAATCTGGAGGAGGTGCAGAGTAAAACGGTGGGAGTGGGGACGGGGATGGTGGGGGTAGGGAATGGGGTGGAGTGGAGTATTGATGATGCGCTGATGTGATTTTTTTTTGGGGGGGGAATGGGGGGTGGGTGTGAGGTGGGAGAGGTGAGGATGGGTTGGTTTTGGAAGGGTGAGGGAACTGCTGCTCTGCTTCCAGGTGGAGTGTGGTGTCGTTGCATGGAAGGGGCCTTTCTATGAAGCCAATGGCTCTCGACACATCAGCGAGGGATCTCCCGTTCCTGGAACACTTGTATCATAGTTGGGGATTGGGTACTGAGCCGGAGAGTTACGGTGGCCGGGGGTAGGCGCGAGATGGGGATATGCAGATATGTTCCTCCCCGGCGCACGTAATCATTTAAGATCTTTTGTGTGTTGGCGGGCCCAGCAGCAACGTCGAAAATGGGTCTTGCAAACATGCATGTGTTGTAGGCAGACATGCGGCGGAAGGGACGCGAATCTTGCTTGACGCGTTCGCTTTGGCCCTCGACCAAGTGACCTCCAACTCCTGTGAGGTGTCCCAAAGTTATTTCTCAAGCACATGAATGCATAATGTCTATGCCGGTGGATGGATTAGATGAGGACAGGGGCAGTCTGTCTGTCCATGTGCGGTGTCGAGCGAGTGCGTGCGCAGCCCTAGCGGCCGCAATTCCAAAGGGACACAATCACGTTGGAGACGTTGACAGTTGAACTCAGATGCCGCTCAACTTTCCAAGGTCAAGTTGCACCCCCCCCCCCCCCCCCCCCCCCATACCATCTTCTCCAACTAGTGGGGCATCAACCCTCCTCCACACGTTCAGCAACCAAGACCCTCATAGCCTTCATAACAACCCGCGGGCATCTCCTACCCCTTGTCCGACAGCCAACCCGACAAGATGGCTGGCGTCCAACCGCCAATATTAGGCCAAGCAGCACCCACTTCCAAAGTGTTATGGAACCAGATACTCTTCCTCGCCACCGGTCTGCTCTCTACCCTGGGAATACAGAAACTGCATTATATGGTGAGTGGGGTGGGGTCATGTCCCGGTGGGATCTGTTTGTTGAAGCACTGGAACTCATTGTCGCGCGCATACTCCGACCCTCCTCTCGCGCGTTATATATAGGGTGCTGCAGGTATGTTCTTCAAAAGCGGTGTCGGGAGACGGTGGGAGAAGGGTTGCTAATTCATCGTGCCCAACGTATGCGTTTTGTAGACGGAAAATCGATGTTGACAGTCCTCACCACGTACATTGGTATGATAGCCATTATTCTCATCCCGGCACCCAAGTCTGAGAAGCGGAGGCTTTCAGGTGGGGTTTCGAATGTACCGTGGGCTTTTCGTGCGCGGAGTTTGATACGATCCTGCATGATGATTTTTGTTTGCGGGTACGGTATTGCCATCTTGCTAAAACACTCATAAATAGTACAGTGTCTTCAGTCGAGCACCCTAAAGTGCTTTTGGTCGCTGTTATGGATGTGCTGGGGAACCTGGTGCTGACCATTGGACAGTTCTCTGTTGGAAGCGGGGTAAGAGACGAGAGCGCAGAGACTCGTCGGACTTGGGGATTTGAAAGGGGCGAATCGACCATGCACTTGGAATCACGCACCCTAACCGCTGTCTCTTGTCGGGCGGATACACAGCTTTACCAAGTCATCTACGCATCCATGGTAGTCTTCACAGCCCTCTTCAGCTGGCTCTTCCTTCGCCGGTCATTGAACCTGGGACAAGTAGTCGGCGTGCTAGTGATCACATTCGGGCTCTCAATCAACGCGCTGGATAAGCCGCGGGAGGAGGAGGGGGAACATGATCCGTCAGGTGAGTATACATGCGGGGCGGTTGTTGAATGTTTTCGACGCGTTGGGGGGGGGGGGGGGGGGGGGGAGGAGCCGAATTGCTGACCCCACACGATGCATTCCATCCCACAGAAACGCAGCCACTCCTAGGCTTCCTGATAACCCTTACCGGAACCTGCATCTACTCCGGCGTCTACACCCTAAACGACTACATGATCACCTCCTCCCCACACCCCTCCTCCCCGCGCCAACAATGTTTCTGGCTCGGCACCTACAGCACCCTCATCTGCTTCACCGTGATGGGGTTCATGTCCCTCCCGACGCTGCGCGCGATGCCGCTGAACGATTCAGGCGTGATAAGCCTGTACGCGGCGCTGTGCGTGAGCTCGCTGGCGCATAACGTGACGTATTTCCAGCTGTTGGAGAGCACGGGGGCGGTTGCTACTGGTACGTTAGCCGTGGGTTTGTGTTTACGTGGTTGAGATGTGCATCCAGGCTCAGGCTCTATGGCGTCTACGTAGGCGTGATCCAAGCCCTCCGCGCCGTCCTCGTCTTCACCCTCAGCGACTACTTCTTCTGCGCCCAGGACGCGCACCAATGCTTCACGACCGTCAAAGGCTGCGCGACTTTCGTCGTCGTGCTCGGCGTGCTCGCGTTCGCTTCATCGAAACGAAAGCATGTGGATGCCGTGTCTCCGGCGACCGCGGTCGGCGGAGGGGGCGGAGGGAGCTATGAGAAATTGGAGCCGGGGAAGGGCTTTTTGGCGAGGAGTGAGATGGTCAAGGTTTTGAAGGCGTAGGGCCATTCCGGCGCCGCGTCTCAGTTCGGCATGTATTGCCACTACCGTGGCTCGACAGGGATGGTGGTACCCAGTAATTTTGATGGAACTCGGCGGGGGTAGAATTTGACCTTTGATATTTAAGCGGGGTTTTGGGACGGATGATGGAGGGGGGGGGGACCTTGTGCTTTCTGACTTGTGCACAATATATACCTAATGGATTCGCACATTGACCAGCCTTGTCTACACGATCATGCGATCGCGTAACGAAAAAGTCCCGATGCATTACGCCGTGTTTCTATCGATATAACACGGGGGAACCGTCGGTACACTATCCAAACCGCGAGTCCCCCAACAATCCCGTCCCGCCTCTACCTACACGTCTAACCCCCCTTCAACCATTTCCCTCACCCTCGCCCCCACCTCCCCTTCCAGATCCACCCCCCGCAAACACTTCCCAGCCTTCCCCCTCTCCCCGCTCCTCACATACACCACCGCCTGCACACATCGTGCAGCCACATGCCCGGGCTGCCCCTTCAACGCCTCGTTGACGGCTTCGGCCGCGTCCGCAGAGTTGGCGGTGAGGAGATGCAAGGTCGCGAGGCGGGTGAGGATGTTGGTGCGTTGCAGGGGCGTGAGTTTGGAGTCCGAGAGAGCGGTGTGGAAGACGCGGGTGGCGGCGGGGTAGAGTGCGAGGCGGGTGTAGAGGGATGCGAGTTCCTAAAACAAACCGAAAAAAGACGTTCAGCCCCCCATTGCCCGCCCGGAAGACCCACCCAAACGAATACATGTGAATGTGTGTGATATTCCTTTACCTCGTACCCGCGCCCCAACCCAACAGCGCGCTTCCACGCCGTCGCCGCCGCGCCCACGTCGCCTGCCTTCCACAACGCCCTGCCCAAGATTTTATACGCCACGGCCTGCAGGTTCGCGTCGTTGAGCTGCAAGACTTCTGAGATCAGCGCGTCGGTGAGTTGCAGGGTGGGGAGATCCATTGGTGTGCTGGGGAGGGTGGTAACGTCGGCGATGAGGAGGCGCGCCCAGCCGGCGATGAGGAGGGTGCGGCGGGCTGCGTGAGCGCTGCTTGTGGTGTCCGTGCGGGCGGAGAGGGTGATGGCAGCGTGGGCAGTCTTCTCAATAGCGTTGCTGAGTGGACCCATCCGGCTCTGATCCACCCCACGCGCAACCTCCCCCCTCAACCCCATCCCCAACGCCACCCACGTCCTCGCCACTCCCGGCCGCGCCCTCACCGCCTTCATCAACGTCCGTCCCGCCTCCCGTTTCCCAAGCGCCAAATCCACCACACCCACAGTCTCCACCCCCAACACGTCCCCGTCCCCGTCCCCACCACCAACAACCGTCGCAGCCGCCGCAACCCTCCCACAAGCTGCAGTCGGGTTACTCCTCCCCACATGGTCCGCCAACACCCTCCACCGCCCCGCAACCCACGGCCGTCTCCGCACGCTCTTACTCAGAAACCCCCTGGCAGCCTTCCTATTCCCCAGACACGCAAACAACGCGCTCAAAACCACATCCACGTCCGTATCCGCCGCCCCAAGTTTCTCAGGCTCGCTGATGTTGATCAGCTCCACGGCCGCGCTTTGGGCGAGCTGCACGTCCCCCTGTACGAGGGATAGCGCGCAGAGGGTGGACAGGGCGCGGACGTGGCCCGGTGAGCGGGCGAGGCAGGCGAGGAGCTGTTGTGTGGCCAGTGAGCGGTGTTGGTCGGTCCCCAGGGCGTAGAGCACCCTGCTGAGGATGAAGGTGACGTAGTTGTGCAGGTCCGGGTTGGTATCATCGGAGGCGAGGTCGAGGGCTTTTTCGAATTGGGCGAGGCCTTCGGGGAGGGCGTCGCTGAATGTCAGTGCGAGGGCGTGCGTGACGGCGGTGTAGGCGTCGCCGCCTGCGTGGGTTGATTGGGTCAGGGTGGCGAATTCGGTGAGGGAGGTGTCGAAATCGCGGGATGCGCATCGCACGCGGGCGATGTTCTCCGTGATCTGGGCCCAAAACCTCTTTCGCTCCTCCTCGCCAAGTCCCGTCGTTGCAGCCAGTGCCTTCCGCGCACCCTCATAAGCCCCAACCGCCCGTTCATACCATCCCTCTCGTTCCAACACAACCCCCAAAAGATTCAACGCAACCCAATCCCGCGGCCGTTGCCGCACAAACCTCTCCAAACACCTCACCGTCTCTCCACCACCACCACCACCTTTGCCTATCCTCTGCACAGCCGCCGCCGCATACACGAACCCAACCTCCACCCCGCCACTCCCCACAAGGCCATACCCCTGCTCCAAACTCTCCCACGCCGCCTCCCTCCTCCCACCCCGTTCCGCAACAACCCCCTGCCCGAGCCACGCCCGCGCACATTCCGGGTCAACAAACAACGCCTTACTGAACGCCTCCTGCGCTAAACCGGTGTTGTTGTGCAGGAGGTAGAAGATGCCGAGGTTGGACCACAGAGAGGCGGAGGAGGTCGGGGTGAGCGTGAGGGCTTTGATGAGGCTGTGTTGGGCGAGTTTGGGGTGCGTGTGGGATGTGTAGATGCTTAGAGTGGACCAGTAGATATCATGTAAAGGGTGGTGTTTGAGGGCCATTTTGGCGGCGGCGATCGCGTGGTTGAGAAGTGGGATTTTCGAGGCTGGGGTGGAGGTGAGGTGGGAGCGGTGGAAGTAGGTGAGCCCGAGGTCGTGCCAGTGGCCCGCGATAACCGTTGCAAGGTTTTCATCTTGGTCTGGTTTGTGCTGTTGACGGGCACAGAGATGCAATGCCAATTCAAACGCCGCTGTCCCGCATTCCAGTATCGTGTTTAGACCCTCCGAGCCCGGTGGAACTTGTACATTTTCCACTCTACTCCCAGTTTTCCCCCCCACAACACCCCTAACCACCCCCACCGCCCTCCCTACCACAGCCCGCACCTCCCCCCTCTCCGCATAAGCCGGCACCATCTCCACAAACGCAAGACACACATCCCCCAACATCTTCGCAAACGCATGCATCCTCGTCCGTTCCAGCGCCCCGGAAATCATCCCAAATGCTTCCCCAAGCAGCTCCGCACACCGTCCATCCCCGCCTTCCTCAAACGCCCGTCTCGCTTCGGCCACCAGCGTCTCGGCCAGCCCGTTCACGGTCGGTACATGCAATTTCGATCCACCCCTCTCGTCCGTGTTCGTCTCCGCCAGCGAAAGGGCAGCGCGGTACGCATCCACCGCGTCCGTGTACATGCCCAACCGCTGGTATATCCCCGCAACCTGGTAATGCAAACTCGCCGACTGCTGTTCCGGTTCGAGCTCGATAGCGCGCTTGAGCGCCTTCAACCCCGCGACGAACTTCCCATCGGTCGCGTACGCTTCCCCGAGACCTTCCCAGCACCGCACGTCCTTGGCGTCTACGCGGAGCGCGGACTGGAAATGCGTGATTGCCGTAACATGGTCGCCGCGTGATAGGGATAGGAAGCCTGATTGTTTGTGGGCCCATGCACAACGCGGGTGGCGGTGGAGGTAGGCATTGAGGATCGCTTGGGCGGAGATGACGTCGTTGTCGAGGATGTAGATCCGGGACAAGGCGCGGACGGCGGTTGGTTCGCCCGGGTCGATCTGCAGGGCGCGGGAGTAGCAGCGGAGGGCCCGCCGTTTGTCGTGGGCGATTTGGTGGTAGTAGTGGCCGAGGTGGGAGAATGTGGGCGCGTGGGTGGGGTCGAGTTTTGCGGAGTGGAGCCAGGGGGTGAAACAGCGGGTTTCATCGGCGCGGTAGGTGTCTCCAAAAAAAAAAGCGGGGTTATTCTCAGCATGGCTGCCAAAATGAAGTGAATGTGACAATCGATCCGTTGTACATACCACCCATAGCCCAATAAACACATCCCAATCGAAACAGCGTAAGCGCATCTTCCTTCCCTTGCAGCGCCTGCTCCAAAAGCTCCGCAGCCTTGCTCGTGTCCCCCTTCAAATACGTAACCCACCCCAACCCCGCCGTCGCAGCATGCACATCCGGCGCCACCTGCAATACCTTCTCGTAACACCTCGTACTCTCCTCGTACTTGTTCATGGCCGCCAGAACGGCTCCTAGCCCGAGTAATGCCGGCACGCTGTCCGATTGCTGCTGCAAGGCGACTTTGTAGAGCGCCAGTGCTTGGGGAAGGTATTTCGCGCCGAGGTGCTCGTAGGCGGTAGCCAGGCTGAGACGGAGGGATTGTTGCAGGGTGGGCCGGTCGTAGCCGGTGCGGTCCACAAAGGCTTTATCGATGGCAGTGGCTTCGATCAGGTGGTCGTGGGCTGAGCCGTGCTGGTGGAGTTCGAGATGTAGCTCGCCTAGAAGGCGTTGGGTGAAGAAGGGGGCGGTACGGTTTGGGAGGCTCTGAATCTCCTCGAGAGCTCCTGACGGGTCGTGGTCCTTCCTCCAACGTAGATACGCGGTGGCGATAGGTGCGAGATCAGATGAGGGAAGGGTGGCTACCATATCCATGATCTCGATGGGATACTCGTTGATGGCGACATCCTGGCTATCGAGGATGATCTCGCCCACCAGTGCAGATGTTGCTTTGCGCGTCGCCAACTCTTTCGCTAGACTGACAGCGCTCATGTACATCTTGAGTTTGTCCTCGTCAGCCACGTGGGGTATTTTGCGGTTCAGGTACTCGACGTAGCGCGAGCCTATGTCTGTGTAGACCTGCGAACTTCCCGCATCTGCGCGTTCTTTTGTGATCTCCAGGATGCTCGCGTACGTCTCATCGAGCTCTGACGCCATCAGCACCTCCTTTTCCACTTTGCTCCGCACCACGTCAACCGGGTCCGCATCCAGTCGTCGCCGCCGCAGTTCCACTTCTTTTGTGTACGTCTCATCAAAATGCTGCTGCTGGAGGTCTGCAATCCGCGTCCACACCGCGAGATTGTCCTGGGTATTGTCATGGAAAGCGCCACAAGGTGTCAAATCCTTGAGGACAGAGGCGGCTTGCGCTTTGTTGTTTGTTCGGATGTGCAGGTCAACCAACTTGTTGGTGATGTCCAGA
Organism: Fimicolochytrium jonesii; assembly: GCF_025526975.1. Classification (NCBI taxonomy): domain Eukaryota; kingdom Fungi; phylum Chytridiomycota; class Chytridiomycetes; order Spizellomycetales; family Powellomycetaceae; genus Fimicolochytrium; species Fimicolochytrium jonesii. Next base: position 903,354 of record NW_026515674.1, read on the forward strand.
GCCTTCTTTTCGTCTTTGCTGCAAAATGCTTGTCAGTCTCGATGATTCCAACATGAGAGATGAATGGAGGTGAAAGGCGCACTTTTCTCTGAACAAGGCTCTCAGCTGATTCCATGCTCCTACAAGTTTCTCATCGTCCTTTGTTTCCGTGTATAGATTCGCTAAGCCCTGTTGACGTCGCGAGCGTGAGTTTGACCATCACATATCAGCCATTAGACCCATCCAACCTTTCAGCCATCAACCATTAACCATCAACCATCAACCATCGAACGCGGACCATCAACGACCCTTCAACATAACAATACCCTGCTCGCTCCGCTCCCGACAAGGATGTTGGGTGAGAGACTGAACGGCGAGAGATTGAACGAAGCAAGAATAAGCTCGGCTCACTGACGCTCGCCATCCTCGAGCATTCTTGCGCCTCCGTCGCAATGGGACTCGTTGCCGCTCGCGTTCTCCTCGCTTCGCTCGGACCCTCAAGCATTCTTGCGCCTCCCTTCGCTCGGACTCCAGCGGAATTGGGCTCGCTGTCGCTCCACTCGCGGTACGCACCTGAAGAGCCAGAGGATTCTCCGGCGCGAGTTTGATAGCCTTCGTATATGCCTTTTCAGCATCCTGCGTGTTCCCAAGATGCTGCTCCGCTAATGCCAAGAACACGAGAGCGTGGTAGTTCTCGGGTTCGCTGTCCAGGATATCAACGCAGTAGTCCTTTGCATCTGCGTAGTTCTCCTTAGTTATTGCCTCCCTTGCACTCTTCAGCAGGCGCTTGACTACACTCATTCGGGAATTTATGGGGCAGTGCCACTTGGGGAGAATGGGATGATGTACAAAGTTCCTTCCTCCGACGCCTCTATACAACAGAGTGTCCGTATATTGCCAGCACGGCGTCTTTTTGAAAGCAGCGTGTGCGGTCGTGTTGGCGTGGGGAAAGCACGCAGCAGTTGATTGAAGGTGCCGTCAGTTGCGAGCGAGTGAGTCATAACATGTGGGATTTCGACAGGGAGACGACGGAAGGGACACAACACATGCGAACGACGAGAGGCCCGCCGGCTTTCCGAGCTACCCACTCTGTATCTGTGCTTTGTCAACCAACACCCGCTTCCGAGCAAAACACTGCTTGCTATAAGTTCTTGCAACTTCCGAGGCCCTCAGAGTCATCGCAACCGCCCTCCCGCCCTCCTCCCTCACTCGCCCCCCTCACTCCTCTTTAGACCTTGTCGCAGAACTCGCACCCTCCGAGTTCTCTCACTCTATAGCAGTTTAGCAGTATCCACCCGACCCCGCAATGGCAAACCCAACTCCAAACGGCGAACAGGCTTCCGAGTTCGACTCCATCGAAGACTCCATTGAGGCTTTCCGTAAGTGGCCGCTCATAGCCGAAGATTCTCGCTCTTGTTGCCACCGAACATTGTCCATAACTTAACGTTTCGAAACACCCACAGGCAATGGAGAGTTCCTGGTAGTCGTAGACAACGAGGACCGCGAAAACGAAGGAGACCTCATCATAGCCGGCGAAGACTTCACCCCCGAAAAGGCCGCATTCATGATCCGCTACACCAGCGGGCTGATATGCGTAACAGTAGCTCCAGAACGTCTCGACGAACTCCAACTCCCCTTGATGGTCCCCAACAACACCGAAAGCATGCGCACAGCATACACCATCAGCGTCGACTACAAGCACGGAACCACAACGGGCATCTCGGCAAAGGATCGGAGCACCACCACAAAAGCTTTGGCCAACCCGGCATGCAAGGCGGAGGATTTCAACCGGCCCGGTCACATCTTCCCGTTGAAACCGGTGCGCGGAGGGACGTTGAACAGGGTGGGCCACACGGAGGCGGCGCTGGACTTTGCAAAGCTGGCTGGGAAACAGCCCGTGTCGGCTATCTGCGAGGTCGTGCTGGATGACGGGCGGATGGCGCGTAGGGACGATTTGAAGGCGTTTGCGAAGCAGTGGGGGCTCAAGATGTGTACGATCAGCGACTTGGTGAAGTATCGCCAGAGGAATGGTCTTACTGAGCAGTGGTGATGGGATCATAGCATAGAGCTGTCGTAGCGGCTGGTGTTATCCTTAGACCAGACCATGAACCGTTCGCTCGCCACGTCTGATATAATATAGAGGAGTCAGTCTCCGTCTGCACATCCTTGTTCCCCGCATCTTCACATCCCGTCATACGATAATCTCTATCATAGCTACTCGCACATCCTACCCCTCGCATTGCATAAGTGATCGAGACGCACGTGAAATCGAATAAAATCTCGACAGGCGCGACGGCGAGCAGCGGCAATCATCAACCACGTCGAACCTCCAACTTCCAGAAAGTCCACCGTGGCATCCCATCTTCGACTGCCTGCTTCGCACATCCTTGCCCTGTGACAAGCCAACCCCCAGCCCTCATACAGCTCCTCAATGCGATTGTCGCTGACTTCCGGAGTATAGGGACTTCATCGCGACACCATAGAAAATTGGACTCCAGCACCGCTTCGTGGGAAACTTCAGTGATCAGCCTGCAGAAACCCATACTGTCGAGTCAAATAGTGCAACATGGTAAGGCAGGCTCTGTCGGTCCACCTCCGAGGCCGGAAGGAGGCTTTTGGAGCACAGCCCCAAAAATTGGAGACGACGATGCCGGACGGGTTGGGGTTTTGCTTGACAAGGATGGGGTAGCGAAATCTGACTCGCGTCTTCCGTTGCAGGTCGTCTTAGCAGCTTCGGTCACCACGAAGACGGGGAAGGGTATGTACGCTGCATTCTGCCGGCCTTGCCTTCCGGTTCGTTCGTACGGCATTCCGTGGGCTCCAGCGGACTGATGTGAATCCTCTCTCGCCCTCAGCCGTCATCTCGCGTCAATTCGTCGAGATGCCAAGAGCACGTATTGAGGGTCTGTTGGCGTCGTTCCCAAAACTAATTGGGGCGAATGATAGCCAGCATACGTTTGTGGAGACGGATTCTGTTCGATATGTGTACCAGGTAAGGGGAAGAAATCTCGCTTGCAAAAGTGGGTGACGGACATGAGGGTCGAAAACTTAGATTTGTTGTTCCGCACAGCCTCTGGAAGACCTGTACATGGTCCTAGTAACCAACAAACACTCCAACATCCTGCAAGACATCGACACCCTCCACCTCTTCGCCCGCCTCGTCTCAGACTACTGCCGCTCTCTCAACGAGCGCGAAGTCGCCTCCCAAGCCTTCGAGCTCGCCCACGTCTTCGACGAAGTGATCTCCCTGGGCTTCCGGGAAAACGTCAACCTGGCCCAGATCCGTACGATCACTGAGATGGAATCGCACGAGGAGCGCGTGCAGGCCGAGATTGCGAAATCGCAGGAGAAGCAGGCGAAGGAGGACGCAAAGAAGAAGGCGAAGATGATGGAGATGCAAAAACGGGAGATGCAGAAGATGGGGTATTCGGGGGGGACTGCGAGTGGGTTTGGAAGTGGCGGGAATGCGTATGGTGGGAGCGGTGGGATGGGGATGGGGTCGTCGCAGTATGGTGGGGGCGGCCCGGCTGGGTACAGGAGTGGAAGCCCTTACGAGCCTGTGAGGACTGCCACGCCGGAGCCTGAGAGGACCGCTTACAATGCGTAAGTTTATCCCCCATCGTCGGTGCGCTTTGCGATCGGGAAGGCTAACTAGGATCGTTTTCTTTGATAGACCAAGCACATCCAGCGGCCCCGCCCGCGGCAAAGGAATGCAGCTCGGAAGAAAACAAAACGACAACGCCATCGTCAACACCATCAAAGCGGACGAAGGCATCCCCGACGCGCCGCCCGTCGTCGTCTCCCCAACAACCCACCACCACGCGGGTCTCCCATCACCCGTGCATCAGCAGATCGTCCACACTGAAAGGTACGCACGAAAATCCTCTTCTGGTGACCGTTTCTGCTTTGATAATTTCTGATTGTTTAAATTATCGACAGCGTCCACGTCGCATTGGAAGAAAAGATTATCGTCACAGCTAACCGCGACGGTGGCTTAGAGAACATGGAAGTCAAAGGCGACATGCAGCTCAAAGTCTCCGACCCGGACCGTGCCCTCTTGCGCGTCGTGTTGGATATGAAGCAGGACCCGAGTATTCAATACAAGGTATGCCTGCCCTTGCACATTTCATCTCCAGTGTTAGGGTTAGTGATTGTTGATGTTGTTGTTGTTGTGTAGACACATCCGAACGTGGACAAGAAACTGTTTGCGGATAGTTCCATTTTGGGCCTGAAAGATCCCTCCCGGCCGTTCCCGACCAACCAGTCCCTGGGCATTTTGAAATGGCGGTTTGTGACGAAGGACGAGAGTCTTGTCCCATTAACCAGTGCGTAATTCCCATACCATCCCAATTCAGTCTCAAAATCGTGCGGAATGTGTGCTGATCGGCATCTTTTGTTTGTTTTTCCAAAAACAAGTCAACTGCTGGCCCTCCCCCTCCGGCACCGGAACAGTCGACGTCAACATCGAATACGAGCTCCAATCCCTTGACTTGGAGCTCCGCGACGTCATCGTCTCCATCCCATACTCGTAAGCCTCACTCTTCCCCCTTCCCCGCTCCCCATCCCTCCCTAACCCCCCATTCTATTTATTCACAGCGGCACAACTCCCCCAAGCATCTCGGACGCCGAAGGCACAACGGCCATCGACAGATCCCGCCACCTCGTCCACTGGCAGTTACCGACCATTGATAAAACGAACAGTTCGGGCGTGTTGGAGTTCACGGCTGAGGGGGATGATGCGGGTAGTTTTTTCCCGATCAGGGTGTCTTTTGCGAGTGGGAGGACTTTTTGTGGGGTTGCGGTAGGTTTTTTGGCGGGGTTTCGTTGTTGTTGTATTTGTGTGTTGCATTGAAGACGCTAAATTTTTACGGATTCTTTCCTTTTTTTTTCTTAGGTTAAGGATATCACGGCTGTTAATGGCGGTGAACCGGTGACGTTCTCGCAGCAGACGGTTTGTTCGACGGAGGAGTACACGATTGTGTAGCGCGGTCACTACTTTCATGTTAAAATACCTTCGCTGGGAATATTATGTTGATGAGATGTCAAAGGACTTGGTCTTTTGAAGTCGTGGAGGATCTTTGACTGGCTGTGGGATAAATCTCGATGCATCTGGGCAGGGGGGGGCTGTGAACTGAGCCACTGTTGAACCCATTGTGAGAACCCCACGGCTTTGCGCATGGGTGGCATGAAGGAGGCTCCCCGTTGAAAATCTTCGAGAACTTCAATGCCTCGATTCGGAGTGGGACATTGACGTTTCCATACGCACCATGATTCCAAGGGTCTATCACACATTGCCATGAGGGGATGGATGCAGTAGATGTGGACGAGGAGTGTCCAGGTCTCGATACCACTCACGGTCTGACAGTGTGATAACGTAACCGAAGCTCCGCACGCGTAACTTACGCGTCGCTACAGACCACAAAACCCTGCTGGAAACTTGCAACCCGCTTCCCGCATGTCGAACGCATACACCCCACTTCTTCCACTTCCCTCCCAGATCGCTGCCAGCAGAAACTTGACCTAGACCCGTGGGGTAAAAAACACCCCGCTTCATATCGTCGCCCGGAGGACCCTTTCCTCCGTTTCCAGATTTGCGATTTGGAAAAAGTACAGGTAAACCCGCGGTGTTTCATAAATACTACAGTACGGTCGCACGCACTTCTGGTCAGTCGACGGCTTCAGAGAGGCTGCAAGAGCTACGTGATGGATGTGAGTTCGTCGGTGGGTGTTTCGCCCCGGTCGGGCGGCTGGTGGGAGGTATGTCTGCTGTGTAGCATGAAGATTCATCAACAACCTTGGCCTTCCTCCCTCTCTCGCCCCGAATCGCTCCCGTGGGTGGATGACGACGAACCCACACCGAGCAAGGGCAAATGGCGAGATGAGCGTGCAGGCCGATTCTGTCGCGCCTTTCTGTCTTGGCCCCTGTGTCGGTTTGGGGGCCAATTCTAGTTGTTGAATAGGATGCATCTAGAGCTGGCCTGTGCGCATTGATACCCCGGACACTGTCGCAAGATGAGAGCCGCGGCAGTGAGGTACCGCCGTGCGGATGCAGAGTTGTTGGTGCCGATTCATCTCTGAAGCCACCGGCATCTCTCCCCTGCAATTTGATATGTTGTTTGATATGATCGATGCAGATCAAGCTGCGGCCATTCACCGGATGCCTCCGGAATGACAAGTCTCGGCGAGAGGCCTTGTTGCAGCCCGATGCGCCGTCGGAAAGGCCACGGGCCCTTTACCGGCGGATCCAAGCGCCCAAAACAGCGTCCTTCGACAGCCTCATGTTCTCATTACAGAGATGTCCGATACAAGGATAGGGGAAGCTCCGGGGAAACCGTGGATATCAGGGCCGTTTGTGAACATTTGCATATCAGCCACGGTCCTTGTGTTCGAGCGGTCGCCAGCATCCTTTCTCCCTGATACAATTGCAACAACAAAGGCAAAAAAAAGGGTTAAATGCTTGTGAAGAATGGACATACAGTACAAGCGGTGATTGAGATGGCTTATTGTGTACGAGCCAGCGTCCTTGTTCGGTAAGAATGGACGTATGATTGATTCAATGGGCGATGTAAGACGTGTCCGAACGGACCCAAGAATCGCTCCCTATTTTTAGGCTTTCCCAACCCCGCCCCATCTTGCTCCGCCTTCGTGGGAGAATGGAACAACCGACTCATACGCTCACAGAAGGACGGGCGAACAGCGCAGGGATGCTGTCCCTGGGAGGCATCCTGCTGTTGCTCACGGAGCTTCCAGAATATTCTTCAATTTCAGGTCCCAGTCGTTCTTGAGAAGTCAAGATTGCGTCCCGATTTTACTCTACCCACTCTACCATATTCCCGCCAGCCTTTTTGCGAATGGATTTCCACCACGATGGCGAACCATCTTCGGCCTTTACGGCCTCCGAGGGCCGTCCGCGTACTTCGAAAACGAGGCGGGATTCAGCGTCAGCATCAGCGTCACTCTCCCGACCACTAAAGCCCGTGCCCCAACTCAGACGCCGCCGCACGGAAGCAGGAATCAGCGGGAGGCCAGAAGCTCCAGAGACGATAGTCATCGGCAAGAGTATCACGTACCCACCGCCACCTGATAGCCAGTTCCGGCGCATTTGGTATTATATTGACGGTCCGCAATTGATGCGATTACCCGTCGCACCGCCACCTGAAGATGTCCTGCCGGAGTTCAAGTGGTCCGTGCCCGGCCTCACACGCTACTACGGCAAGCGATATCCTTTGTTGTTTGTGTGGGGCTTGTACGCTACGGCTCTGGTCTGTTGGCTGGGAATTATTTGCATACCACTTTCTTCGGGCGCCGGGTATGCAGTCAAGGAACCGCCGTCCACAAGCACCGAAGGCGCTGGGAGGCCGCCACCTCTCATAACAATACCCATCAACTACACGGTATACATCTTTGTGCTCTTCCCGTTTTATGTCCTTTCCGGCACGCTGTGCGTTGGGTATTATTTCCACAGCTACTCGCCTGAATTCTGGTTGCTTCGCGCCTGGGATTTCTTCTTCTGCTTCATACCCATGATGGTCATACCCGTCGCGGCGAACCATATCATGTACAAATACCAACCGGAAATCATCGAGTCGAAAATCTGGGTGTTCTGGACCATTATCCTCGGCTGCTCGTGGGGGATATGCTACATCGGCATCCTGAACTTTCGGAAGCAACGAAAGTGGACTGTCTTCACGCACTCGAGAAGGGCATCTCTCGCGAGTTCCCCGGACGGCGCTGCGGCTAAGGGTGCGTCCTCCGACACGGAGAATCCAAGGCTCTCCACGACCGAGAAGTCAAGGGGAAGTATGGCGCGACACCATCACCATGACCCGCGCTGTAGCCCCGAAGCCGCCGCCGATCCGTATGGCAAGCCGGAGCCGATGCCGTTTCGGACAATGTTCTGGATGTTGGGTCATATTGTTCAGCTTCTGTGCCTTTATTATGCTGGTCAGGTAAGCCCTTGGCGCGTTGTCCCCCTTTGCCCTGCACTGGAGAGCCTGAAAGATGCCTGCCATCACCTAACATTTTGATGCTCGTTTTTAGATCTTAACCTACGTCTATTTCGAGCACGCTCCGTATCATCCCATCGTTGAATTGAGTACGTAACACCACATTGCCGACGGGATTGTGTCTATGGATACGTTTCTATTTCCTGATCCCATATTCTTTATTCCTCGCAATATAGTCTGCATCCACGTCTTCACCATCGGGTTCAAAATGGTGTCCCGCCTGAGTGGAAATTACTTGGGATTGAAATTGAAGTAAGCTGCGGCGCGGAGCACCTTAGTCGGGTTTCGCAAACGCGGACTGACTAAAGCGGGCTATGTTTCTCCTTGCAGAGTCACCCATCTCGCTGTCGCGGGGGACATGTTTTCTACGCTTTTGCATTCGATGTGTAGGTAGCTGACATGCCAGGTCGATCTGATTGTGCAAAAGTCCTCACGGAGATGTATTTTACCTTCTCCGCGATCTGATATCGGGGCGCTATAGTCTTGAACAACCTCTACACGGTGGACCAGTCCTCATCTTGGTGGGTCATTCCCATATTCGGCGTGTTGTATGGCATCCAGGTGAGTTCGGGCCACTCACACCCGTACGCAGATCACGATATCGGTTCATATCGAGTTTCCATCTCACGTACCTACCCCAATCTCTTCTTCACGAAGCGCTTTATCATGATCACATTGAGATTAACAAACCTATGGCAAGCTCTTCGGAAACATTTATGGAAGACCATGGTCAGCGGATGGAAGAAACTTCATCAATCGCCGTCACCACCAACCGAAACGCCTAATACCGCTCAACGATCGGAGGAGCCTGACGGGTTAGAAGCCGGAACGAATGTGCACCTGGAAAATTTCAGCGAAGACGCGGAAGACGCCGCGTTTAGCTACCCATTGCCAGACCTCGAAGCGCGGGACGTGGTAAACGCTGGCGCCGATTCGGATCTGGGTTCGAGACGATATTCGGAGGTGGGGACGCCGCCGCCACGGATATCTGTCAAATCATCCTCGTTCGAGGACCGCAAGAACCCTAGTCCCACGGCGGACATTGTGGAAGGGTTCAGGTCGTTGCCCAGGCCGAGGGCGGACAGCAGCGCATCGTTTCGGCCGAGAGCGGGTACTACCGGAGCCGACGCGCTGGCAAGACCCAGAGCCGATAGCAGTGGGGCTATGGCGTTATCCCGGCGGATGTCGAATAGCAATGGGACGGCGGGGGGAACAATGCCGCGGATTATCCGCTCGGGACCGCTCACACCGAAACAGGGGCAAGGGTCAAACACTTCTGTCTCGACCGGCCAACGAATGAACGCGTCGAATGGCAACCCGCAGATTGCCAAAACGCAGTTGGCGGCACCTGGCGAATTCGAGCCGGAGATTGCAGAGGAAGAGGATCTCCGCGACATCACGCGAAACGCGTCCGAAGCAACCCCGCATCCCAACGGCAAAACAAATCCACTGAGCCACCACCCCCGCCGCCCCTCCACCGCCTCCTCCCGCTTCTCAACCACCGAACCCCACCCCGACACCTGGCCCTCCTACGTCCACCTCCACCTCCTCTCCGAAGCCCACGGCTGCGTCGCCCGCGGCCTCACCATAATCGCCTTCATCTCCTCCCTCCAGCTCCTCCGGTACGGCCCGAACGCGCGACACTACCATACCCTCGCGCCGTACTTCATCCACGACTCGGCATACACCGCCATTGTCACCCAGACGTGCATCACCTTCGCGGCGGAGCTGGTGGCGAGTGCGTTGGGGCATTGGTGGCTGTATGCGACGACGGGGATCACGGTGTGGCAAGAGTATCGGAGGTTTGTCGGGATGTATCCGGAGGTGGCGGTGTTTGAGGCTTTGACGCTTTTCCATGTGCTTTTGGATTCGACGTTTATGCTTATTAAGTTGGAGTTTTGACTGCGAAAACCTAAACTCACGGAACCGCGCAAACGGATCGGGACACTTGATTGAGCGGTTGGATGCGAGGGATGCACAGAGGGTAGCGGCAGCGGAGTTCATGCTAGGCACGAGTGAAAGTCATAGCAGGGATAGGACAGGTTTAGGACATATGTAGATCAGCGGTAGGGCCTGATAGGACAAAATGATGGAGGGCGGGATGTAAGGAGGGGATGCTTCAGCACTGTCAATGAAAAACAGCGCAAGATGGTGCATGAGTACAAACCGATGAGTACTTGGCGTCTCAGCGACTCGGAAGGGTTTGCTCTAAAGGACCTGAGGAGCAGACGTGTGTGCAATGCAAGAATACATGTCCGCAATTCGGAGAACTGAGGTAGGGCAGATTTGAGCCTGTTCTACTAATATTTACGATATTCTTCCCCCGACCGTTGGTCGTAAAGGGTATGTGGGGAAGGCGGCGGGTGTCAAATATGTACTCTATGTGCAAGTCATGGTGAAGCCCAGCGGCCGTGGAGACCTAAGCTCCCCTCCGCCGCTCGTCGTGCAATTCTCCATCTCCTCCACCCAGCCTTCTAATCAGTCGTCCGACACATCACCGGATTACAATGCAATCTCGGCCCCCTCCCCACGGTACCCCTCGCACTCGAAGTCTCCGACCCCGCCGCCTCCCCATCCTCCTCAACAACAACAACCACGTCCCCTCCCCCCTCCGCCTCCTCCCCCTGTCCCCCATCCAAACTCTCCAACTGCACAGTCGCATGATGAATACCGTACTTGTAACATAGAAGATTCTGCGCTTCGGCGAGGATGGCGTGGTAGTGGGTTAATGTTAAAGGTTGCGGTGTGGAGGCGCCTGGGAGGTCGGGGAGGATTTGCAGGTGGGCGGAGAGGGACGGCTGGCGGGGGACGTGAGAGATGGGGGTTAGTTTGGGAGGGACGGCGGGGCAGGGGGGGGTTGGGTATAAAGCAGGGGACGGTGACACGTACCTTGCCCATTGTGAGTGTCCAGATGTGCAGATCATGGATGTCGGCCACGCCGGCGATGGAGCGGAGGTCGCTGGCTACTGAGAGGGGGTCTATGTCTGCTGGTGTTGCTGGAGGGGGTAGAGTGGACATTCAGATGAGAACCCCCAGAAGACGCGGGTAAGACCGGCATTTCGGGGGATCCTTTTACCTTCCATAAGCACAGTTAAGCTATTCCACATCAGCTGCACAGTCGTCGCCAGCACAAACACCGAAAACACAAACGTGCAGATCGGGTCCACGATGGTCATGTCGGGGTTGACCCAGATGATTGTGGCGGCGATGAGGACGCCGATGGAGCTGATGAGGTCGCCGATGACGTGGATTGCGGCCGCGTGGACGTTTATGTTCATTGCCTGGAGGGTACATTCGTAAGTGTCAGGTGATAGCCGTTTGATGGCTTTAAATGTGCGTTCATACCGGCTTCTTTTTTGGTGCTGCGTCGTGACCACGGAGCGGTCTCTCCTCGATGTCATGGTCGTGGTCATGCTCGTGGTCGTGGCTATGCTCATGCTCATCATGGTGAGAATGTGAATGCCCATGGGAGTGGCCATGCGAATGCCCATGCCCATGCCCATGGTCATGACTCCCATGCAAAGTCAACCCCAGCACTATATTTATGCCCACCCCAACCGCCGCCGTCGCAAACATGATGGGCCCGTTGATGGGGACCGGGTTCCGCACCCTGTCGATCGCCTCATATACTAAGAATGCGGTTAAGATCCAGATGAGGAAGGTGGAGAGGATTGCGCCGATAATTTCGGCGCGGTGGAAGCCGTAGGAGTGGCCTGTGGGGATGGGTTTTGTGTATTAGTTGGGGACATTGTGATTGTGATTGTGAGGAAGATTAGGATGGCACCTACGTTTTGTTGCTGGCTGCTGGGACAGGTATAATGCTGCGAGCGATATGGCGAAACCGGCAATGTCGGATAGGAGGTGGAAACTGTCGCTGAGGATGGCGAGGGATCCTGTTCAGAATTGAAGTTCAGAGCGTGGCTCATCAACCCATTAATCACCATTTATCATCGACCCAGCAACCCATCAACAACCATCAACATGGAGCAGATGGTTGAGGGATACCCTCCCTGCTCGCTCCGCCCGCGACAAGGAGGTTGGGCTATGAATGAGTGATCAGCATTCCTGCGCGTCCAGCCCAGTTGAGCTCAATATCGCTCGGAACCTTCAAGCATCCCTTTGCCTCTGGGCCAGCGAGCTCGCTATCGCTCTCATCCTCAAGCATCCCTTTGTCCGCCATGGAAAACCACCGTCGCTCGCGCGCACTCTCCTCCTTATCCCTCAGCTCACCTGCCCAAAACCCCGCAACCAACTCCACCACAAAGAACGCAAAACACAGCCCCGTCGCAAGCAACAATTTCCGCTTATTATGCTCCACATCAGAAACCTCGGTCTCCGTCTCTGGACACGCTTTAAAAGACTGTGTTTGTGACTGGTGGCTCCGCTCAGAGCTCTTCCCTACACTAGCAGGAGCAGTTGGAAAAAGCATTGGAGGGCCGTCCTCTCGGGTGTCGGAGATATCGGCTGCTGCTGTAACGGGGAGCATCGTTGGAGATTGGAGGCTGGGTGAGTTTGGTGTTGGAGGTTCTGAGGCTGAGCTTTTCGCCGGATGTAAATTTGGAGGGCGAATACGGCGGCAGGAAGGTTGGCAATCACGACCGGTCCTCGTCAGATCGCCCACAGACAACGATGGCAAGTTGTTCTAAATGTACTTCACGAGCACTAAGGTATGCAGCGTATTCTCGGATGTCATTATGAGGACTGGTTCAAGCGAAGGAATGGGTTGTCCACCGGTTCCGTTGATCGTTTGCCGAGGCCCGACGGACAACACAAATTTGCACGAGAAGTCGCACAAAAATCGTCATCGGCAAGAGGGCGCCACTTAAACTGCATTTGATCTGTCCATCCAGTCACGTGACGGCCGGGCAAGTCGAATTGTCTTCCGTGAAATTAAATACAAAACAACGGGTCACGGGACACAGCTCCGCCGCTGTTGCTTAAAGCTTGTAAGTTGGCAACGGCTGCCCTACATCAAAAATGCATTCCAACCTGAGCTTGCGCTCGTATTGAAGAGTGTGGGAGATATATACAATATGGTATGGGGCACGAACAACGAATACACGAGGAACGCAGGGTGGATGCATAACTTGCACTTCAGCAGAAGATAAGGAAAAGTGGTGTGCCGTCTACATAAGCTCCTCCATAACGTTGACCGGCTGCTTCTTCTTGTCATCCACCTCCTCGTGTTGAACTGCCTCCGCTTCGTTCTCAGGGTACTCGTCCTCCAAGGTGGGGTTGAACGCTGGAAAACAGAACAGGGGTCAGATATCGTTGCCATGAAAAACGGGGTCGAAAACACAGAACGGTACTCACCGAAAGAACCCTTTGGCCAGAACGTCGACGCAAAGATAATGACACCGGTGCAGGTGAACATAACACCGGGGATCCACTTGAGGTACTCCTCTTGCTGGTGGATCTTGTCGGCCTTCATCGAGTCGAGCCAGTTTCCGATCACGGGGGAGATAACGGCGTAGATCACAATATACGTGACATACAAGAAGGACATGACGGCGCCGAGGGTGGATGTTTTGCGGTTGTGGGCTGTGTGTGGGGGGGAAGACGGGAGTCAGACGCCGTTTTGGAAAGAGAAACGATTTATGACGAGGGGAACATACCTGATTTGCTAACGTGGGATTGGATGAACGCGGAGAGGGACACGTCACCAGCGGCCCAACCGAAGGAGATGGTGACCATGATGGCAGCGAGCACCCAAGCGGTCGCGAGCGGGGTGATGCCGAGGCCGGTAGGTGTGATCGCGGAGTACACCCACGCGATCGAGAGTGTGAGGGCATCGAGACGTAACCAGGGCAGAGGGGTCTTGATGGTGCTTGTGAAGAGGAAAACGAAGAACGCACCACAGAGCTCGCCAAAGTTGGATCCACCAACGATCAGCGGACCGTAGGAAGCCTCGCCGAGCACGAGCTGGGCGTAGTTGGCGGCGACACCGTTCTCGATGTATCGGTGCAGGACGAGGGGGATGGAGTAGCCGAAGATCAACCATGTGAACCGACGGTCGGTGAAGATGATTTTAGCGCCGAACGCGACTGATGTGCCGAACGAGGCGAAGGCGCCCAAAATGCCCGAGATGACACCACCGTGTGCTCCGTCAGGGACGTCGCTGAGCTGCTGGGCTTCCTCGCTGGTGACCTTGATCCGCGACCAAAGGAGCGCGGCGCCGACGAAACAGAATGGCGTGGTGATGGGCGCAAAAGCCTTGCCCAGATTCAGAGCCATGAAGGTAGCGAAGAACGCTCCCCCGGTACCGGCAACCTCGTAGAAGATATGCACCATCGAGTCCATTCTCTTCAGCTTCATAACGTTCCCACCCACCATGTCACGCGGGATGATCCTTCGAATAATCTCCACCATGCCGTGCGTAAGCCCAGAGATTGCAAAGATTGGCACAACGATCCTTGGGTTCCAGGCTCCAACCACCGCCTTGCCATCGTCGGTCCATTGCGGAGCCTTGCCCCCTGTCGCACCCTCGATGATCATCGGAATACACGAGATAACTGCAAAGCACGCGATCGCAAACGCCAAGATCGCTCGAATCGGGAACCGCACAAGCAGCGGCGCAACGACGATAGACCCGACGCACTGCAGGGCTTGGTTGAACCCGTCGAGGTATCCGGTCATGGTGAATTTCTCGCTCTTGGCTAACCGCTCCAGAGCGAGAGCCTTGATGGTTCCGTTGAAGGACTCGAGGCCGAACTTGTACAGCATGATGCCGGTGATGTAGAACACGAGGTTGCGTTTCTCTTCACTGGTGAAGCGGGGGACCACTTGCTTGGCTTTGGCGAGGTAGCCCTGCTCCTGCGCGGCAGGCGATGGGATTGTTGCTTGCGACATGCTGGATGGTCTTGGATGGGATGTGTGTTGTGTTGTAGGTATGGTATGTGGGCGGAAGGAGACTGTGACCAGCACGAGAAGCCAACCAGATGAGGTGTGAGCGACGGTTTCAAGGGGCTAAAGAGGAAACGAGGGTCTGCCGGGACTTGCCAAGCTTTTATATGCGATGCCAAGATAGGCGGCTTTTCTCCCTTGTCCAACCTACTCCGCACCGAACGGCAGACTTGTTCATGTTTACTTCTTCCCTCCCGCAAGCAAGCACGTTTTCGCAAAAGTGATCCCACAGCGAAGCCCATTGCCCACCGGCACGGACTCGGTTCAAGGTTGATAAGTTATAACCACACATCCCCATCTCCCCCGTCCCACGTTTTCGCCCCTTCTAACTCTCTCTCGTTCCAAATTGATTATACCCAAGTCACTTCACACCACGCCCGCCTCTGTGGTCAATTTGTGTTTTTGGCTCATTGGGTTCCGGGCACATGCAAAAGGGACTATCTTTCCAGTAGACCGGGCTTAGCCCAACGTCATGATTGTCCATTGTTCAAAAGTTATCAAACGCTGACCGTCCCCCGCCCCGATTAGAAAAAAGTGTTTATTGACGAGTTGGGGGGGCGGGCTCGGCAACGTGTTTTGGGACTTTAAGGTTTTTGGCGCTGGCCAATCAGGACGCGTTAATGCCGACACGTTTTGCCGAGGGCTCCGGCTCGAGGGCTGGGAGCACACACGATGCTCTCATTATTATGCAACGTTCCTCAACCTGCTTGTCTCATTGGCTACCGGCCTGGCGGCCTTACCATGAAACTCTGAAACCTACGTATTTAGCAGTTACAGTACCTCCGAACCGTGTGAGCCCCAGTTGGTGAGAAAGGAACCTCAAAAACAAACACATGGAAGGGGAAGCAAAAAGAAAGAGGGTAACTCACAGCAGTTTTCGCCCTGCCATATCCTTGGCTTGAGTCGGTGATATGGGAGAGGGGGGAATAAAGTGATTTGGTGGAATGGTAAACCTCGGTGATGGCGGTGCTTGTAAGTGCCTAGCGCTGCTCGTTCCACGGACACGCCATGGAGTAAGGCTAGCGCCGAACGACTGTGGGCACGAATAGCGCGACGATCAGAAACTGACCGCGAACGTGATCATCGGCCCGAGGTAAGCGACATCTGATACTGCACTTTCTGTATGAAAAGGGAGATGAAAGATTGACTGTTCTATAAATGTTCAAACGAAGATAACTCCACCTCTCTTCCCCTCCTCCAAAAATGCATGTCAGTCTGCTCTAAGGAGTAATGCTCTACCTGCACAGAGAAGCCCTTCAAACTCCTCATCACCCCTCCCCCGCAACCCCCTGCCCAACCCACCGTCTCACAAGCCCGCCCATCTCCTCCACCCCCTCAATCAAATCCTCCATCGCACTGCTATACGCCATAAACTTGATATACCCCTCCCGTTCCTCCTTCTTATCCGTCAGCACCCGGTCGCGAAGCAAGGGTAGGTCGCGGATCTTGCTGAAGAGGCGGAGACGGGCGGCCCGGGCGGGTGGGAGGAAGGGCGGGAGGGGTGTTTTGGTGAAGAGGGAAGTCGAGAGCGTGTGGAGGTAGAGGAGGAGGGAGGCGAACTGGGGTTCAAATGGGTGGTGAGTTAGTAGGAGGTCGGGAAGGGAAGAGCAGGGATTAAACTGACCATGTCGATGCGGTACTTATCAACCGGCATCAAGATCTCCTTCCTGACAAATTTCCCAAACCCTATATCGACATCCCCCTGCGCGTGGTCATCAGCTCCGTCCACAGCCGCATACTCGCCATCCACAATCCTGCGTATATTCCCCAACCTCTCAACCAAATTCTGCTCAACGGTGATAATCTCCTTCACAATATGGTACGCAAACGGTCCCTTCAGCCGGGGCTCGTTGGTGGTCATCACCAGCAATTCCTTTTGTCGCGTGACGGAGGCCGCGAGGGCGCGTTCGATGTGGCGGATACGCAGTCGAGCGCGTTTATGGCGGGCGAGGACGTAATGTGAAGGGTTAGACGCTGCTTCGTCGCTCGAAGTGACGATAGCGGCGAGTTGCGAGCAGAGCACCGACATCAGATACACATTCTTACTCAACGCAATCCTCAACTCAATCCTCGCCACAAACGGCCAAAAGTAGCTCGTAACGATCAGCGCGACACAGACGCCGATGGAGATCGTCATCATGCGTTTGAGTGCGAGGAGGATTACGGGGTCCCCCGTGACTGCGGGGTCGCGGACGTAGACGGAGAGCCCGACTACCGCGAAGGTGACGAGGGCGGCGGTGCCGAGACGTGCGTGCGGGGTGCGGGTGAAGATGTAGAAGTTGGGGAAGGCCCAGAGGAGGGTAAGGAGGGTTGTGACGTAGGGGTTTTCGGGCGCGATGGCCCAGGTAAGGTAGCCGTAGATGCCGCCTGCAAGGGTTCCTGGAGCGAGTAAGAGAGTGTTAGCGGGCATGGATTCTGTCGAGTGTGGGAAGATACGGCGGAAGCCAACACCTATTATACGATATAAGCCCATGCCGACTGAAGCCCCGACGCTCGGAGATATCACCAAAAGCATCGTGACCAACGCCCACGTTCCCCTCCACTGTGACCACCTAACGATTGCAAAATGACCATCAGCGACCCAGATCAGCTTCCAATTACTTCAACAACGTTCCCTTACCAATCAGCCCACACAAAAGCCGGCCAAGCAAGCAACGCCGTAGCCAACGACATCTTGAACCCAAACCTCATCGGATGCGTCTGAAACCCCTTAAAAAACGTCCACATCTTCCACCTCACCCTCCCCATTACACCCGGCGCAATAGTCGTCTCCTGCCCCTCGGTAAACTCAGCAATATCCGGCGCCTTTGTATTCTCCAGTTCAGGCGCGGCCCCCATGGCCCATTTACCGAATTTCACGTCGGGTCTCCAGAACCGTTTGGGGGCGACGCGTTTCGCGCGCATCTCTTCCACGCCTTCCACGAATTTGAGCACCTTGGAGGCGGACTCTTTCATGTTAAACATGAAGAAGGCGGCGAGGAAGTATTCTTCGCGAAACATGTTGGCTGCGTTCCAGTGGGTGTTTGTTGCATTGGTGGGCCCGCCGGGGGTGAAGGGTGCTAAGGGATCGATTTGGTGGGAGACGCGGGACATGACGGCCCATTCGGATTCTTCAAAAGCCCGGATGGCGGCTTGGAGTGTGTACATGGGCGTGTCTTTCAGGGCGAAGAGGCCGATGTTGCTGGTGTGCAAATCGGATGAGGTGACTCTGCTGCGTCGGCGCGCTTCTTTGCAGACGCCGTCGCGGGAGGAGCGGAGGAGGGAGGGGGAGCTTTTGAGGAGTTGGAAGATGTGGGATACCCGTCCGGGAGGTGTGCCAGTGGCGGCGTTCATCTGTTGGTTTCCGTATTCGAGACAGGAGACGCCGGCGGAGGTCAACTCGACGAGGGTGCCGGAAACGGATTGTAGGTATTGCTGTAGGAGTCGTTTGCATCCGCCGTACATCCCTCTCGTGATTTCGCGCCCAACAATTTGAACGTGGTGGCCTTCAGCGATCTCGTGCTCGAGATATACGCTGGCTGCTTGGATGGATCTCAACGACATCTGACTCCGAGTCGACCTTACAGTCGTCTGAATTGGTGACGCAGGCGAATCATGCGGAACGTGATTCTCATGTTGCAGAATCTTCATCGCCGCCTGTCGCCGACTGATGGGGTCCAAGTGTTCGCCATACGCTCCATGAACCGCATGCGACTGAACGCTATCCTCGACACTCGCCTGCAGCGGATTCCTGCGAATAATGCTAGCATTCCGCGTAACCTCCTCAACCCCCATCAGCTCGTTCGCCAGCTTGACGCACGCCACCATCCCGCTGAGGTACTTCATCATCTCCTGCAGAGGCTGGACAAGCAGCTTGTAGTCGTCGGGTGAGTAGCGGTTGTAGGTGACTTCGTATTGGCACTCGCGGCGGGCGGCTTTCGTTTTGGCGATAGCGGCGCGGACTGTTTCTTGTTTGGCGAGCAGTTTTTCTAGTGGTGTGGCGTCTTTAGTGCCGGCTTTCAGGAAACTTTGGACTATCATGTCCAGGAGTTCTGTGCATTCTTTTACGGAGTCGTCGATAGATCTGCCGCAGTTTTCAAAAATGAGCTATCTGTTCGTTCTCGAGACAAGATGTCGACCTTGTCATTCACTTACGATTTTAGAATTCGTCCACTGAACTTTGGAAAAACCAAGAGGTTTGTGACCAAGCATATCAAACCTCCTGCCAGGATAGGCTTGATGATTGCCCACAACGAGATAGGGATTCCTTCACGCGTTTTCGCCCGCGTGGTCATCGGAAACGCCAGGGCGAGAGCAGTGATGACCGTCGAGACGTGCAGACGGGGGTATGAAGCTCGAACGTAGCCCAACATGAAGGTGGCCATGACCAAGAATGCTATCTGGATCAAAGCGGCTCCAGCTTCGCCTTCCTCGTAGGTGTCAAAGGAGTCGGAATACGCCACGGACAGAGTCAGAGCGACCACCGTAATGGCCGAACCAAGCGCCAGACCGATGCAACAGATTAATATCGTTTCGGAGAAGGCGCCGACCGTCTTTACTGAGAGAGCGGATGGTCACTTTCGAGAAGCGGGTGAGAGAATGATTAGAATCACGCACTAACCTGGAGAGAAAAGGAGGACGGCGATAGGAGCCAGATAGGCGGTTGTTCCAAAGTCGTGAGCGATCGGTCGAATCAAGACAATAAGAACAGCTAAGTAAAAAGCGACTACGGCTTTTGTGCAAGTCTTGACCGTTTCGGCCGATAAGTGACTGGACGCCCAGCTACGAAGTTTTCCCACCATACTGTCGTCCTTTGGCGTGGTAGCGGTCGGCGACGCGGATGGCGGCTCCTTCCTTCCAACTCCAGATAATGCTGGTGGTATCCCGGTGGTTGCATACATAGGCAGTTCGTGGACTCCGACTGGCACAGGGCCCGCCTCTATCGAAGCCGAGCGTGGAGGCCGGACAGGTTCTTCCGGGCTGCTGCTAACTTCTGGAACGATAATGGTGACGGGTGGTCCTCCTTGCCGCTGACGACTCGACCCAGAGAAGTAAGACTGTTCGGTCCCTCGCTCATCTAGTTCTAAGTCTTCCACATCTCGCTTAGTCTTCATGACACTGGTGCCCTCGCCATGCGCTGGGCAGTTCGGTAGTGAGTCCCGCCGGCCGCGGGAAGGAGTGAGTGATCCCTTGAACGATTTGAACGTTTGTTTGGGAGAAACGTAACTGTGACAGAGTTTGGCAGCTTTTCTGGAAACGCCTGCCGATTTCGAATGGGGATTGCCGTTGCGATGCCTCTGCAGAAGTCTACCATGCAAGTTCAATGCCGAAGGTTGCAGCGTGGGAAAATGGGAACTGGGTCTGCTCTCGATCTGTCGAACACGGGAAATTGACTTGTTGCGTCATCATCGGCAGAAACAGGGCGAGCACTTCCATCCCCCTACCCTCTGTGGCGGCAGCTCAAACTCAGACCACTCAGCGTCGAACCCCACCGTCCTTGGCATTGTCACATACACAGGCACGAAGGACGACTTTGTCTGCGGTCGAAGGACGTCTTTGTCGGGATGCTTTTGTGACCTCGAAGTCTTCAAGGCAGGCTACACTCAAACAAATGTCAGAGAGCCAGCCGACGTTGACAATTCTTGTCGCAAAGACAGCACCCAATAAGGCTCAACGTTCGAAATGGGGCTTCCGGTCCGGAATGCCCGCGAAAGACCGGGTCTTGGCCGCCTTTCGTCCGATAAAGTATCTTCGTGTTGTCGCCTTCCCTGCGGCGCGATGTTGAAGGAACTGTTGCAAGACTGGGCAGTAAATACGGAAACGATAAGTATGCCCACAGACGGAATTCTTGCCGGCGGCCGAGGGACAGGAGAACTGGATTCCATTAGTGGTGATGAGCCGCTTCCCGACGTGTGGAGGACCGTCATGTATTCCGAAAGTTCCCTTTGCCCGAGGAGGATTTAGGAAACAGGACCCACATCAGATCATGACGACACAACTTGGGTGACGCTGGCGAGAATGTCTTCGAAGAACTCGGAGGAACTGGTGCACGTGGACCGGCAGAAACCCTGGGAGAAACCCTGTCGTTTTTCTGGAGACTGTTGTTGTTTTCACGCGGCAGATGCTTATCTGGCTAGAATTGGTAAGATGTTGCCACTGGGAGCGACATGAAGACAGGTTCTCATTATGTACACTCATTCTCTTTCCGTTGCGGGTTAGATTTACACGACAGAGATTTCTGGGACTGGGATGGCAATGGTCGCATCATCACATAGTTTCTGATCTTGAATCTTGCATATATGAAACATCGCCATATTGATGTGGGTCAGGCGTCGTAAAAGGACGTCCATCTTTGCATACACTTATAGATCATTTTGCATTCCCACACACCATCCAACTACCTATACGAGGTATGCCACCGGGATACTAAATATAGAGCTCGTTGATTCGATCTCTTGACCTGAATCGCCGACCTGATTCGATACATGTGAGGGATATATACGGAGGCGCACAACCTTGGAAAAACGGATGTTGCGGACCTGTTAACCGGCGACCTTCCATGCCGTCCGCAAAGATACCGATCCATTGACGTCTCCCGATCGGTCAGATGTGAATCATGAAGTTGCTCACGCCCCAAGACGACCGGAACGGTGGTGAGAGTTCACGTGCAAGCGGAACATTGCTTGTTCGTGGAGTTTGCGTAGGATCGTAGGACAGCATTACGGTGTCTAGGGACGCTCGGGGATATTGCATTTGACTCGTAGGACTCTCATTACTCGTTATTCCAACACAACAGCGAAGCTCAGAAACGTGGCAGGAGGATGGAGAAACGCCCCAAAAATCCAAATGACATTGTGCCGCATCAAGACCCTACGTCGAACCCAGCTCGCACGAGATAAAGATAGAGAATACACAAGAGTCGCGAATCACAACAAGACAACAGTAACCCAGCCAAGACACGCACAACATCTTCAGTCAATATTGCACGATATGGAAGAGTCGCGAATCACACAAGCAGACCACAGCACCAGAAACAAGACCATGCACAGGAGTTTTTTTCAATGTTATGTATTAAAAGAACATGACTTAAGATACAGCTCAAATTTGACGTTTTACGGGTGTTTTTTGGGGTTTTTAGTTTTTCTACAAGAGGATCTTCATTGTTGATCTCTTGCTGGATCAACAACGGGCCGGAAGGGTCGCGAATTGGCCTTCGCTTCTTCGGCTCTCTTGATCGGACGATCCGCTCTCACGAAGGGTGCCGACCAAGAGGATCTTCATTGTTGATCTCTTGCTGGATCAACAACGGGCCGGAAGGGACGCGGCTCTCTTGATCGGACGATCCGCTCTCACGTAGGGGGACGGGAGAGATCTCGATCAAGGGTCAATTCGAAAAAGTGAAACACCGCCGGGGGAGAAGTTGTGGTGGGTGAGAGGAGGTTGACAAGACCGGGTGGAGAGGGTGCGGTGGTGGGTAAGAGTTGGTGCTGGTGTGGTAGGACGGTGTGTGCTCGGGAAGCGGGTTGATGTGGGTTTCCGAGGCGCGCAAGGTGGTATGCGGGAGGCCATGGTTGCTGGGTGCAGCGGGTTGCTCCGAAGGAGGACCTTGAAGGCGGACGAATCAGATGACGGACGACGATAGCATAGGTAGATGGATTGAATGTATAGGAGGCGTGCCAGGAGGGTAAGAAGGCAGCGAGAGAAGCGTCGAGCGAAGCGTTGGAAGGCTTGCAGGTATGTAGTAGTGATGATCACGTTCGATGCGATGAAGTAGATAGCGATGCGCCGAGTAGGTAATGTGAAATGTAGATCGACTCCGTAGTAGTGTGCAGATGCGAGCGAAGTAGAGTTAGATGTCGCCGAGTAATTGTGATAGATACAAGTGCTAGTGATGTTGCAATCGATAGAATGTGGCAGGTATGAGGGTAAGACCGGAAGGGGAAGGGGCGACCGACCGACTTCTGCTTTTATATTCGTCCGAGGTGTTGAGAACGTCCGTTCAAACCTCGGTCGGATTGTGAGCCCTTGTCGTGCTCGCACTAGTTGTTGCCGGCGTTTTATTATGGCCCGCCTGGAAAGTGGCCAATTTTGACGGAAATGGACGACAAAAAAACAGGCTTGGCTGGGCCATGCACTAGTGAGCGAGCGAGTTCCGGTGAGGATGAGGAGGCCCTGGTGGAAAGTGGACGAATTCGAGGGAAATGGACGACGCGAAAAGTGTTTTGCCCGGGCCACACGCTAGTGATGGAGATAACTCTGCCGAGGTTGAGTTGGGCAGGCTAGGGCCAAATCAACACCGTGCGCTTTTGTATGCGCGAGAGGTTGCAAAACGGAGAAGGCCCTTTGAGGGCTAACGTGGCCCACCTGGTAGATGCGTCGGCTAGGTTCTTGCGCTTTCCATGCGCATCGATCACAATGCGTAGCAATTGCCAATAACGGATGCTGTAGTACAGTATACTCTGTGTACACGGGGGCGGGTCGTTATTGGTGAGCGGAGTTTACAGTTTATTGACGGGCCCTGACTCCTGGATCATCATGCCCCTTTTTGTGTTACTGTCGAAATTGCGATGGTTGCGAAATGATAAGTCTGTAAGTCACGTGCGCGGGCGTGACTTGTTCGATTTCTCTCGAATCACGTGACTCGCTTAGACAGAGCTTAGTGTTTGCTGTCGCTTCTTTGAGGCGAGTCGCGAAGACCCCTGGCACGGCTTTTTCTGCAAGGTAACATTGGACCTTCCTTTGCATTGGCCATTAAGCACGGCAACGCAGGTCATACACATACCAGGTACGGCAAGAAAATACAAAGGGAGGCACCGGGAACCGCAAATCCGCTCTCCCGATTTTGCTCACACGTATTCTTTCAAACAACAGCGCAACATGTTGGTTCTTTTCGAAACTCCTGCGGGGTACGCCCTCTTCAAGCTTCTCGACGACGGGAAGCTGAAGAAGCCCGATGACCTCTACAAAGACTTTGAGACCGCCGACTTGGCCAACAAAGCCGTCAAGCTAAAGGCGTTTGCGAAATTCGAAAACACAACCGATGCTCTGTCTGCGGTCACTGCGCTGGTGGAGGGAAAGATGTCGAAGAACTTGAAGAAGTTCCTGGTGGACGAATTGAACGAGAAGGACCTGAAGGACCAGCTTGCTGTTGCGGATGCTAAGCTAGGTGGGTTCTTGGGAGCCAATTTGCCGAGCGACCTCTTATTGCGTTAGTGCCATTTCGCAATGTCGCTGACCTGCGTCCATAACTCTTGTCTCACCACAGGAAGCGCCATTGCGAAGAAGTTGAACATTAAGGTCATCTCTGACGCTGCAGTAAACGAGCTGATGCGTGGAATCCGTTACCAGCTCTCTTCCCTTATCTCCGGACTGTCGGAATCGGACATGAACGCGATGGTCTTGGGTCTGTCCCACTCTCTCTCCCGATACAAGCTGAAGTTCTCCCCCGACAAGGTCGACACTATGATCATTCAGGCGATCGCTTTGCTGGACGATTTGGACAAAGAGCTGAACACATACGCAATGAGGGTGAAGGAATGGTACGGATGGCACTTCCCGGAAATGACCAAAATCATCGTGGACAACTTGGCCTACGCGCGGACCGTCAAAGTCATGGGTTTCCGGAGCAACGCTGAGGCGACCGACCTCTCCACAGTGCTCCCTGAAGAGCTGGAGCTCGAGCTGAAGGAGGCGGCTAAGGTCTCGATGGGTACCGAAATCAGCGACGAGGATATCGAAAACATCACGTTGCTCTGCGACCAGATCATCAGCATCACCGAGTACCGCACACAACTATACGAGTACCTCAAGAACCGCATGGCCGCCATCGCACCCAACCTTACATGCCTGGTCGGCGAGCTCGTCGGCGCCCGTCTCATCGCCCACGCCGGGTCCCTCCTCAACCTCTCCAAACAGCCCGCTTCCACCGTCCAGATCCTCGGCGCCGAAAAGGCCCTCTTCCGTGCATTGAAGTCCAAGCACGATACCCCCAAGTACGGTCTCATCTACCACGCATCCCTGGTTGGACAGGCCGGCCCTAAGATCAAGGGAAAGATCGCTCGTGTCGTCGCCACTAAAGCTGCTCTGTCTATCCGTTGCGATGCGCTGGGTGACACCGACACACCCAACATCGGTATCGCGGCTCGGGCAAAGATCGAGGCGAGGTTAAGACAACTGGAAGGAAAGGCGGTCCGGGCGGTCAACTCGTCGTCGGCGAAGGGCAAGCCTGCGCAGAAGAAGTACGATTTCGCGGCGGGTGCATCATATAACGCGGCATCGGACGCTGTCACAACAACGCCGTCGAAAACGGACCCTGACGCTGCCGTGGATGGAGAGGTATCGGCGAAGAAGGAAAAGAAGGAGAAGAAAGTGAAGAAGGAGAAGAAGGTCAAGAAGGAGGAGGTGGAAGAGGCTGACACGCCAGGTAAATCACTCACACCGCGTCCGCTCACCACGGGAAACCCAGATCTTAATCCGTTCATTTTCACAGTCCCATCCCCAGAAAAGAAAAAAAAGCGAAAAGCATCCGAGGTCGAAGACGACGCCGCACCACCCGCCGACGCCGAAAAGAAGAAGAAGAAGAAGAAGGAGAAGAACTAGAAAGAACAGTCCCCACACACCATCACCACCCACTGTTAACTTATAGCCCCTCTGCTCTAGCTTCCCGCGGCGCCTCCAGGTGCATGCGCT
Organism: Fimicolochytrium jonesii; assembly: GCF_025526975.1. Lineage (NCBI taxonomy): Eukaryota > Fungi > Chytridiomycota > Chytridiomycetes > Spizellomycetales > Powellomycetaceae > Fimicolochytrium > Fimicolochytrium jonesii. The sequence goes on from NW_026515674.1 coordinate 928,910, forward strand.
CTGCAACATCCCCCACACACCATCACGTCACCCCATTGCTGCTGCATCTCGATTTTATCTTCATAGCTTTTTCGGATAGTATCCTTATAGGGCGGAAGCCGTCTGCGCCGCTTTCTCACGGTTTCGTTTTTGCTTTTTCCACTTGTACACATTATGTTATTATTAGGAGCATCCATCTTTTCATCGATCGCTTGTTGGGCCTTGTTTCGTTGAGAGTTTCACGACGGAACGCGTGCGGATGTTCTTTCAAACTTTCCGCCTTTCGATTTTGCCCACCCGCATCCGGCCTCATTTACCTACGCCACACACAATCTCGTACTGTACATAACAAGTTCAAAGCGCTCGCCCCAGTGCGTTCCATTGCGCATTCACTACCCTAGTTTTCCAATCTCGACGTTCACCATGATGTCCTCGTCCATGTCCATCCGCCGCCTCCCCACCCAATGCCGCCTTCTCCGCCCATCCCACCGCCTCCTCCACACAACCCGTCTCCCGCATCAAGCAATAACCTCCGAAGCCGCAGCAACAGGCTTCACAGGCGAATCGTCTTCATTCAGCAACGGCCGAGTCAAACGCGAATTAACAGAGACGGAAAAGGACATGATCGCCGCCATGCTCCGCGTCGACCATGCGGGCGAGCTGGGGGCGAACTGGATCTATAAGGGGCAGCTGGCTGTGCTGGGTGGGGACCCGAAGGTTGGGCCTGTCGTGCAGGTGTGTACTGTAGTCCCCACACTATCCAAACAAGCCTCTCTCTCAACCCTCTCTCTTAACCGATCGCGGTTCTGCATGTTTTTTCCAGCATATGTGGGACCAAGAGAAATTCCACCTGAAAGTCTTCGACTCCCTGATCGGACAGAACAGGGTGCGTCCGACCGCCTTGCGTCCGTTCTGGGAAGTCGCTGGGTATGTGTTGGGTGCCGGCACGGCGTTGATGGGTAAAGAGGCTGCGATGGCGTGTACGGAGGCGGTGGAGACTGTTATTGGGCAGCATTATAATGAGTGAGTGGGTTTTTGCTCGTTTTCGGAGGACGGGGGTGAGCGTGTGATTGATGGTTTTTGGGTTCACGACAGCCAGTTGAGGGAACTCTTGAAGATCGATCATCCCGAGGTGGAGAAACTGCGAGGGGTTATCAAGCGGTTTAGGGATGAGGAGCTGGAGCATTTGGATACGGCCGTTATTCATGACGCGAAGGAGGTAACGCTTGGGAGAATGTAATGCCGAGGCGGATCTGGTGTGATTCGAGGAACTAAGTTGGGTTATTGGGGCTTGTGTAGGCACCGGCGTATCCGGGGTTGACGGCTGCGATATCACAGGTATGTGCATATGAAACGATGACCTTGGAACTTCGCCCCGAAGCATTACTGACAAGTAATTGTAGGGTTGCAAAGCCGCGATATGGGTAGCGACACGATTTTGAACGGTTTTCGGATTCCACCCGATTACCATCACCTTCGCCTCTGCGAGGCGATCTATGCGGCAGTTGATGGTAACGGACCGAAACACGCATCCCGCGTCGCCTGCAGGTGACCAGAAAGGAGCTGTTGAAGCGCATGGGAGCGTCATAGCAAAGGCGCGCGATTGTCCATGCTTCTATTGAAGCAACCGGGTCCGGCATGACTGGTCAACGGCGTCTTGCCGCAGAGTGGTGCGAAGGACCCGCGATTCGAGAAGCGCCCGAATGAACCACGGTTGGCCTCGATGGAACGGAGCACTGGGACCCAACATCAACCTTTCGGGATAGAAACCTCTCGTTCTAGAATCGCTTTGTAGGCTCTATCACAGCACACACGACTCGATATACCCTATGTGTTTTCTTATGGCGCATAAACATCTGTTGGCCAAAGGACGTGTCGTTCTTGGGCATAATATACGAAATCGTGTAGTCTACGTTCTCATCCGCGCCTATCATAATTTACTGTGGAAAAGCTCCGTCTACCCAAATGGATGTCTGTTCCCCCTACCGCTGTGAGCGTAAACCCTGCACACGGCGAAACAGTCCGCATAGGAGAGCCGTCCCTACTCAATCCGCACGCTTGCGCTGTCTAACCCCCGTCTTCACCGCCTTCGCCTTCTCATCAATCCCATTCACCATCGGCGTCGCCTTCTCCTTCGACGGCGCCCTCTTCATCACCGCCTCCAACCCAATCCCGGTAAACACTAGCCCGACAGCCGCCCACTGGCCCAACGACACATGGTGATCAAACCAAAAGAAACTCAGCAGGATCGAAAACATCTTCCGCGTGACCGTGACGGTCACCAGACTAACGGCGCCGAAGCGCTCAAGCGTGTGGTAGATGAAACACTGCCCGATCGCGCCGCAGAATCCGTACAGGAGGATATCCGCCACGATCCGCGGGTGCGCGTGGCAGAACGTCAGGGCGCTCGAGAGTTCGGCCGTGAATGGGTTCAGGAGGAGGTACAGCGTCATTGCTGCCGAGGAAAGGAGGTTGAGGTACACCATCATGGACGCGCCGGTGACCTTGAATTTATGGAAGATGCGGTCCTGGGTGGAGTTCACCGCGCCGTCCATCAGAAGGTTCACGAGGAGTAATCCTAGTCCGTATAAGCTGTTCGACCGCCCGCCGCGTTTTGCAGCCGCGTCGTCCTCCTGTTTATGCAGCAGCATGAACGCCGACACGCCTGCGGTGATCAGGGCCACAATCAGGTATTTTTGCGCCGGGAAGGTGCGGCGGTAGATCAGGAAATTCATCAGCAGCACCGGTACGAGTTTACATGATTTGCCGAGGATCACCGTCGGGTAGTCGATGTGTTTCAGGGCCTCGTACCCGAACTGCGGGGCGACGGTCGTGAGGAAGGCGCATTGGATGTAGCCTGTCCATAACTCCTTTGACGGGCGGCCGAGGGGCTGTTTCTTGATTAGCCGGACGTAGATGAACCCGACCAGCGAGGCGCAGAGGGATTGCACGACGTTGAGGAAGACAAAGTGGCGGAACTTTTGGCCGCCGTAGAGTTGGGTTGTGACGGCTTCTTGGGTCAGTTGCCAGGTTAGGAAGCAGGTGTAGATTCCGACGACGCAGACGGCGAGTTCGGCGACCATTTTTGCACCGGGGGTTTTCTGGGCCCTGGCCTTTGGGGCTGATGGTAATGTATGTACAGTATAGCTGGGTAATTGCCGCTGTCATTGGAGGAGGGTTAGCGGAGATCAACGTACATACAGTGTGAGGATGTGTAGCTGGGTGCAAACTCGGTTGGAACTCACCTAACGGTCGACGAGGCTTGCACTCCACCGTTCTGTGAAGCTATCCTTCCACAGCTAAAGGCGTATTGCGTATGGCTGCCAACGTGGTGGAGGTCGGCGACGGCTTCCCTTGTGGCATGGGCACCTGTGAAGTCCCCCTTGCAGTCCGCCGTGCTGTCAGTGCTGTCTGCGTCACAGCGCTCAGCCAACGGGATCAACGCGACTTCCGCTCAGCCTCAGAAAGCCGTCTGGGTGCAGGTCTGGGTGCAGAGGATCATTCTAAAGGGAGGCAGGCAGCCCGAAACCATCCAGCGACCCCACTAACTGATACAAAACATTGCACTCTCGCCGAACCCCTGCATCGTCCCAACTTGTCCTGTTAGGAGTGTTAGGGTGGTTTACGGTGAGGGTGACGGGCATCTCCCGGAAAGTGGTTTCACCTCACCAACAGGAACTGAACAGGAACTTCCTGATACCTTCGCGACCAAACACAACCAAAAGCACCCCATTACCTAGCTCGCCAAGCTCCACCGCCTTCACCATGTCGCTCGAAGATCCCCCTGGAATGCGCCCCCTCGCCTCCGTCTCTCTAACCCACGTCCAATACGACGACTCCGACCCGCTCGGGATGTTCATGGCCTACGCATCGTTAGCGCCTATCGCCATCATCATTTCCTACGTCACGCTCATTTTCTTCCGAAGGGATCTGGCGACGATATTGATGTTTGTTGGGCAGTTGGTGAACGAGGGGGTGAATTTCGTCGCGAAGAAGATTGTGAGGCAGGCGCGGCCGACTGGTATGTGAAGGGAGCGGGAGGGCGAGAGCGCGGACGCCGGACTGCAGCGGGCGCGAAGCGCGGCGCAGACGATGCCTCAGGAGGAACGCAGTGAGCGCGAGCACAGCAAATTCCCTCGCGCCAAAGCGGTCCGTTTTCAGCGAGCACCGGCGAGCGTTTGGAGGTTTTGCGAGCGAGGCGAGCTCGCTCCGCCTAACGCAACATCCTTGTCGCGAGCGGAGCGAGCAGGATATAGTATCATCCATCAACCAACCATCCCAGCCATCGCTTCGCTTCATTCATCACGTGTGTGCTGACGACGTTCATGCTATGTCATATAGAATACCTAGGCAAAGGCTACGGCATGCCCTCGTCCCACTCCCAATTCGTCGCCTACTTCGCATTCTACATCACCATCTACGCCTTCACGCGGTTCACCTTCCAATCCCGCGCCTGGAAACCCTTGATCACCATCGCAGCCATGTCCATGGCGGGCCTCGTTGCTTACTCCCGGTGCGTATCCCACGCATTCCCCTCCAACATCAACCCTACCTCACTAATAAATCAACTCCCACTAGCATCCACCTAACCTACCACACACCCCCACAAGTCCTAGTCGGCCTCACGTGCGGCGCTCTTTTCGCCGGGCTCTGGTTCGCCTTCTGCAACTGGGTGCTGGCGCCCGCGATCGATCTCGACTCAAGCGTGGCGAGGTGGCTACTGTTGAGGGATACGAGGGATGTGCCGAATGTGCTGGTGTTTGAGTACGAGACGTATAGGCAGTATCATGCGCAGAAGGAGAAGACGAGCTAGGGCCCGCGTGCATACGTAGCATCATCCAGCCAATTTCGTAGACCTTGTTAGATAGACTCTTACCGTCAGTGAACGAACGAACGAACTGGTTTGAACGTATGAACGGTTACAGAAAGAATCTGACCACTACGGGAGTGCTAACCATTCATTCGTTATTATTTCCCCCCGTCAACCAGAAAGGTGTCAGCGAGAAGTACAAGGAAACGCAAATGCAGGATGACTACGCCCCTCGCTCAAGGCAGGAATACCGGTGCTAGGCACGTAAGCACACCGAAGAGATCTTACGGAGATCCTTCTATCTCTTGCCTGCCTGACGATCGTTCCAGTGATAGCAGCTTATCAACCAGTGGACTCATTTCATGGAGGCGAAGCTTGTGCTATCGCTGAGAATTCACACACCCCCGCTGATCTTGCGTGAGACCGTTCCAGATGGCCTCCCAGTTCATTGCTGTGGTTTAACGGAATCGCTCTGGATCCAGGGACGCATAACGCTGATTGCTGGGTCGGGGGTTTCCGTCGAGACCTGGGTGTCCCTCATGAGCAGATAAGGCCTACCGAGCCTCGTCCCCGGTGAGACAGTGCACCCCATTAGCTACCCGATTAGCCAACGGGGTGCATTGTCCCGCGCTGCCGATCGTGTTCGTCGGCGCCTTCAATCTCGGCGGGCCCTCTTCGTGTTGGCCGGCAATTGGTAGTGGGGCCGTCTCTTCGAGACCGCGGTAGGTATAAAACAGGTGATGTTGGGGATGATGTATGTCCCGACGTAAATTGTTGTCCTCTGTTGAGGTATTGATAGCAAAGTCCAGCCCCATAGCAGGCGGTACAACGTGCTTCCAAGGTCCACGTTCGCTCCAATATTACTCTGGCCTGGAGCATTCCTGCGCACTTTATCCAAGCGGCCTGCAATGTGGTGAGGATAGGGATTTCAGTACTTGGAATCAGGAAAGGCGAGGAATCGGAGAAAGGGTTCCTCGGCGTCCTCCTCCTCAAAAGTTATTGATGACTGTTCCAGCCCTCCCAACTTCTGCCCCTTGCTTCTTGCTCGCCTTGCTCCTTCCGACACGTAGTCTACACCCTCCAGGGCTAAGCGTTCGCAACCTGCTTGTCCAGACATTTTTCAAACTTGCACATCCGCATACGTTGTCAACGAAATCGGTGGGTGCGGCAATCGGCTTGTACTGTACATGAGAAACGGAGATGGTGACGCAACCAGAGTGTGTGGCCATGGTCGCGTAGGCGGGGGAATGAAGATGATGTGACCCGATCACTAGCGGCGGAAGTGCAAGGGCAGGCGAAGTGAATGCGGAGATGGATTGAAGAGAGATGGAGGGGAGATAGAGAGCAGGAACCAGGGTGATCACACACGCGGAAGACACGCCCGGCTGGCGGAAAACCCGACGTAGGGATGGACATGGACGTTGTGGTGTATGTTAAGACGGGGTGGGATACGATGCGGCAGGGACATTATGCTGTAGTGGCGTGGAGACAACGCACTGGCGGCCGACCGCTTGCGATGGCACGAGGCTGGGTGCGTTCGGAGTGGGGGTTCCTGCGGGATGGCGGAGAAGCGGGAACGTCCGCGGCGTCCGTCGTCATGGTCTCGCGTTAGTTCGACCTTCCATAAAAGCCTCGTTTGCCCCCCTGGTTCCCCCCCCAAACCAAACCATTAGCACCGAAACCGAAATCAACAATGGCAACCGACAGCAAACAAGCCTGCCTCATCATGGGCGCCACAGGTAGCCGTCCCCCCCCCCCCCCCCCCCCCTTGTCCATCACAACGCATCCTCACACTCACCCTCCCCTCCCCTCACCAGGCGCGGTCGGCAAAACCCTCCTCCGCGAGATCATGCAACAGAACAAGTACGACAAAGTGACCCTCCTCGTGCGGCGCTCGGCGAACTACGATGGCCCGAATAAGGAGAAGGTCGTGGAAAGGATTGTGGATTTCGAGAAGCTGGATGAGGAGGTGTTCAGGGGGCATGCGTATGTTGATAGTTGCTGGGTGGGTTTCTGGGGAGGGTGTTGGGACGCGGGGAGACTGACGAAGTGTTGTGGGCAGCACGTTCTTCTGCACGTTCGGCACGACGAAAGCCCAGGCCGGGTCTGCCGAAGCGTTTGAGCGGATCGATAAGGGATACGTCCTCAGTAAGTCGGGGGCGCATGGGGGGTTCTCAGAACTCACATCCCCCACCTCGCTTACCCCCCCACCCGCATTTCTCCCAGCCGCAGCAACCCTCTTCAAAACCGCCAACCCAACCACCCCGCTCCACTTCCTCTACGTCTCCTCCAGCGGGATCGAAAGGGCCGCGTGGTTCCTGTACCCGCGCACCAAACTCGCCATCGAGCGCGGCCTCAAAGACCTCCAGTTCGCCCAGTGCAGCATCTTCCGCCCGGCGTTCCTGGTTACCGAGCAGAATCGCGAGGGCAGAATGGCGGATAATCTGTTGAGGCCCGTGTTGGGGGGTTGGCTGGGGAGGGTGACGGGAAGCGCGACCCCTGTGGGAGCGGTGGCGAAGGCGATGATCAGGGCCGCAAGAGGGGATGTGCCGGCCGGTGTGCCGGTGAAGGCGGAGGGAGGGTTTAGAATTTTTGAGAATCCGGAGATTTTGGCGTTATGAATGTGAGAGTGCGGTGATCAGGCGTAGCGAGAATAGGAGTCGATGACGAGTACTACGTACTGTACTCTCATAATGAAGTGCCCATATCGGACGAGATCCCCAATTGAGAGCCAGTTCACCAAAGTTTTCTTCGCCTTGCAAACAACATTTATTGGGTAGTAGTATGAAGCTGTAAAGTAAACGCTCGAAAGAACAAAAAAGAGCGGCTTCCAACGAAAAAGGGGTCTCCAACAAGCTAATAGTCTAAGGGAGAGGCGGGGATATATATGTATACACGCCAGTGGGTGGAAGGGGAATCACGAGTCGTAAGCCGCACTACATGAAGAAGAGCATAGCACCACCCACCGCCGCCGCGGCACCCGCGAAGGAACCCGCAAAGGACACCAACGCGGCACTCTTCGAATCCTTCGCGGTTCCCGTCGTCCCCGCCGCGGCATCGGCCCCGCCATTAGCGCTCCCCCCGGTGGAGTTAAAATCACTGCTGGTCAACAACGTCCCGTTCTTCATGAGCACGACCTTGGGGGCGAGCGTGCCGTTCCAGTAATTAGTCTCGTTATTATCCTTGCAGAACTGCGTGGCCTCAAACGGCACAACGTCGCCGTCGTTCCCGGGCGGCAGACGCACCGAGACGCCGAAATCGAGGTACTGCGAGTCGAGCAGCTCGCCGCCGGACCACGTGATCGTGTCGACCGTCGTGTTGACCGTCACGCCGTCGCTGGTGACCGGCGGATCCAGCGGTCGGAGCGTGGTCGTGACGTTCCACCCCGGGATGTATTGCGCTTTGGGGCCCGTGATGTTGGCGGGGATCTTGACGGTCAGGGACGTCGTGGCGTTGTGGTTGCAGCCGTGGGCTAAACAAATAGGGAGAGGTGTTAGATATAAGAGCCTTGGGTGATGACAGCTGGGGGGTGCATCATCATCTTGACAGCTTGGGTGTACTTACGAATGCGGATGCCAACAACCATCGACTTTGAGGGGATGCCAACGGGCGGCTGGGCGGTAGCGTGGGCGGAGACGGTGGAGGCGAGGGCCAGAGTGGCGGCGAGGGTGTAAGCGGAGAAGTGCATCTTGACGATCGTGTTGGTGTTGGTGTTGGTGTTGGTGTTGGTGTTGGTGTTGAAAGTGAAGGGTGGTTGATGTGAGCGAATGGGCAGAAACAGCGCTACGCAAAAACCCCTCGTCCTTTTATACGCGAGTTCCCCCTCTTCTCTCTCTCTCTCTCTCTCTCTCTTTTCTTTCTCTCCCAGAGTCCCCCCCATTGTGCAACCTCACACCGCGCCAGCAGCGGCACCCAACTCAGAAAATAGTCACTGTCCGGGTTCCAGGTGCGCCCCCCCCCCCCCCCCCCACGGAGTGAGCGCTTTTCGCGGTCCCTTTCGGGTCACTCGCCCCGCGCCCCCGTCCCATGTTTGTGGCCATAACCGAACGCAATGTGAGCCAATTTGAGCACACACCGACCGTTCGTTTCGGCGACTATTCTCCCGTTTCGACACTTTCGCCCGCTTGTGTTTGTTTGTTTGGAAATCCTGACCGGGTCAAAAACCTTACCCCTTCCACTTTTGGTCTGCCTCCCATAGTGAACCGGCTGCAAACACTGTACTTTTCAACGAGTCGAGACCGAAGGGCCTCCCATGAAGGTCTCCCAACGCCGAACAGGTTTCGAGTTACGGGCCTCAGTCTCAAAGCTATTCTCGCTTCCCACCGCTACCGCCCTTCGCGTGTGAACCTGTCCAAAACCCCTTACAGGTCACATATAACGAGGGCAGGGATGTCCCATTGGTGGGCAGATCGGGAAAAGAGTGCTGCATACAGATGTGGAAACCACGTTCCTGCACATCGTCGTTCGGCTGTCTAAAACCAGCCCTTTGGAGGGCCGAGCCTTCATGGGGGGATGTGCAGGAATAGCACACTGAGCCCCAGTTCGAAAATAGTGGACTCTACTGTACTGTACTGTACTGTACTGTACGCCGGCGATGTTGTTTTCTCAAGCATGTCCCGCCTGAAAGTCCACATGTCCACATGTCCTATGCGTTTAGGAAATCATGTAAGGAGGCGGAATTCCCTTACCTCCCGAGTGAGTCCCTCTGCGCACCAACTAGGCGAAGGTGAGATGTACTGTACCCTCGCACAAGGAGATGACGACGTACCCGGCCCGGTTGCGATGTTCAGCGACGTCGCTGCAAATCGTGTAAGACTTTCTTGTCACAGCCGAGGTTCACGGACGGGGGGCCAAGCAAATCTCAGAGAACAGAGACGCAATCGCACACACTCCCGGAAACAAGATGCGATCCACTTCCTTCAGGACCCCCGCAACGGACCCGATTCTCGCCTCACAGAACCTCCAGGTGTCCAATAAAACGCCATCAGGATCCTTCTACCCCTTCTTCGCCCCTTGAAGGACCCATGGATGAGTATCGCTTCGATGCGATCGTCGTAGCACGAACAACATAAGGAAGTATCATAAGACGAGGGTGGTGCCGGATGCTTGGGATGCCCGGGCCCGCGTTCCTGCCAAGGGAAGGAGAAAGGCTGAGCAGGAATGTTTTTTGATCCCGAATCCAGGCATGTCTTCCTCGCCCCCATCTCAAACTTTCACAATCCTGCACTGCACTGCCCCCGCGCTGAATTGGCAGAATCCCGTGGGCCAGAAACGAGATCCCACGCATGGAGAGATCGAAACGTTTATCCATTGCAGACACCCCTTTCTATGCACCGCACGGATTGACTTCGGGGGTACGGGATGGCCCGACGGAGGAAATGAGCGTCTTTGATCGGTCGATCAATTTGGGGAGGATTGACAACATGGGGAAGGTGTGTAGCGCTGTGTGGACGGCGAGTGAGGGGTCTGGCGGGGGATGGCGGTGCATATGGGAAGTTTCGACGCAGGGGAGGCAAACGTGGTGAGGAGAGCGAGGCGGGGCCCAGAAAGGAATGTCGACCACAGGGTCACGCTTTGTGTCGACATTCCGTTCCATCCTTCAGTCCCTGGCTCTGCGGTCTCGTTCTCCTGCGAGACAACTCACGCCGCGAAGCCAGGATCGGAAAGCAGGAGTGTGGCGATCAGCATGCTCACCCGTGTGTAAGAGCGCTGTTGGACGCTGTGAAAAAGAGCGAGAGCGATGACAAGGCGGGTCAGAGGCGGGTGGATGAGCGGGTAGGCGGATGGTTACTTTCTGGGAGTAGTCTCCTTTTTTCTTGGACGGTGTTGCGTGATCGCTCGTAGTTGTGTTCCGCAGACAAGACGTGGGAGGTTGTGTTTAAGAGCCACCTCCTCGAACGCGCTTCTCTTTTTGAAATGTGAAACGCTGCGGGGGAGGGGGGTACTTGAAGAGAAGCGCGGCCAATGGGAACCGATGGAAGTTGCTGCGACTTCTCTGAGAGTTGGGGCCATATAGCGCGCCGCCGCAGACGATTGACCAGCATTGATGATTGACCGCTGGGGCGTTTTTTGCTTCCAACGTCGCCCCAACTTGCGCTTCAGACCCCATTGCGCTAACCACACCCCCACCCCCTAGCTGACAGAGAGTCGGAAAGGTAACCACCCCCCCCCTCTAATACGATTATCGGCAACAGAGGGCTAACCCACCCCACTCCCCACCTCCCCCCCCAGCCTCACAACACCTCCCCCCACCATGTCCATCCTCGACTTCTTCCACCGCCACCAAGACCTCCGCCGCATCTCAAAATACGTCAAACGCCGCAAAGACTCCTCCCCTGCGCCCCAGAAACACGACACCTACTCCTCAACAACCTACCCCTCCCACTCCACCACCGCCTCCTCCTCCAACAAATCCGCCTTCAAACTCGCCTCCGCCAAAAACAAAGAAGCCTCCAAAAACGCCTCCATGTCCACAATGGAATCCTACGAAGCCCATCAACGCGCCGCAAGGGACTTTTATGCCGCCCCGCCCTATAGCCTGAGCTGTGTCGAGGTCGGCGGGTATGCGTACGCGGAGCAGAAACCCCCGCCAACGCCGCCGAAAGACAGTCCGATGGGGGGACGGAGGGGCACGGGCACGCCCGAGGGGATCCTGATTGATCTGAGTTGGGATGATGATGCTGTGATTGTGCAAGGCGGGGTGATGAGGGCGGAACCGGTGCAGTTACCGTCGCCGGAGGATGACAGGTGGTTGTATGAGGTCGCAGCGGATGTGGCGGTGCGGACGACGCAGCAGCCCATCATCCCTAACCGGAAATCGTACGATGCAAGTTCACGCACGACACGCCCGCGGAGCAGCAGTTATACCAACCCGCCGCACCACCAGAAACCGCAGTACACAGACGTCGAGCCGTACCCTGAGCCGGCGTACGTGCCACCACCACCCCCCGTGATGGCTCGATCGCAGACGACGATGGATGTGAGGGTGAAACGACCGACGACGTGGTTTGGGAAGGGGAAGAGTAAGAGCTATGTGGATGTGACAAAGGTCAAGTCGAGTGAGGAGTATAATGCGTTGGAGGATGTTGCGTATCGGAGGTGCGTTTTGGTTGTTCTCGCCTCGTCATCGTTCTGCTCTCTCTCTCTCTCTCTCTCTGCTGGCGTTCATTCACCAACTCGCTTCGAAACCACCACAGACGACCATAACCCCACCCCACCGCCCTCACCCACCACCACCTCCATATCCCACCAAGTTAGATTCGTAGACACCAGGACATATTTACGTAACCCGACAAAATCCACCTTGTACATGTACGACATCCCCTCCCTCAACGCCCGCACGAACAGACAAGTTGGACGGATTCTATGAAACCAAAAACACCGTACATTTCCCCCTTGGACCTCTTTTCCGTTTTATATATGTAGATTCGCGGACGGGACCTTTAATATACGCACTTGGCGGTCTTGTGATTCGAGTGGACGCTTTGCGATGGGCCGTTTTTGGTCCTGGGGGGGGGGGGGGGGAGGCGTCGTGTTTTTCGGCAGGGACGACACCCGCACCCCCATTGGCGAACGAACGCAACGCATCTTACCCGAACCGAGAAGCATCCCCTCAGCAAATGATGCAATGCGGACGCAAATGACAGCATCCCATCCCCTGCCCCGTCTCCGTCCATGTGACGGCGTAAACAGAGGGCTGAGGAACGGAAATGCGATACGGGGGGGGGGGGGGGGGAGATGAAGATTAGAGACGGAGACACCTTCCAGGGACAGGAAAGGAAGGGATGAACGAACTGCAATACGGAGGGGAGATGGCCATCAAAGGAAGACACTTGCAGTGAGGAAGAAGAAGGGACATCACGCACGGGCCAACTGCGCCCCAAAAAACACAAACCCATGGGTTTCATCTGTATTGTTAGGGCTGACGGACGGCCATTGACAGTTTTTTTTTGCTGTCCGGGCGCGAGACACCAGGGTTCGGTGGGAGGGTTAAGGTTAAAAGGCGACCCTGGGAATGGGGGCCCTTTCGGGGCGTGTGGAACCCGTGGTTCGTCGGGGAGTGGGAGGGGAATGGAAATGCAAATGCGGGCGCAACCTGCCCTTTTTTCCTGTGAGAACGAGTGGAGTTTTTTACCGTATGCATGTTTGGGCTCTTTTTGAAGCCATCATGGGAATGAGCGCTCGTTTATGCGGTGTGCAAAACTGCCCCCTTGTATTCTGACAACGACGGCAACGCACAGTGGAAATGGCTTCTGCTGTCGCTTTTTACCACTGATTATGAAGCCAGAACCTTGCAAAAAACAATGATGAGCTCCGACCGGGGGAGGCGTTCGTTTTGTTTAGACGATTCCATTCTGTTTAGCGAGGAGGGGAATTTCCATCGATTGACTGCGTGAAGCTTAGCGGGAGTAAGCGCCTGTTTCGCGCAGACAGATTAGGGCGATGATTAGGATCGCGCACAATCATGCAGGGGCCCACACCCACGGTCGCTCGTGTGTCGCTCGCTCTCTGCAAGTCGACTCCAAATCCCTTTACGCTTGTTTTGCAACTCACCCTCCCACCCACCAATCGACGGCATCCTCATTAATTCTCCCTCTGCAGCCGTAAACAACCTCTCAGCACGGTTCTAGCAAGAACAGAGAGCGCCCCCCCCCCCCCCACTCGCCAGCGCCCCCCTCCCCCCTCAGCCCCGCACGCCCCGCCCGCCCCTACAAATAGCCGATGGGTGTCGGCCTCGCTCAAGGCCGCATGTGAGGAGGATGCTAACGATACGATACCACACGCTACACCACCCTACTCTTTACCAACCAACAGCCGCCTGTCATGGGGCGTGAAATCACCGCAATGACCGTGGAGGAGGAACTGGTGGGTTTTCAGTTATCGACGTTCTCCTGGAGGAGGTGGGCGGCTTACTAAAGGGAGGTTTCTACCAAAAGGTGCAGGACGTTGGCGGCTCCGCGGAGCTCGTGGCGCTATTCAGACAGGTGTCGTTCGGGGATTTCGAGGTGGAGGAGATGGAGAAGTTGATCGATGTTTCCGGCCTTGTGCCGTACCAGGTGAGTTGCAGGAGGGCGGAACCTGGCGGGGGAGTTTAGGGATATCGTTAGGCGGAGGTCCATCGTCAGATCAATGTCTGATTGTGATGATCTATCAATCCCCTTCTCAGACGTACTGGCAGTCTCCGGTGCCGAAAGTGACGACCAGCATGCTTTTCGGCAGTATTTCGGTGAACTGCAGCGCGGAGGTCCTTGCGTCGACGCCCACGTTCGAGACACCGGTGTTCATTGGGGGATCCGGACCCATCAGCCCGCCGCCCCTCCCTGAGTACCACCTATTTGCAAGCTTACGTCGACTCTCGGGAAGCCGTGCGGCCGGCAATGAAGAACACGCTGAAGCCGTCGCTGTACGGGAAAAAGACAAGCCGGAGACCGACAACGCCGGTGTGGAAACCGTCGCTACGCCCAGCAATGACGGCGGCGGTCTGGCACCCGCCCCCGCAGAGAGCGAACCACCCTCACTGGAGGAGAGCATTCCCAAGGTCGAACGTGGAGAGGCTACCGTACCCGCAGAGCAACCCTCTCGGTCTTCTTCCCATATGAAAACGCCAAAGACTGAAGCCACCGCGGTACCAGCACCTCCCAAGAGTCCGTCGGCTCGTTCGGAACCCCAACCCAAGAGTCCACTCAAAGCACACACAAATGGGTCTCCCACCCGTCGGAAACATAAGCGCAAATCTCAGCACACCAGCCCCATACAAACTGAGGCGAAAGTCGCCGCGACGGCAGCTGAGCCTACCTCAACCGCAAAGAGTTCAGAGACGCCCATCCCCAATGGCGTCAACGGAGTACATACCCACGATCTCGAACCCCAGACACCACCACCAGACGTCAAGCCATCCCAATCACAAACGCCCCCCGCACGCTCCCCATCACCGAAAAAACTGTTTGTCGATACCACTACCACTCCTGCACCACCACCAGCTACTATCATTTCACCCGTGCCGTCAAGTCCAACGAAGTCTTCAAGCAGTGGTTCGGAGCCAGAACTTAAGAGCCCCGCGCCGACTGCTCCGAAGCGATGGGCTGACCTTATCAAAACCCCAGCGAGTGCGGCTGCGACGCCGATTGCAAATGGGCGCGTGACAAAGGTCGCACCGATGAAGGCGGCGTTACCCAAGAAGAGCATTGGTGGTGAGTCGTCACACATGCAGCTTGATACGCCTTGCTCTCCGCATAATGATCGTCGTATGCTGACCGTCCTTTCTTGTCATTCTCTAGCCATCATCGCAGACATAGGTGTATCATACCAGACGCACCTTGTGCATCCCAGGGGACTCATCAACCGTGGAAACCTGTGTTTTATCAACGCGATTCTCCAGCCTCTGTTACACACCGCACCATTCTACAATGCGTTCCGAAAGCTGTTGCTGGAAACTACGCCCAAGATGATCACCTCTGCACCGTTGCTGGATGCCATGTACGTGTCGTGACACTCGTCATCATCTTCACAACTTTCTACAAGGGCGACTCACAGTGGTCGATTTTCATCCCCTCATCTAGGCTGAGATTCTGGGCTGAATTCCACGAGGACACCCCCGGATCCAAACTCCAGCTCACCGAAGGCGACGACCCGACGGCCTTTGCGCCCGAGTACGTGTATACCGCGGTCAGGAAACTCAGGAAAATCGACGCCCAGCAGAAGGTTAGTCATCCTTCCCCCCCCCCCCCCCCCCCCCCCCCCCCCTTCATCAATCATCATTCCGGATAGCTCACGTTCATGGTGCCGAATGTAGGGGCGTCAAGAAGATGCTGAGGAATTTCTGGGATTCATTATAGACGGCTTACATGAGGAGCTGGTGTCGCTCCAAAAGGAAGAGGGGAGTGCGGAGGCGAAGAGCCCCGACTCGGACGGGAGTTGGGTGGAGGTAGGGAAGACGGGAAAAAATCTCGTCACGCGGAACGTAAGTCACAAAACGACACAAAATTCAGCAGGATTGATCACCATTGCGATTTTGCTGATATGGGTTGTGGGTTGATGATTAGGTGCGTGTGGAGACAAGTCCAGTGAATGCGATCTTTGGGGGCCGCCTACGATCCGTAGTAAAGTGTCCTGGGCGGAAGGACAGCGTGACTACCGAACCATTCCAGGCGCTTCAGCTGGACATTGCGGTACGTGAACATCTCCCCCTCCCCTTTCCATTCATCGTCCATAAGCATCTCAACCCCATATGAATACCCTCCAGCCCAATCATGTCCATACAATATCGGACGCATTACAACACCTCCATGCCCTGGAGACCCTGGAGGGCTTCACATCCCCCACGAAATCAAACCGGCTTGGGACAGCAACGAAGCAGAATTTCTTGGAAGTCCTACCCCCCGTGTTGATTCTGCACTTGAAGCGTTTTGTATATGATGCTGATAAGGGGGTTGGGAAGCTGGGGAAGTTCGTGGGGTACGATTCTGTTCTCAGGATACCAACTGGTAAGACAAACCCACACGCCTCTGCCGTCATCCACCCCTAACCCCTTTTCTCACGATCATAGAACTCATGCCCGCCCCCCTGCGGCCAACTGCAAAACACATCGAGTACCGACTCACCGCCGTCGTCTACCACCACGGCGCCCACGCCGCGGGAGGCCACTACACGTGCGACGTCTCGCGCCAGGCCGGCGGGGAGTGGCTGCGGGTCGACGATGCGGCGGTCGGGAGCGTGCCGGAACGCGAGGTCGTCGGCCGCAAAGAGGGTCGGGACGCCTATCTGCTGTTCTACACGCGGACGTGATGAGCGGAATCTCGAGATGCATCCCCCCCCCATCTGCATTCAAACCCGTCCTTCGGATACCGACTCACCCGATACACACCCCATTCATTTGATCCCCCCCCCCCCCCCCCCCCCCACAGTTTTGACACCCGCCCCCCGCTGCTAGTCTGCATAGGAGAATTCTTGCTGCATCACCCCCACCCCACAACCCACCCACGTCGTTTTAGTTCATTCGTTTCCGTAGCCCCCCCCACCACCCACACTTTTTCAAAGCATGCCTCCAACGATTATATATTTTTTTTGTCTTGCTGTTTTTTTGTTTTGCATAGATTGAGAGTCGGGTTATGTCCCTTCATTTGGTGGCGGGTGAGAAATGGGTGGGTGGGTGACCTCTTTGGGGGTGGAATGGGACCTCGTGACCGGCTTTCAAAACGTATGCCCGGCCCCCCGCCCCCCTGATCATCCATTCCAAACGTAAAACGTAGGCAGCGAAACAGCTGAGGATGCAAATACAAAACGGATGATCTTTAATTTACAGGCGACACAAAACAAAAGGGGAATTGTACGGAAATCACTACGGGAGTGCTGCGTTTGCCAGACCGCGGTGGTCTGATGAGTGAATGTGGTGTGTGTGTGTGTGAATGTATCCATACGACGGAGAGACCCGCACATATCCCTCCGACGCTAACGACGCTGGATGGGATGATACGCAGACGTTCAAGCAGCGGCGTTCTTCTCGTCCCCGCCGACCGGGTCAGCAACCCCGATGGGCTCCGACACCTCCGGGAACGCGTACTCGATCCCGGCCTCCGCCATCCGCGCGCGTTTGGCGTCTTGCCGGTCGTGGTAGCGTTTGACGGTTGTTCTGTAGGATTCTGCTGTTTTTGGCTGGCAGATTCAAGATGGGGGTTTAGTATAGGGATGATGGAACAGGATAAGTGGTTTTTTTTTGACGCACCTTGTTGTGCAGCTCCCGCTGGATCTTGACCCGCGGAATCGGCTTGTACTTCTTGTTCGCGCCTTTCCAGATGTCCGGGTGGAGTTTGTCGGAGGGTACGAATTTGCCTGTGTTAAGATATGCCAAAAGTACCACACGTCAGCCCCGACCGATGGTGTGATTTTGTTTTCGTAACGTACATTGTAATATGCAGTTGAAGAGCAGGTATCCGTCCATCGTTTCGGCGGCGATCTTGGCGGCGTCCTCCGATGCGAATTCGATGAAGGCGAAGTGTTTGGATGCGCCGGTCTGCGGGGGAGAGAGGAGACAGGGGTGAATAATCGATCCCTGACGTTGGACGCATGTGAACGGATGAAGCGAAGCGGAGGATTGGATAGGCGACAGTGGGTGGGGTGAACGATACCCCTGCTCGCTACCGCTCGCGACAAGTATGTTGGGCGACCAGCAAAAACGACCGCTCGCTGTCGCTCACATTTACTCCTCGCTTTCGCTCGCTACAATTGCGCCTACGGCGCCCTCCGCCCCGCCCTTGCTATCGCTCCACCTGCACCCGCTATCCCTCTGGCCAAAAAACCCACCTTCTTATTCCTGGAAAGCCTCAACCTCGTAACATCCCCAAACTGGGTAAAATATCCCCTCATCTCGTCCTCATAGAACCCATGGGGAATGCGTCCCAAATACACAGCGCCCGTTTTTGTCTTCACCGACGCCGCCGCTTTGGCCGCCGCCGCGGCTTTCTTAGCCTTCTTTGTCTTTTTTATCGGGTTCCCGTCCGCATCTACTTGCGCGGCCTCTTCCTCTTCCCGTGCTAGCTGCTCGCGCTGCTCTTCGCTGAGGAGGACGAGGGGTTTGTTGCGTTGGAATTCGTCCCCTTTTTGGGAGGACTTCTTGCCGGTGGTGGTCGGGGGTGCTTGGGCTTCGTCGTCTGAAGAGTCGACGTCTGCGTTGATATGAGAAACACACACCATTCATTTAGTAAGGGACTCGTTGTTTGTGGTCGCTCCAATGGCCATGGCTCTGGATAAATGGGCAGGCGCCACAGTACGACGCCAGCAGCGAAAGGAAAAGCGACTGGTTCGCTGACTTTCTCAGGAGACTACTAACCTTCCTCAACGGGCCTCTTTTCCGCCTTGCTCATGGTTATGCTTTGGCGGGGTGGGTTGTGTGGGAGCGAGTTGTGTTTGCCTGAATTGCTCTGGAATGTCCGTCTATCTTTCAAGCGTCCTCAGTTGGCAGCGTTTTTGGAAATGGGATTTTCGCTCGTTGTGTTCGTCTGTTCGTGTCGCCCCCCTCGCGCATCCGTTTTATTGGGCCCGCCGATCATGCCATGCACAGTCACGTGAGCAGTCTCCAATTGAAGGAGCGAGCTTGTCTTATGCCCCGTCCCGCTTGCTTGCAGGCTTCCAACGCGTGCAGCATCTCTGTCGGAACTCCTATGGCGAAAACCCGGCTGGCAAAGGTTCCAGCATTTTACACCCAGCCCCAAAGTGATCGTCTCCGTCCCACTCACTCCCAGTCCCACTTGGAACCCAGGCTCTCCACAGTAAGTAGGCAGCTTTCCGGTTTCCCTGACGCACGACCGGGGCCCAGGGCGAACACTTTGCCCGATAGTCATCTCTTATCTCTACAGCCAAGCAGGGGCCCTCACCACCACCACACCAGATCGCTCCCCGACACCCTTCCTCCCCGCCCACCGAGCCACCCAACCACCCCAGCCATGGGCGCGTCGCCAACCCCGCCCTCGCAGCAATACCCTCCTACTGTCTCTCCTCGATTCTCATGACGGTTGCACTCAAACTTGTGTTGTCGAGTTATCAGTTCAAACTCAATTTCTTACTACTGGATGTTCAGTCACTTGTCTGTGTTGTTGATTTGGAGGCGTGTACGGCGTTTGGATTGGTGACGAGACGCGCTTTCAGAAAGAGTGATGCGCAGAAATGTACAGTACGTTTAAGTGGGAGGGAGGAGAAAGTGAGCGACAGCGAGCGATGGTGGCCTGTCTGCAACGGGCGAAGCGAGGTGCAGGGTTGGTTCGGTCTGGCAGACCGATAGGTCGACCAGAGCGAACGCCTTCTGGTTTCAGGACGGGGGCCCGAGCGATAGCGAGCTGCGACCGAAGGGAGCGATCTGGGTAACCTCGCTGCGGGAGTTATAATCATCTCGTTGACGGTTGATGGTGCATGGTGGATGGTGGATGGTTGATGGCTCGCTATCGCTCACACTCGTTTCCATCGGCCAATTATCACCGTCTATGGTCGCTTCACTTCACTCATCCATCTCCCATTCCCCACAGGGTTCATCGTCTCCTTCTCCCTCGCGGCCATGATCTACACCGGCTCCAAAGCCCTTCAATACCTCGGCATGCTTTCACGCGACAATAACAACAACTGGACTCGGGCATTTCGAGTCTTCGACGGCAAGCAAACAACGGCGGGGGACTGCTGGCGAGAAGAACGGCCGAGACGAGACTTCACAACGGAATCATCTTCTTCTCGGAGCTTGGCGTAGGTGTCCTCCGTGCTGTCTGTCTTCAACGCAGAGGAGCCGTCGACACGAAACGGATACCAAACTTCATACGGAGCAGCAGCGAAACGGGTGACAGTTCCAAACTGCTTTTTGTCGCAAATGTGAGGGGGAAATCAAACGATAGTTATCCCAGGTGCGTTGTGAAGAATCATTTGAGTTATGCATAAGCGAGATGGATTCTATTGCTCATATATGTATTTGAAATCTAGGATGTTCTAAGAACTATGTGGAACGGAATAAATTACTATAGCGGGATGGGGAAGACCAAAATCATGCCGTCTAAATCTAATGTGCGGTAAGAGGTAAAAGGCGACCAATCTAGCGTGGAGGTCTACAAACTCTAAGCCTTGGTCCAAAGCTTGTTAAGCGCAACAAAGCTCGCATCAGTCACAGCCGGGGTCGATTTGTCCCCCTTGATGAACGCATTCACGTTCCTCGCAAGGATGCTCAACAAGCGAGCGTGCAGGGCCGACTCCTCCGCGGTCCTGGGGCGGACATCATCCGCCGCCTCGGTGAAAGTCAACGCGTTCTGGGAGACGTATCCGGCAGCGTTAACAGCCGCGACGAATTTCTCAGCGTACTCCTCGTCGGCGCGGATCTTGGCGACCTGCTTGGGCGTAAACTTCATCTGCTGCAACCACGCGTCAGTGAGCGGGACCGTGGAGCGGAGACGGAGCTTGTCGTCACGGTCGGAGGGGTTGGGTGTGATCGCCTGGGCAGCCGCAAGGGTGGCGGTGACGTTGGCGGGGGCGGCGCGGCGGGCGTTACGTGCAGACAGAGCGGCCTTGTTGTTGAAAGCAACCGAGTTGGGCGCGACGGAGTTGGAGAACTTGTAGCAAAGGATATCTCCGGACGTGGTCGAAAACACCTTGTTGACGGGGATGTCGGGGTACAGGCCACCGAACGGCATCATATCGGTCGCTTTCGCATCCATCGCCTCCGACGCCGGGTTCGACGGGCCGTTGTAGGTGGCGGCGAGGGTCGGGTTGGCCGTCTGCCACCTCGCCCAGGTCCTGTCGACATTGTTGTGGTGGAGGAAAAAGAGCACATCGTTGGGGCTGATGTTGGTGTACCCCATGTCGCCACCCATGGTGGCGTGCACGCGGTTGTGCGGGCCGAACTCGAGGTTCTCACGGAAAGTGTTGTAAGAATCCTTGGACGTATCCAACAGATTCTGCACAAACGGCGCAGAAGCAAGCGACGGGAACTGTTTCCCAAAGCTCGAGCCGCCGGACCATTTCCGGTGAATACAGTGCTTCCCACTCTCAACCACGAAAGTAGTCAACGTGTCCGCAAACTGTCCATCCGTAACACACCAGTTCGACGCCTGCTTCCCGTTCCCGCCGAACCACTGCGCGGAAAACAACTCGGACCTCTCGGGAGCCTGCGAATCGATCGTCCAGTCCCAGTACGGCAACGCCCCCTGGTACCCGCACTGCGCGCGCAACCAGTACTCCATCAACGCCAGCATCTGGCGATGCCACGGGAGGAACTGCGCGCTGCGGTGCGTGACGTCCGCGAACTGCCCGTGCAGGAAGACAAGGTCGTCGTACATGGTGGGCGACTTGTTGGTCTTGATCACCGACGGGGAGCGTTTGGGGTCACGGAGGCATTTGACGGCGTCGATGAAGGATTGGCGTTCAGTAGGGTTCAGTTCGCGGAACTCTTTGCGGATCAACGGGTTCGTGCAGGTGCCCTGGCCGGAGAAGGTTTTGGTCTTGACACCCGTGGTGGGGGCGACGGTCGGCGTGGCGACGGGGGTCTTGGTGGAGGTGGAGCTTTGAGCCAGGACGGCGGGGGCAACGGCCAGGATGGCGATGGCGGCTTTGATGATCTGCATCTTGTGGGAGGGTTTCCTTGGATGAGGAGAGGATGAGGAGGATGGAGCTGTGGAGGTGGTGAGGAATTTGGGAAGGGGCGGTGGACACCCTCGCTATTTATGCGTTTTCCGGGAGGGCCCTTCTCGACGACTCATGTGAGCGGGGACATGTTCCCCACACCCGTACGAGCAAGCATCTCCCCGCACGACTGCAAAACAAAAGTCGCAAGGACGCAAACCATAGCATCGCCGATGTGGGGAAATGCGAGCAAAAATAACGAAACTTCATTTCAGAGAATAAGAAAAAAGAAAGGGCCTTCAGCAGAGCACGCGGGCATACAAAGAAGGCAAACTGGGAGACGAAGAAGAAAAAAATCGTGCAGCGCGGACAACCGCGGACGAGGAAAATCAAGGAGAGAGCAGACGGGGACTGGCATGTTCGATATGGTCAGGTCTAGGAAATAGCAGCATGGCGTGTAGGCAGACGAGGCAGTATGAGAAGGCAATTCTGCGTGTCAAGTGACGCGGGCTAGGCCCGGCCTTGCCCCGCTGAAAGAGGAAAAGAGAGAAAACCGGTATTGAAAGTATATCGGAATATTGCAGGACTGTGAGGCAGTGAAGGGGAGGCATAACAAGGAGAAGGCAATTTTTGCGTTTAAGCTTGCTCGGCCGCGGGGAGGCGTGCGTGGCCGATGTGATGTCCGATGCTCCGAGCTGATGAGCGAAAAAGCTGAGCATTCGCCAGCAAATCCGCGAGGAAAGGCATTTCTGCGTCGAGCGAAAAGTCTGTCAAGCTGAGCCAACGGAGAAGATAGAGGCTCGAGCGGGAAAACGAAACGATTATGGGACAGCAGCTTTTTTTTGTGTTAGAAGTAGCCGCGGGGTGGCGTGTGCGCTGCCGTAGCGATGACGATGATGTGCCGGGGAGCTGAACGTAAATGCATGGCCGCCAGGCAGCATAGAGCAAGAACATGAACATGAACGTCAGAAAGGCAACGATTCACCGGTACGTCTGCCCATGCGGGCATGCAAAACAGGGAGACAGAGCCCAGCCAAGCCCAGGCCTGCCATTTTCCCCTTTCGGCAGTTCCCCTTACGAGTAGTTTGGTCCCAGCTTGAGAATTTGGGAGTGTCGCGTGGGGTATCGGGGCGTATGTGTGGGGTAACCATCAATTCTCATCAATCTCAGGTATGACAGCCATATATAATAATGTTATATGTTCCGCTTACTATTCTGTTTTCAAGTTCCCGTCTTTTTTTTTGGGGGAGTTTGGGGATGCAAAAAACCGCATGCGTTTCTGCCTTGTCTGTCAAGGGAACGAAGGAAAGGAAAGGAAAGGATGCCCACGCTGTCAAAAAAGCGGCAAAGGGTGGCGCGCGGTCAATTCGCGTCCCCGGTGCTCGGGTCTTTTTCTCTGGAAAGGAAAACAATGCTGAGGCGGACAATCGGGAAGCTTAATCTGCTTTTTGAAAAGTTCGGTTTTCTTTCGGCCAGCTGTTCGTCGGTCGCTAGACCCCGCGGTGAGCGGACGAGAACCTCTCAGCTCCTCGTAGCGTGTCAAAAAAGCAGCATGTCCCAGCCCCGTTTCACATCGGGTCCAGAACGTGAAAAAAGTCGACAGCCATACCAAACGGTATAGCCAGCTGCTTTTCTTTTCTTTCGGTCAGCGACTCAGCGTTAATCTGAAAGCTGTTCATCGCTTCACGGTTTTTCGACCTTCCATAATCGTGGTCCACGTCATGGACTAGGTCACTAGATCCCGAAAGCCACGGTCCGGCTGAGAAGCTCCTTGCGGTCCAAGTGGTGCTTATGCTTGTTCGCGACTCACCCCCAAGATTTTTTTGACGAGCAATTTTGCTCGCGGACCGGAGTCACCGGACCCGCATCGATCGTGGCCGGGGGTGAGATTCTGCACGAGCTATGCATACTCGTCGGAGCACATGGACAGTTTACATCGCCCATCGACAATTTTTACACTCTCCGCACCGGTCGAGGCCAACCAAGCCTTGCTGCAAGCCACGTTGGGAAGCCCGCAAACCCGGGGTGGCACCCTCCGTTCAAAAACGACGAACGTTCGGCAAATGGGATAAAAAAAGCTGAGAGACCAGTGGCTTGGGGAGCCAACTTTCGTTTTTTCGATGGTTGAGAATCAAATGTACAGTCAGGCGAGTTTAAGTCAGTGTCCCCCCGACGCGCCTCTCTGCCATGTGAAACGGTCATTGAATTCAATTAGACGGAGAGACAGCTTTATGCCCCTTGACTGTAAATAGCCATGCGGCCGGAGCGTGGGGTAGGTTGTGGGGTAGATACAATGCCACGGAAGGGCCCAAAAGTTCGAGGTGACCTTTCGTAGGCGAGTCAAGCACCCTCGCATGAACAGCAAAGTGCCCGAGACGCCCATGCAAGCCCAGTCCTGCACATGCAGGTTCGCGAAAAGTGGCGGAACCACTCTTCATCGAATACTCGACAAGGTACGCTTCCCGAAAACGAAAACACAGGATGGGACAGGCATGCGGCTTGAATGTGGGGTAATGGTATACGGCGGCGGAGACGATCGAACGTCCGGAATCTGCGATCAAGATAAGGCTTACCCACGCATGGATCATGCAGCAGAGCCGTGGGAGGCTTTGGGGCTTTGGGGAAAACATAAAAAAACCTCCTCGCTTGGAAAGCTCGAGATCCGGAAAAAGGAAAAAAAAAGCGTGGAGAAAACCGAGTACGAATGATTCCATCAATCCCCCCCCCCCCCCCCCTGCCCGCCCCCCCCCCCCCCGCCCCCCCAGTGCCGTGTCGTGCTGAAAGTGGCCGGTTCTGAAAAGTCGTGCCGCTTCGCGCTGGCCCATGCATGCACACGTACGAATGAAAACGCAGCATCCACGCTAAGCAGTGCGCAATTGATATCCGTAAAAACGCAGACTTCAGAATCTGAAGCTACTGTACCTTGCTTCCGCGGGAGCGAGCCCGACATCTAAGCTCTTTACCCGACTGTGTAACCACTTTGGTTTTCCTGCAGGCCTGCTGTCATGGCAATTGTCACAAAAGGTCCATCGTCACCGAAAATCGCATTCTGTAGTTCGTGCTTGAACTCACTGGTTATGGCGCTTGGCGTTGATGTGGCGGATGGCCAGGGCTGCAATCTGGCCTTTCCGGGGATAGCGCCAGTAAATCCTACTTGTGATGGCCTTCCTGCTAGACCTCTTCGTTTGCTGGGAACTCGAGCCGAGAATTTACACGCAAGGCGAGAAAAACGAGGAACACGCGTTGCGCTTACGTGATGCGCGTCGAGAAAATGATGTTACGAACGAGGTTTTATGGAGGTGTGCTGGGATAGTTAGAGAATGATAACGCCTCGATTATCCATTCTGATTGATGCGGTGAGTAAAGAGATTCGGTCAAGGGGAGCGCAGCTATGTCAGAAGGCCCGGGCGAGAGAGACAGTCCAGCTGCGGTGCCGGCGACCGTCATCGGGTTATGCTCTCTACCTCCTTCTTCTTTCGCCTTATAAGCAGGATATGAGATTTTGAATACGCTTCCTAAGCTTATCCAGATGCTACGGATGTTTCGCCCTGCAGAGGTTTTGCTTATTTCGTCCCGTACATTTCGTGTGGGCCGCGACGCTATGTAAGACGGGGAATATGCCAGGACGCTGTACAGTTGTGCCGGGGCATAATATCAAAAGTCCGCCCGACAACGAGTCAACAATGATACTCTCCCAGA
Organism: Fimicolochytrium jonesii; assembly: GCF_025526975.1. Taxonomy (NCBI): domain Eukaryota; kingdom Fungi; phylum Chytridiomycota; class Chytridiomycetes; order Spizellomycetales; family Powellomycetaceae; genus Fimicolochytrium; species Fimicolochytrium jonesii. Next base: position 954,483 of record NW_026515674.1, read on the forward strand.
GTCACACCCGGCGTGTTGAACGGCTTGCGAGCGTTGCGGTGGTCATCAGAGTCTGCCAGGCGACGAATCTGATATTGACATCCACATCGGATTGAGGCTTTGGCGTCAGTCGTCAGGTCGAGACATGTCTCCGGGACTTCCGGCACGATCGGGACACTTGCTTCAAAGCCGATTCATAGGAGCATCAAGAAGATCGACAGATACCCAGTTCCGGGTGCGTGGGAGGCTTCTGTGCCGGCGTCCGGAGACTCCGGTCTAGACTCGATTCAATGGACGCTGTCATATACGCGCCACGCGCTACGAGTCTTACGACAATCTCGTTCGAGCGCGTCCATGGGATGGACATGGTCTACCGCAAGGTGTGAGGACTGCTGGGTGACAAAAGTAGACGGATCGGACATGCAACAGGGGCCAGGCCTGGCCTTGCGGGAGGCAGGCTGCTTGCTTTATATGTAGATCGATCGAGTCGTATCGGCAGCCCAGCGACGACCAAAGAAGAGACGACGGAGAAGCGAAAGATACACAGAAGAGAGCCACGATGCTTCCCTTCGCAATTCTCAAACTCAAACTCACCGCATACTCGACGCAACAAACAGCGAGGAAGGAGAGTGAAAAGAAACACCAGTGGGACCTACCGAATTTGTCTTCTCAAGATACGGCGAACGACACCCCCATTGCGTCCGGTTAAACAGTAACCGCCATTACCATTGCCGTGCCCGTCGACCTCTTCGCCCCCAGAAACTCAACAGTGCAAGAGAGTATCTCTTACCTTTGAACTTTGAACCAGGCCATAGAAGCGTTTCCGAGGAAGCCGGACTATCATCAATCAATCCCTTAGCACTGCGCCTTCGGGAAGCTATCCGGCGCTTTCCTTTTGCTCACTCCCAGATATATGAACCGGGGAGAACTTCATCTTTCAGCAGTATGGTGACTGCTTCAACGAAGACACCTGCGAACATGCTCGAAAGTCCAGCGGAAGTCGCACCAGGCGTCACATTTGCCGCCCTGGTGGAATCCTCCCCGCAAGGCATCGTAGTCTACGATGCCCTCGGCACCATCCACTACTGGTCCGCCGGCGCAACATGCATCTTCAAATACAGCAAAGAAGAGGCTGTCGGGCAAAACTTTGTCTCACTGATCTGCCCACCCACCCACGAAGAGAAAGCACGACAGGCGCAATTAAGCGATCTGATCAAGAGCGGGCGGAACATCGTCGTGCCCGTTAGCGCCAAAAACGGCCTCGAGTTTCCGGTCCGGGTGCACACGGTCCCCATTGGCGAGCAGTACGTCACCTACGTCTCGCTCATCGAGTCCAAAGAGGCCGCGATGATCCTCAGAAGCAACTACACCTACGCGCTGAAAGACGTGGAGGGCAGATATACGGACGTCAGCGACACCTTCGCGACGCTCGTCGGCGTGCCCCGGTCCGAGATGATCGGCAAGCGGGATCTCGACTATTTTGGCGAGAAAGTGTGGGCGTACCTCCGCCCTGACGACGTGGCGGCGATGAAGGGGAAGAAGATGGTGGTCTCGGAGGAGCATGTCGAGATGCCGGATGGGAATACAAATGTGTATTTTGTGTGCAGGGTGCCCGAGATTGATCATGCGACGGGCGAGTGTGTGGGGTTGGGCGTTATTGGACATGATATTACGGAGTATGTACGCACCCGCGAGAGGGCTTCGGAGTTGGAGAAGGCGCAATTGAAGTTGAGCGAGCAGCTTGCGCTGCAGTCTAGTCAAATGAAGTCGAAGTAAGATCAAACCTTTCGTCTCGCACGTATGCGAACTGTTCAGGCTGACGCCCAATTTTCCCTTTCCCCAGCTGGATGGCACGCATGAGCCATGAAGTTCGAACCCCTATCAACGGAATCATGGGTCTCAACGATCTACTTCTCGGCACCCGTCTGGACAACGAACAAAGAGACTATGCGCAGGAGGTCGAACGCTCCTGCCGCGCACTCACGCTCATCGTCGATGATATCCTGTAAGTGATAATATCCTCATTCAGGCTGTTCAAACACACGTCCATGCTTATCCCCTTCGCCGATCCCATCAGCGACTTCTCCAAAATCGAAGCCGGCCGCGTAACCCTCGACGTCCTCACCGTCGACCTGCACGAATTCCTCCGCGACACCGCCGCCATCTTCCGCCCACTCGCCCACCAAAAGAACCTCACCTTCACATGCACCACCACGCCGCTCGCACCACCCCACACGCCCTTCGTCAAAATCGACCCATTACGATTACGCCAATGCCTATCCAATCTCGTCGCCAACGCCATCAAGTTTACATTGCACGGCAGTGTCGTGGTGGATACGCGACTCGCGGACGGGATGCTGGTGTTTGAAGTGCGGGATACAGGGATTGGAGTCGAGGAGGAGACGGTCAAGTGTATCTTTGAGCCGTTTACGCAGGCGGAGGGGTCGACTACACGGAGGTTTGGAGGGAGTGGGTTGGGTCTTACGATTGCGAAGGAGCTGGTGGCGCTTATGGGTGGGGATATCACCGTTCTCAGTTCGGTGGGGAAAGGCAGCACTTTCACGTTACGGGTGCCGTATGTTGAGGGGGTGGTGCCGAAGGGAGCTGAGGACGCACCGAATGGGGTGACGGAAGCGAATGGAGTCGCAAATGCGACTGCAAACGAGACTGCAAACGAGGCGAAGGGCAGTACTGCGGACACGCCGGGTCATACAAATGGATTTGCCCACGCGAATGGGACCGGCGGTCCGACGACGGAAGCGAAACCTGAAACACAGGCCAAACCACGCAGGTTGAGAAGAGGCAGCTCGTCTGGAAGCGTTACGGGATTGTCGATTTTGGTCGCTGAGGATAATCCCACGGTATGTGTTTCTACGTCTGCGGCGGCCCTTGAGATCGCGATCTGTCCCCGTTGATTGACATTGAGATCCTTCCGCGTCTCCCTCACAGAACATTAAAATCATAACCCGCGTCCTCACCAACCTCGGCCACACCCCCACCATAACCACCAACGGCCTCGCCTGCCTCCAAACCCTCCAATCCTCCCCACCCCACACCTTCAACCTGATCCTCATGGACATCTCGATGCCGATCATGGACGGCTACACCTCAGCAACCCACATCCGGGCGCTGCCGGCGCCGTGGAGCGAGGTTGCGATTGTCGCGGTGACGGCCAATGCGTTGCCGGATGAGCGGCAGAGGTGTCTTGGCGTCGGGATTGATGAGTATGTGGCCAAGCCGGTGGGGAGGAAGGGGTTGGAGGAGGTGTTGGAGAGGTGGGGGAGGGGGCGGGGGAGGGGTTGGAGGAAGTGTAAGGAGGTTGGGGTGGTGGAGGACGAGCCCGGGGAGGACGGGATGGTGGAACGGATGAAGGCGATGGGGGTTTGAGCTGAGGGGTTACCTTCCCTCTTTGACTTCCGGAATGAGGAGGGCGCGGGAGGAGTTCTCCGCTTTGATGCGCTCCCTCGGCCGGACCGACCCCGAGGCCCGGAGCAACAGCCCACCGGACCGTAAGAAACACCCGTCGTTTCGCGCTCTCGCACAACATCCCCCCTGCTCGCCTCCTACACCCACCGTCCGTCGGAAATACCCCCACGACCCAACGCGCAGCAGCCATACGGCCCACCCGCGCAGCGATCCCACTTGCCCATCTTTGCACCCGACTGGTACATCGACACATGTTTACCCCCTCGCTTCACCCCGTTCACATCCCCAGCACACGTGGCCAGACATCATTCCCCCAGTTCTGTTCCGCATTTTTTTTTTTTGGATGTCCGCCCATAGACATTTATTTAGACTACATGTTCTCTATTTGGCTCACTGTTCCCTATTTTCTCTCTCGGTTTTGGTGTTTTGTGGGGTCGGGGCCACGCTGTATATACCATGCTGCTCTGCTTGTCGCTTGTTCTTCAATCTTCTGAATGCGGCTTTTGAGATTCCGTAGAGGTTTCTTTTCCTGGTACCCAAGGTTCTTATGCGCGTCTGTCGTGAAACTCTGACTCTCATACCCAGCGCCTCTCCCACCCCAAAAATGAAGACTGCCCAAAAATCGTGTCGGTATGGCTGCGTGGGGATTGGCGGAGAAGGGATCGGCCCCTCGTCGTCCACGTCGATCCCAGCCCGCCGAAAGAAAAACCCCCTGCTTCTCATCTACACCCCCGCCTCACCACTCTGTCCCTCGCACTCAAGGAATCCCACCCTGAACAATTTCAAACAGCTCCGCGACGTTCATCCCCGTCTTTGCCGACACGGCGCGGAACTCGATGCTCCATTCTTTGGCCTGCTTGAGCGCGTCTTGGGTTGGGACTTTTATCGCGTCTGCGTCATCTGACTAATAGAACATGACCAGAGGGTAGAGTCAGAATATGGATGAAAGTTGAGGCAGCGACTGGGGGGCTGGTTGAATGTACCTTGGTGCCGACGATGACGGCGAGCGCGTCCGGGCAATTGCGTTTGTATTCGTTGTACCAGAACGGCAGCTCCATGAACGAGGACGTGTTGAGCATGTCGAAGCAGAGGATCACTGCCTGTTTACGAGGGCGCGAGCGGGAAAGTGGAGTTTAACAAATGCCCGTGTCGGTGTCGTCCGGCTGTGATGCATGAAAAACGCTTCCCTGCCCACATCCATCCCCCACATCGACTCCTTGTCACACACCCTGCCAGCCAATCAAGCCCTGTCCCGATCCCCGCACACCCCGCACAACTTCCACGAAACGTACGTTAGCTCCAACGAAAAACTGCTCCAAAAGCGCCCGGTATCGCTCATGTCCGCCGCAGCACCAGAGGTTCAACGAATACTTGTTCCTGGAAAAAAAAATCGCCCCCCACGTAAATCATATGTTTCTCGTTTCCCTGTGAGATGTGCCCCACGAATATGTTACTTCTCGGTGGTCGTCTTGACACTCAGATCCGCTCCAAAGGTTTGTTGGTAGTGGTTTGAGTAGGTGTTCGTCAGCGCCCTATTGCGATGGTCCCCATATGAGTCAGTCTTGGTTGGAAATCGCACAAGTGCGGTAGCCATCTGCCTTCTCCCATCCTGCGACTTGTTCAATCCGCCGGCGTCTCCCGGCCCCATGCACTTCGCTGACCCACACAAAACAGACACGGGACAAGAAATATGAGGAGGTGTGCAAATGCGGCGATTTGCGTACGTACCGTTGGACTAGAGCGGACTTCCCGCACCCGGCGGACCCGACGATGACGACCTTTTTGGGCTCGAGGGCGGACGAGGGGGCTGGAGGGGGGTAGGCTGTTGCTGCCATATCTTCTTGTTCGTCGGGTTGTTTGGGGTTGTTTGCTGAATCTGAGGGTTCTGGTCTCCGCGCGACGCGTTGGGAGGCGACGGATGTCCGAAGTCTCGAACGGCGTGGATGCGCCCCCTTTCTGCGAACGAGACGAAGTGTGAGGTTTTGCGTCCTGCCAACTACCCCCGGACTACTCCCTCGCAAAGGCAGTACGTACTGTAACTACAGCACATACCCACCCTCCACCCACTCTGACCCATCACTGGCACTCCTCCTCCCGCAAAATGGACCCCCTCCTAGCCACCCTCTCCCAGACCCTCTCCAACCTGCACACCTCCCGCCATCTCCGCCCAACCTCAGCCACCGACAGCATAACCAACGACCCACTCTACATCTCCCTCACACGCACCGTCGACGACCTCGAGAGGCGGGTCGCGAAATTATCCGCCGCTGTTGAGAGGGAGAGGGTGGTGATTGAGAGCGGGAGGGAGGTGCTTGGGCGGTTGGAAGGGGTTCGGGAATGTGTGGGGCATATGGCGGGGAATGTTCCGGTGGGGGTGCCGCTGGGACGGCGGAGGGAGGAGGGGAAGACGAGGGTGGTGCTTGCGGAGATGGAGAATCATGGGGAGGAGGGGGCTGGAAGAGGGGATACGAAGGATGCGAGGGCGAAGGAGACGGCTGCACCACCACCGCCCGCGCAAGTGAAGAAAACGGTCAACACGACGATTGCACCAGTCACGGTGGCGGAATTCGAGTCGTTGCCCAAATACCAAGGTGCGTACAACCCCACTTGGCACTTCTGTCCAACCATTCCCGTTTTACTGACTAGTTCCCTTGTCACCACCCCCCTAGTCGGCCGCCTGACCCTCCCCAAACTCAACACCCTAATCTCCGAATTCACCCTCCTCCTCCACGACAAACACACCCTCCTCTCCCTGCCCCCCTCAAAAATGACCAAACCCCAACGCGACATCTTCTGGGAGCACAAAAAACACCACACCCCCGAAACCAAGGGCAAGATGTTTATCACGGAGAAGGATGTCGCCAGGGATAAGGAGGTGTTTAGTAAGAGTGCGTTTAGGTTGGATCCGATGGGGAGGAGTGTTGTGGCGATTATGAGGGCACTGGGCAGGATTAGGGAGGTTAGGGGGGGCGGGTGTACGCGGATGGTGGTTTTGTAGGGGTCTGGGGGGGACCGGGGGAGGGACGATGTGGGAAGACGCTTCTTTGTTTGCAGATGGGTTGAGAGACATGCCGGTGTATGTAAATATAAATAATTGTGAGGGGTATTGAACCAATAGATGATAACACTCAATTCGAAACCTCCAATCCAAAAAGTAATCCCATCCAATCCAACCCCTCATCCAAAATCCGCCACATACCCACTCCTCAAATACATATTCGCCCACCGCTCCCCTTCCCCTTCCCCCTCCTCCACCTCATCGCCCCTCTCCCTCAAAACCCCCTCCATAAGCGTCCTCGTATGCAATCCGGGCCTCACCCCCTTCTGCTTCATATACTCCCACACCTCCAACGCCCGGTCGGGTCTCTGCCTAACGAACCGTGCAATCAGCATCCCGCACGTACGCGCATCCAGTGGCTGCGTCGTGTACCGCGGGAGGGTCTGCTTGAAGTATATGTAGGCCTCCCAGGGCAGGCCGCAGCGGATGAAGGCGTAGAGCACAAACCGGTGGAACGACGGATGTGTCGTCTCTATCCTGCATTGGTGTTCTGGCGACATATGCGGTTGGAGCAACGAGGTGGATTTAGCCGTAAGGAGCGCGTCGAGCAGTGCCCTCGCAGCACGCGGACGACGGTGGCGGAGATGCAGGTAAAAAAACGCGAGACAAGTTTTCTGGTCGACGGGGACGGCGTAGGTGTTCATGATATCGAGCAGATGCGTCGCGGCGGACATGGCGTTATGCGCGGCGTAGACTTCAAACACCGCTGCGAAGATCTTGGGGTGTTTGTGGTACTTGACCGCGTCGGACAGGATGGCTGTCGCGACTTTGAGCGTTGAGATTTTGGTTTGTTTTGTGGCATTGTGCCGCGTGATGGGGAGTATGATGGTGGTGTCGTGGCAGAGGGAGTGGATGAGGGCGCGGTAAGTTGAGACGGTCGGGATACGGCCGTGGCTGCGCATGTACTCGTAGACTTTGTAGGCAGCGAGCGAGTCGCGGATGTCGACGAGGGATTGGATGACTGTCTGGAAAAGTTTTTGGTCGTGCGTGCAGTGTTCGAGCATCTCGTCCGCGAGCTGTTTAACGGCAAGGAGTTGCCCGCGCCGGGTGACGGAGGTCAGGCAGGCGCGGTACATCCCCGAATCCAGGTATTGCTGCGAATCCGCCCCTTTCTTCCCACCCCTCCGCCGCGGATCCGAGTCCCTCGCATCACCGACCGCCCTCGCCAACACCGTCAAATGCCGCATCTTCATCTTCATGTACCGCATATGCTCCAACTTCCCCCACCTCTCAAACGAGGCCACAACGGCGTCCCAGTCCATCTTGTTCAGCGGTTCCCCAATCTGGCCCATATCCGCAACCACGCGCTCGATGCGGTCCAGACATATCTGCGGGGAGGTCACCGCGTCTCGTATGAACTCCAAAATGGCCGTGAACGTCCAGTGCGGGGAGCAGCGCAGCGCGGCGAGGTCGTGTGAGAGGTAGCAGTATAGCGTCCAGGGGTCCTCGTACGGGCTGTCGAGGTGGGTGTAGGCGGTTGGCTGGGGAAGGGGGTGGGAGAGGGATTCGCGGTACCATTCGATGGATTGGCGGAGTTCTTCGCGTTGGAGTTTGACGGTAGATTGAAGTAGGGGGTCTTCCTCGAAGCCGCGGGAAGCGTAGTAGTCGTGGAGGGGTTCGGAGACGGGGACTGTCGCTTGTGCAGAAGAGCGCCGGGTTGGGGTTTCGGAGAAGGGTCGCCTAGTCACCGCCATGGCCGCCGTGGGAACGGGTGATACGCTCCCAGACTGCAACATAGGCCCTCCGCTTCGACCTCTATATCCTCCACTCCGTCCTCTATCGCCGCTGCTGCGGTAGTCCCTCTGTGTTGGCAAGATCCGACGAAGCAGGTATCCCGTTCTTCTTGAACTTGACGTTGGTGCTGCACCGAGGCACGAGAAGCCATTCTTGAACATGAGCTCATCCCCGCTTCCCACCACCGCCGCCACCGTCTATTCCCCACTACTATCAGCTGCTCTTCACTCCCTATTCCGCTCTGTTATATCGCCAATATATGTCTAAGGCCGGTGGGGATTCGGAACACCTGTGCGAAGTTCGGAAAGCTCAATTCGTAGGCCGTGATTTCCAGTGTGTGACCGCTTTGGAAGCAGCCGTCTCTGTCGGAGCGGCCGTCTCTGAATGCGGTGGACAGCGCAGACGGCGGAATGGCAACGGTGGGCGTCCAGCGACGGTTGTGTGTGTGTATGTTTGTGCTAATGCCCTCCGACCTCTGTCTGTCCTGAGTGGGCTTGCAACGACGTCAAAAGCGGTCCTTTTCCCACTTCAGCGACTTCAGGCGGACGGCAATCATATGCTCATCCCGCAATCCTGGCCACGCACACAAACACACACTCCCATAAAGCATAGAAGCACAGCCTGTCGCAATGTCACTCGACCACTCCTTCCAACATCTGCAGTCCCTGCTCTCCACGGGCGCTCAAGACCCAACCGCCCTCATCCAAACCCTATCCGCACTAGCGCCGCAAGATGACGCCGCTCGCGACGACTTTGCAGAGCACACGGCCCTGATCGACTTGCTTGCCGGCCTTTTGACGGACGTAACGAGTGGTGATGTGGGGGTAAGGACGACGATTGCGAATGTCTTTGCGGAGGCTGCTAAGAGTGGTGAGTTTGTGATGATGGGAGGTGTGATCTGTGGTCGGGGATGGGTAGCGGAGTGAGCCCTACTGCTGTTGAGCGAGGCGCAGGGATGCTCAAGGCAGGCGAGCAGAGGCCAGGCTTCGTCTTATGGTATCGAGGAGACACCGGCAAAGCGCGGATGGCGGAAGATTGCATCCGCATGACCTAGTCTATCGCGAGCGGAGCGTGCAGGGGTAGTGTTACATCCCTCGCTCTACTGCTTCAAAATCCGGTTCGCCAAGGCAATTGCATTCCTTACCTGACCCAGTATCCCTCTCTCCCATTCAGAGTCAGCGAGAGACCCAATCGCAGAAGCCGGCGCCATCCCAGCCCTGATCGCCCAACTCAAACTGGGCCACTCTACAACAAGCAGCGACGCAGACAACCTCGTCATCCAAAGTCTCAGAGCTCTCGCAAACCTCTGCTATGACCACGACATCAACCGCGAAAAGGTCTTAGAGACACCGAACGGCATTGCCGAGATCGCTTCCTACCTCACATCTCCCAAAATCGCACTGCTGACGACGGCCAGTGGCGCACTGACGAATATCAGCATGGACAATGAACCCGTGCAGGTGGAGATCCTGAAAGCGGGTGTTCTCAATGTCTTGCTTCAGATCCTGACCAGGCATCTGGACCACCCGGCTACGGACGACAACCCGGACGTCATCAAAATGAGCATCGCGGCGATCCGGCTGATCAGCAATCTGTCGGAAAGCGACCGGGGTGTGAATGAACTGCTAGCAACCGACGGGCTTTCGATTCTCCTGAAGTTGCTTCGGTACAAGCACAACGTGATCCTGCAACCCTCCGTGACGTCAACCCACCTACAGGACGCACTAGAAGCCCTGGACGCACTCACGACCGTCCTCGAAGCCATCAGCGAGAACGACGCCGTGCAGCGGGCCATCGTGTCTCGCGACCTGTTTGAAAACCTACTCGACTTCGTTGACCACCGCCCCACCAAACCGCGCGCGGAGTTCGACGAGGAGGCTTGGCAGACGTACGCTGACGTGCGGAAGACGGTCTCGCGGATAGCTACCCTGGTCTCCATGAACGACGCCAACATGTTTGACATTCCCCAGAAAAGCAACATCATGAAGCAGCTGACGGAGTGGATGGCCCATGGGTCCGGCAGCCATCTGAGTTGGGCGGAGGAGGACGAGATCCGCATGTCCGGGGCGTTGACGATCGGGAACCTGGCTCGGAGCGATACCACCTGTGTCGATCTGGTCGAGCGACACGGCGTCGTTCCCCCCATGCTCGCCCTCCTTGAGTTGGAAACGCAGCGGACGAAGAACGCGGGTGCGGAAATGAAGGGCATCATCAAAGTCCTGCACGCGGTCATTGGTGCCCTCAAGAACCTGTCCCTCGCAAGCGCCAATCGCGCCCGGCTCGGCGACCTAGGCGTTATACAGAAGATCTCGGACACCCTCGAGATGCCGAAATGCAAACCCGTGCATTACCTCGCCGTCGGGGTCCTCAAGAACCTGTGCGCTGGCAGCAACGACGCGAATGTGTACCGCATTGTCACGGGGCAGGAACCGCCTAAAGACGCCGCGTCCTCATCCCTGGTCTCATGGCCGGCCACCCCCGCCGGCCAAAAAACACCCCTGAACAAGATCATCAACCTGATCTGGAACGCAACCGGCGACAACGACACGGGCATCCGAAACGAAGGCGGCCGTCTCCTCGTCAACCTCGTCCGCGCCATCCACCGCGCCGGCCCCTCACCCCTCCTCAACACCCTCATCAAAGCCCGCTGCATCGTCCCCCTCATCCAGATCGTCACCGGCGCCCTGCTCACAAAAGCCCGCGCATCAGAAGCAGAGAGCGGTCCGTCGAATACGGAGGAAGAAGACGACCACCACGTCCATTTCGACGCGACACCCGTCGAGGGGCAGGTCTTCCCAATGGTCCAGAACGAGGGCGTCGTGGCGCTCATCCTCCTCGCCGACGCCAGCCCGGACTCCATCACGGCCATCAGCAAATACCACGCCTCGATCGTCCCCACCGTCGTCAAGATCCTCACCAGCGGCCTGGAGACCGGGGACGGCGGTGCAGGTGGTGGTGTGGAAGCGGCGGACCCGACGACGAACCCGGCGGACCCGGCCTACACGTACGCGGACGAGTCAAAGACGAACGTGTGTGTGCTCCTGCAGGCGCTCGCACGCACCAACGACGAGTTCAGAGACCGCCTCCTGGCCGCGGGTATCAAGCCCGTCCTGGACGCACTCCGGAAACAGGCACCCGAAACGGCGTCGGCCCCAGCACAGCAGGAACGGCCGTTGGAACCCCCACCGGCGACAACAGGCGCCCTGCTCGGCCGATCTATCACCAAATCGGCCCGCCAGCTCTCCGACAACGCCATCAGTAAACGCGAGCTGACGACCGCGTTTGGAACGGAGGAGAAGGCGCCTGGGTATGTGAGCGGGGTCGCGTTGCCCGGCGCGGCCGCGGCGCTGTTGATGGTGTTGTGATGAATACCCGTGTCCTCGCAAAAATCTCTGTGTAGACCTTGTCGCCCCCCCACCTTGTACTGTAACGTCCGTCCCCCGTGAATTGTTCTGTACCCTCAGTCTTTTAATCTGCCCTTCTCGGAACACCCCTTTCAAACCTACCTTACGTTCGCGTTCTGCGGCGTTTTCGTGGCGTCCCCGGAACTGAAACCATGTGTTCTGTTAGTTGGAATCCTGTGTATATACACAGTATATACCCAGTATATACCATGATAGAACAAATATCTCCGGCACAAAAGGAAACTTTTGACATTTTTTCTTTTACGCCAATACGTGTCACATGTACGAGACGAAAACGATGAAGAAGAAGAAGTCGGGCGAAGAAGCAAGTCTACGCGCAGAACAAATGGGGTGAAGGGAAAACGGTATATATATACGCAGGGGGGAAAAACAAAAGCAAACACAAAAAACAAAGAGCGAAAGATGAAATAGATACATGAAGGACGAGGGGGTATGGAACACGTATGCGGGTTAGGTAGGAGGGTGACGGGGGTACCGAACAGATATATACAAAAAACCCCGTTCGAAGTGGAAAAGTCCTCTTCAAGCGCCCTCGACGGTGACCCTGATACAATCATCCTGGGCGCCTCTCTGCGCCACGGGCATGATCACGGGCTGATGCGAGTTACTCCCGCTCATGGAGCAGATGCGATACACGCCGTCCTCGGTAAACGTGCCGCCCGGCACCGTGACACTCAACGTGCGGCCATTCTGCGCTTCGTCATTCAGCCCCTTGAAGAAGGCAAACGTTCTCGCGTCGGGCGCGGCGTTGGCTTTGGAACCCAGCGGTTGGATGGTGATATGCGAGTGGCCTTGGATGACGCCGTCGGAGTTGAGGGTTTGCGGGATGGTGTAGTAGGTTTTGGCTGGGTCGGAGAAGAAACCGGTGTCGAGGTTGCGGTAGTCGACGGTGACGAGGAGGTCGGAGGAGGCGTCGAGGGTTGCGCCGTTGGAGGGGGAGGTTATTAGGCTTGAGACCTGGGTTGGGGGGAAGTGTGGGGATGGTTAGGATTGGATGACTGTAGAAAAGGATGACTGTGCTCAGCTGTGCTGTGCTGTTCGGCCCCCGTACCATGTTGGCAGTAGTAGGCAAGGCACCAATCGGAGTACTCGTGCAAGCGCCATCCTTGATCTGAGTTCCATCTGAAGGAGTGAGTCCCGTGTCCTTGCAAAACTGAGAGACTGCCGCGGAGGTATCGCCGCCGCCGTTGCCGTTGTTGCCGCCGTTATTGCCGTTACCGTTGCCGTTGTCGCCGCCGTTGTTACCGTTGCCGTTGTTTCCGCCGTTGTTTCCGCCGTTACCGTTACCGTTGCCCTTCCCATCACCACCACCACCGTTGTTACCGTTGCCCCTCCCACCACCACCACCGTTGTTGTTGTTGTTGTTGTTGTTGTTATTTTTGTTCGGCTTCTTCTGACCCTGGCGTCTGTTACGCTGGCCCTGAGGCGAGGCGTCGACCAGGTTGGGCAAGATGCAGAGGACGAGAATGGCGATGAGGGCCAGAAGGATGCTGACCCTGCGTGGGGACTGTGTGGTGCGCATGGTTTTGGAAGGTTTTTGTGGGTGGATGGTGTTTTTGGAAGTTCTGTGCTGTGCTGTGCTTTTGCCGAAGGGGTGTGGGAAGGCGGAGAACGAAAAGAGAAGTGGTTGCGAAAGATCGGAAGGCAGCAGCAGCTATTAGCTCTCTCTATAGAGTCTCTCCTGGCGCAGCCAACTCACGAGCGGGAGGGGTGAACAGAGTCAGTCCGTACGTAGGTGAGAAAGAGGAGAGGGAAAAGCGAGGGAAAGTGCGCTGGGGTGATTTGCTTTTGTATTCCCGTCGTCTCTCCTACTGCAGCGAGCGAAGACGAGGGAGGGCATGCTGAGCCCCTTCGTTCTCCCGCTTTGATTGAGTTGGTTGATTCCGCTGCTTGATTGCTTGCCGTGCAACGACCCTTGTCCGAAAGCACAGCGAGCGTGGGAACATCGGCCGCTCCCGTCTGCGAGTTCTGTCTGGATCCATTTACGTACCATTGGGTTATTGGGAGACATGCGGGCCCCCACTTGCGGCCAACCAGCGGTTTCAAGAACATTCGGGGAGGGGTTCTTGTTGTGCAATGCAATGCCCATGTTGCGGGGGGGGGGGGGGTCAAATCAAATCAACCGGAAAAAAGGGGTTGACGGGGGGGGTTGAAAGAGACGCGTCTGTCGAAATTAAGACGCGCTTCCGGACGTTGCACAGGGCCGCAGAACGCGTCGCGTCGCGTCTGTTATGCTGAATGTCCGAAAATGGCCCAAAGGACGTCCCATTTCAAGTTGCTTGCAAACAAACAATAAGAGCGTGTATGCAGGGCAGGCCGAAGGAAAGCCTCGTTTCCCTCGACTTCGAAGGTTTCCCTGATCTCCTGCCCGGCCACCGGGTGAACTTTTTCATCTCCTTTTGAACGTTTGGACAAGTCTGATGGGGTGAACGTGACCCCCGTCGAGATTCCTCCATATCGATGCCCACCTTCTATAGTATGATATGCCATCCCTTCGTCTTTGGGAAGATGTTTGACACGCCGAAAAAATGGGGAGATATACTCGCTCGGGGGTCTCAAAATGAACCCCGCGCCGCAAAAACAAACCCAGCTGTGGACTACATTAGATGCATCGTATTCTCCACACACATGAGACGCTTCAACAAGTATATGACCACCAATCAGAAACAACCATATGAGGCGGGCACCCATCAGCCCATACATATAAACCGTACGCCCGACCATACATACATATATACCCACGCAAGTGATTTGGGCCCAAGTGGCCCAAATTCACGCCCAATACGCCCCTCCTACAAATAAACAACATTATTCTCCACCCCCATCTCATCCCTCTCCACCCTCGCCTCCGCATCCACACACCACACCCCATCCACAACAAACTTGTACACCACCTTCCCATCCGCCGTCTTCTCCCGTGGGATGCTGATCGTCGCGGAACGCGTGCTGGGGTCGAGGTGCACGCTGCTGGACCAGTCGTCGAAGGTGCCTGTTACGAGGACGGAGGTGCCGGGGTGCGGGTAGTGAAACGTGTGCGTGTAGGTTGCGGGTTCCGCGCCGGCGTCGCTGTCTTCGATAGAAGCGGAGGGAGGCCCGCCCAGATCCGCGACACGGTCCGAGTCCGCCGCGACAGAGTCCAGCACCTCGCTCTCGACCGCCTCATGCTTCTCCCCCTCCGCCTCAATCGCCGGCTGTTCCTGCTGCTCCTCCCGCGCCGACGCCTCAAAGCCCTTAAACTCCGCAGCCTTCCGCTCAATCTCCTCCACGTTAACTGCAATCATTGCGTGCGACAACTCGGTCAACGCATCGCGTTCTGCTTTCACTTCTTCAAGCTGTTGTTGAACCGTCTTGAGATTTGCTTGCGACATTTGCAATTCCACGGAAAGTTGTCCGATCAGGTCGTTCTCGCGTTGTTGGTCTGTTTTAGCTTGTGTTAGCTCGGCGGTCAACTCTTCGACTCGCCTCGTAAGGTCCGCGAGCTCCGTGCGCGTTTCAGTGAATGTCTTTTCCGCCTCCGTCTTGGCGTCCGACAGCGCTTTGCGGCATGCGTCGAGCTGGGTTTGAAGGGCTTGGTGTTGTTCGTTGACGGTGGTGAGTTGCGTTCGGAATTCAGACCCTTCTTTCTCGAGCTTCTCCTTTTCTGCCGTTACGAGAGCTAGTTGGTCGCGAGCTTCGGATGCCGCCTTCTCGGCATTCTCCTTCTCGCCGACAGCAACTGCAATCTTCTCCCTCGCCTCCTTCAGCTCTTCTTCAACTCTCTTCTTCTCGTCAGCCAATTGGCCAAGCTGCCCCCTCAACGCCTTCACCTCCTCAACCTCCCCGGTCAATCGCTCAACAACGCTCGCCAACCTTCCATTCTCCCCCCTCAAACTCTCAATCTCAGCCCTATGCTGAAACTCCACCTTCCCAACCTCCTCACTCTTCTCCTCCACCTGACTCCTCAAATGCTCAATCTGCGTGTCCCGATCAGCGGTCGCGTTCGTGAGTTCCGCATGCAGATGCTGGATCCGTTGTTCAGTCTCATTCGCTTGTTGTGTAGAATGGTGGAGTTGCCCGCGCAAGGCGGCGACTTCCGCAGCGTGGAGCTCGCGTTCGGTGGTGAACTCCTGCGTGAGACGCTTCACAGCCCCGTCAGTCTTCTCACGCTCGGCGGTGAGTTCCTGCGCGAGACGGGAGATGGTAGCCTCGTCACGCGCGATCTGCGATTCGTATTTCGTCTCAACGTCCCTGACGGCGGTTTCAGCCTCCCGCTTGCCGCGTTCCTCGCCCTCGAAAGCGGTTTGAAGCTGAGATCTCAAGTCCGCGATCTCGTCATGCAACAGTGCATCGGCGTCTGTCGCCTTCGTCGCCGCCTTGACAGCCCTCTGCGCACGTTCCTCAGCCTCCCTGACATCCAAATGCAGCCTATTGACACCCTCAGTCAAATGCCTATTGGTCGTGCGCACAATCTCGACCTCGGCGTCCTGGCGTTCCAGCTTGTCTTGCAACTGTTGCAGCTGGTTGGTGAGGGTGTCGATTTGGGTTTGGGACGCGGCTTTTTCGGTGAGGAGGGTAGCGATGGTTTGCGTAGAGTCGGTTAGACGGGCGTTGAGAGCGGTGACTTCAGTGAGGGTGATGTGGGTGTTGGATTGGAGGGCGGAGATGTCGGTGGAGAGGGCGTCGAGGTCGTTCTGTGCGCGGTTGGTTTGGACACCGTTGACGGGAGTCTTTTGGGACGCGAGGGTGGGCTTTGCGGAGGTCTTGGGTTGCTCCTTCGCGGCGATGCGAGATTCCAACACGGCGGGCTCAACGGCCTTCGATGACACGGACGCTGTAGGAGCAGGAACCTCGGAGATCTCAACATCCCTATCCACAGCCAGCGCATCGGCCACCGGAGCAGCCGTCGGAACATACTCATCCGCAGCCGGAGCCACAGCAGCCTCAGCATCCCTACTCACATCCGCGGCACCAACCGCAGCATCCCCACTAATCGGCACAACATCACCAGCCCCTTTCTGCACCACTGCAGTAGCATGTGCAGCAGCAGCATGCTCAGCAGCCAATTTCGCCTTCTTGTTCCTTTTAGCCGCCTTCTCAGCCGCAGCAGCAATCGCGGCGAGCTGACCTTGGTCTTTGCCCAGCTTAGCGGTGGTTTTGGGCTTTTGCAGGGTGGTGAGGTGCAAGAGGTCGGCGAAGTTCTCTTCTTCTTCTTCTACAGGCTCGGTTTCGAGGGAAAGGCTGCGGCTAGAGGCGGCGCCTGGGGATTTGGCTTCGGAAGCGATGGGTGAGGTGCTGCGACCGGCTTTGGCGCCTTTTCTCTTCTTTTTCTTGCCGATCTGCAATGGAAAGAAAATAGTTTGGTATCAACATTGTGTAAGATTGGGCGATGGGATCAAAAAGACCCTCGCATCCGCATTCGCTCTAAAATGCGCTCGCTACCGCACGAGTCATGTCCATATCTCACAAACCCACCTGCTCAACCCCACCGACCTCATCCCTCACCTCCTTCACTTCCACCACCCCATCCTTCTTCCCCTTCTTCCCACTCTTCTTCTTCCCCTTCTTCCCCTCCACCTCATCCTCACCCTCCAACAACTCCCTCAATAACTTCCCATCATCCCCAGCATTCTTCCGACCACCCGTGATGTTAGCGACCCATCCAAAGTAGATAGCAGCGAGAGCGGCAGTGGTGGCGGTGGCGAGGACTGAGAGGCCGATTACGGCGCCGAGTTGGGGTTGGCTGGGTGGAGTGGTGGGCTGGAGGGGTTCTGATGACATTTTTGTAGTGTGAGATGAGATGTTTGTGGACAGCGTGTGAATAGTGTGCTCGAATTCTGTGATCAACGATATGAGGATAAAGTGGTCGGATACGATTGCCCAAGGAAGGAAGGGCGATCCGTTATGGAGGCTGACAGCGGTGCCGACTGGGAAGATCAAGCGGAGCGGAGTAAGGGATGCCACTGTGGTGGTTCTTGAGCAGCGGGCGGGTTTCCATCGATGGGGCGATTGGGGCAAATGAGATGCTAACCCTAATCTAATCACCGCGTTGGGTTAATTAGAACTCGGAACAACGGAGGCGGAAATCGCTAATCACGCGCTAATCATTTGCACAAGCTCTTGGGACAAGCTTCTCAGATCAGAGCACGCAATCGCCCCTCATTGCGACGCGTAGGCTCCCCAACACCGCCGCCGGCAATTGCCCCGCATGGCGCAGATTCGGCGCTTGCTGCCGCAACGAAAACATGTCCCTAGCATCAGTGAAATTGCATCGATGGCGATGAGAGATGGACCGGAGTGGTTTCCGAGGTTGGAAGCGCATATTAGAGCTGCTCCAGAGTCCGGACACAGTTGAAATTCAATGGAGGTCTCTATATCTAGCGACATTTCCAGGCACTTGCAAGTCACTTTACGTTTTTCTCGCCCATCTTGTGGCGGTTGTGGAGAGTGTATGAAAGAGGAGGTCGGAGGGACTCACAGGAATACTCGGATATGCCAGAATTTATAACGAGAACACACTGGACGGGGTGTGAAGTGGGAACATCTGGCTTTCCAGACAAACGACGAGGCTATTCGAGGGTTTTGGGAGGCCATCACCATTTCTTGAAGATACGGCTCAGCCCATTGGTGTGCCTCGAAAATGGGGCAGCTTACAGCATGCCACCTCGAAAGCAGGATTGACATTGTGTGGGATTTTCCACGCATTTGAACGCATTTCGAGGAGTAACCCATTACGCCACTGCTAGGGCGGCTGCATCAGATCGAGATGCGGTCTATAACATGACGTGCAGATCGGCTGGTTCCTAGTGTTTTTTTGGGCTGGTGGGGTGAAAAGGCCATGCTCCCCATCTTAGTCATCTGTCAGATCTTTGGATAGAATTTTGGACTGTTTGACGTGCCGATGCAAAAATTCAGACGAAGGGCCGGCAGACGGGTGTGGAATTTTGAGCAGCGATGAAACGACACTCTAACTTCTGGAGCTCGGTCGATAGTGGACGGACCCTTTGCCGCTGTTTGATTCCAACAGCGTCGTTTCCGGGCACAGGGCAGCAACAGTCTCTCGAAGCATGTTTGCCACCCGGCGTGTACCACCACTCGGGGTACAGATAGACGGCCGATGCTAGATAGATACATGTGGGCACCGTCTATGCAGAGAGCGCCGTTTTCGACTTGACTGCCGCGCTGTTGGCGTTCGATGGATCCTGAACGCCTCGGGCTGTCCAAGGTGCAGACCAAAGGGAGAGGACATGAACCTCACGGTTGAGATGGAGTTTCGATCTGTGAGACTTAGGCACTGGGATTTACCGGCTAAACGGTCAAAGGATGGACATGCAGACGTACAGGGCAGTCGTCAGATCCAGTTCTGACAACATCAAGCCGTCGTGATGGTGAATGATGATTCCGGCGTTTCGATTTTCACGCTGGCGGTTCATACGCCATGACTATCCTTGCAGCCTCTATCGAAATGAAGAGAGGAGGTCCCAACCCTGCGCTTATAGCGTTGAGTAAAGTGATTGCTTTCATCTCGCGTTTTGCTGGAAGACCGTAAGCTGCTGTCTAATACGAACT
This sequence comes from Fimicolochytrium jonesii, assembly GCF_025526975.1. NCBI lineage: Eukaryota > Fungi > Chytridiomycota > Chytridiomycetes > Spizellomycetales > Powellomycetaceae > Fimicolochytrium > Fimicolochytrium jonesii. The sequence continues at coordinate 973,650 of NW_026515674.1, forward strand.
CTCCGGCTGCCAGTCACAAAGAGTTGTCAAATCGTAAAACTTTCCGCTTCTGACAGCAATCGACAGCGCGTCCCCCCGTCACTTTCCGCAACAACAGTCCCCCCGTTGCCTTCCCCACACTCCCCATCACAACCTCCGCTTTATTTACATCAAAACAGCTAGCACATGCCATTGTCTCATGTTGGGGATGCTCGATTATGTCAGTTCCCGTGGCAACCGGAAGCTTGCGTGTGGCTTGCGGAGAAGAAAAACAGCAACGGATATAAGAAAGGGCGGAGGGCCGGTGACGCCCTCTGATGCCCCGAGTGGATAAGATCGCGGCGGCGCTGGGATATGCGGCTCATGGGAACGGTGAGCTGGGCGTGAATATATGATGCGAGGGTGCTTTCAAGAGAGGTTTCTGAGAGGCAGGACAGAGCGCTTCTTCGAAGGTGGACGGAAGCAAGGTTCTCACACCCCCCATTTGAGCCGAACAACTTGAGACTTTTACCTTTGAAACCTGCCTGGTTGTCTGTTAGCTCCATACCTGGCGAAAACAACCTATGTACACACCTGAGTTCGTTCGTCGTTCTTAGAAACAGCGCTATCGAACTGAATTGTGTGAGCGAACACTGTTCAAAGGGACACTCACAGCACACGACTCAAAAGAGCACAAGTCTGCATCGTCTTTCCATCTCCTACCCTATCTCCATAAGGTATGCATGACCCAGGGCTCCGAGTTGGATCGGGAGCCGAGACGCACATAGACACTGCGCGGTTGTGGAGAACCATCCATCCTGCAGGGACAGAGAGACTACTTGGAAACTTCGGACTCACTGAACGACCCGTTCCTTCGACCCAATATTTAGATTCCGACGATCCCAGGGTGCGACGCTGCTCATGCAGGCTACCTCGCGACACTCGGGAATACGAGTAGAAACGATATATCGGTTTTCGGACTGCGTCGACGGCACTGACGGCTGCTCAGTACAAAGTCAAGTCGAAAGAGACGCTCTACAAGCTATCAAGTTGCGAAGTTTCATCGGGCTTACTAAGAAGTTGAACTAGATTGAGTAACATCACGAACCAACATGTCCGCGGAAGGATCAAAGCGACAGCCAAAATCGGAAGATGAAAGCGAGGCGTACGCTGATTACTACTCGAATTTCGCAGAAGAGTATTTCGCTAGTGAGAACGGAAACACTCGTTATCCGCGCCGCTTATCCTTCGGCAGGAACAATAGTCTTCAGTCCAACATCGGGGAGCCCTGGCGGCCGTCGGAATCGGGAAATCGAGAACCTGCACGCCAACCCAAGACCACGTCCTATCAAGACCCGCAGCAACAGCAGGCTGTCCGTCGACAGGCCCTCTCGTACCTTGAACAAGAAACGGCGGTGCGTCGTCGCCATGAGGAGGCGAACGTTGCTGGGGCCCCAATTTCACAATGTATTGGACGAGCGTCGGACTTTGGAAAGCCTTCGCTTTGGGAATGGAATGCTATCAATGCAATGCCGGGCGAAAGTAACAATGAACGTGGTAGGTGATGGCTTGAATGGGATCCTCCGATTGCGGGCTGGATGCAGAAGCTGACGTGTGTTTTGATGTGTTTCAAGATACTGCACGTCGAAGCTCCACACCTAGTGCCAGGGCATCTTCAAACGAAAGCCTTGGCAACGGCTACGGCGCCGAAGAATGGGACGATCTTCCGTGTAGCTCACGACACCGCAGCAGATCCTACGACTTCGGCGTCAACCTCCCAAGCAACTCATTCAGACTGGCCAACGAGTCGCCAGGCCCCAGACGCCTGACGCCCACAACATTCGAAACCGAGGATTTTAACCGGGACTACATTTTCCCAACGCACATGGAGTCTCGCCCCGCCCAAGGCTACCACGCGGAACGTCCCGCACAAGATGACATATGGCCTTCATTCGTCTCTCCACCGACCGTGGAAGGAATCCGCCGCTACAGCGATGCGCCCAGACCGAGGTATTGCGAGAGTGAACCGCAACCTATGATGCGACGCCATGATAGCGATGTTTCTCTCATGCGCACTGACCAATCTAGCTTTGCGGCTCAGTCGCGCGCTTCGCCGGGAACGTTCAATGCAGGCAGAGGTTATGGGAACTACGTGGATGACAGCTCTTTTCGCGAATCTTATGGTGCGCTGACATCGCTCCTGAGCCTAATTAATCCATAGTATGCTGATTATAATCTCGCGCTCCAGGGACCAATCGTTATTCATTTCCAAGCCCAAGCCCTGGTCCGCCATCCGCTTCGCGACAGCAACATCAAAGAGCCGTATCCCTCACCGCCTTGTCCGAATTCCACGGCAATGGCATCAAGAACACTTTGGAAAGTCCTGCATGGGCCGACACTACACCAAGACCCTCAGGTTCCTCCATTGTAGCAGCTCGCGACCGCGCAGCACACTCGCAACAAGTCCAAGAACAGCTTCTGCGCGAATACCAAGAAGACGCAGAATGGAGCGAAGCCGCTACCAAATTCATGGAGTCTCGTCCGGGAGACTTTGCCGCCGGCTTATCGGCCCGCCAGACAGATCCGGGATCGGTCAGTGGTGCTTTGTTTTTGAGACCCGTTCGCCCTGCGTCGATGCCGACCCTGCCGCAGCTCGTAAATCCAAGCCCGGCGGCGTTGGTGAAGCCTAATCCGTGGGCTCAACAGAAGGTTGCCGAATTTGTAGCTGCCCGTGGGTTGAATCCGGGGCCATTTGTGTTCGATGTCAGGCCTCGTCATGTAAGTGAATGCTCACTCATCTGAGGGCGAGAAGGGCTGCTCAAAATCTGATGCCTACAATCCGCAGGCCCGTTATTTCGTGATCAAGTCAAACTCAGCAACCAACATCGTCGCCTCCGTCCAGCACAACGTCTGGTCTTCCACCGAACTCGGCAACCGCCGGCTCGACAACGCCTTTAAAGCAAACCAAGCAGCCGCCGCAACCGCAGCCGCCTCCGGCGCCGTTGAATCCCAGCCCAACAGCCCCGTTCGCGGCCTCGGCGCACACGATCACGCGGTGTTCCTTTTCTTCTCGGTAACCTCTTCTGGACGCTTTTGCGGAGTGGCCCGTATGACGAGTGCTGTGGACTGGAATTGTACGGTCACGATTTGGGAGCAAGCGAAGAGGTGGAAGGGCGCTTTCAATGTCGAGTGGATCTTCGTGAAGGACGTTCCCAACAATGCTGTACGTCATTTGAAAGTCAGGTATGCTTTTCTGCCAGAAAACCCTAGGTATGCAGTCTGCCTCCAGCTGATTTGATATCCCCGCCCAGTGCCAACGAAAACAAACCAGTCTCGAACTCAAGGGATACCCAAGAGCTGACCGAAGCCATCGGTCACGAGATGCTAAGGATCTACTGCGAATTCCACACGCAGACCTCAGTTTTGGAAGAACTGTTTACATTGTAAGGGTTGCGAGCCAGCTCAGCAAAATCCAACGACGCTATATCGTTCGGAAGACCGAGAAACAAAAGACCAAAAATCAACGAACACTCCCACCCAAGTTTGCAGCAAAAGGAACAATTCTGTCTCGCTCCGGTGTCGATTCTCTTTGGGCCAATAGGGGGACCTGTTTGCGGGTCCATTTTCATGCTACCGCTCTGCTATCGTTCTTGACCCCCTTCCAACCTTTCAACTCCCCCCATTTGAATTTCTGTTCCTTCAAAAGGACAGTTCGGCTGGAACCTCTTCTTGGCACTAGGAAGACCGTGCCAGAAACTTCTATTGCCGCTTTCTTACTGTAGCTACTAAGTTTTGAAGCTTTGATATTTTTTATTTTGAAATGCAAACCGCCACTGCAAAGCTTGTATAGGCCCCCACAATTATCCTTTGAGGGCGGTGAGTTCACGCGTCTCAGCGCTCACTGTTATGTAAGCGTGCGGAGTTGACAGCCCGCCGAATTTGAGTTCCGCATTGTTTGCCCAGAGCGGTAGTATAGTATCCAACGCATGACTGGTCGGAAAACGATTCAAGTCAGGGGGACGGAGGTCAACCCAGCTCTCTGGTCCCTCACTAAGTGTTCGGAGTGAAAGAGACCTCAAGGAGGGGCGACCGCCGAAACCTCCGAGGATCTGCCGAGCCCACTCAAATGAAAGGCCATTGATGTGAACCATGCACCGAGGGCTGACATTCACGCCACAAAATAGGGAAACTTACCGGTCCATCGTAGTCGAGAACGTAAAGGAGATAACTCAGCGTGCTGATCCCATCCCCCTCAAAGGGCTGAGCACCCGAGGTCGTTGGAGACAGACTGAATAAAAACCGGTGAAACCGTCCCCCAGGCCATCCTTGGGTTTATAAAAGGCCTCGTCATTCCAATCGACAACGTGAGTGGGCAGCTTGGCTCAATACCACACAAGTTTGCGTAGTTGAAGCCAGCTGGAACGAAACTTCTCTCGTTATCGCAGCCAGTTCAGAAGACTCAGAGCATCTGGAATTTGGCATTGCACTACGTCAACGTTCAGGCGTTTCAGGGCCTCAGTCATCTTTTTACCGCAACGCTATCCATTCAGAATCAGCCATGGGAACCGCCGTCGAATCCAACGCTCCAGTCTCGCTGTTTAACGGCGACGCCGATAACGACGAGCCGCGTCAGTTGTCAAAGTCCGTACGAGGAAGCCAGGCCCTCGTCAACATCAGCGATGCGGATCGAAGAAACAAGTTCCTCAGTGAGGCTGTAAGTAATCAAAATATACCATGTCGCTTGATTTTCTACCACATCTATCCGCGGTGGTGACAATTGACTCGTTTGCATCATACTAGGTGTTGCGCGATCGTAATGTGAAGGAACAGAAGCTGCTCGCTCAGAGGCGCTTAGTTCACTTCCAAGAGGAAGAAAGTAAGTTTAGAGAACTGAGTCTTTATTACATCTTTATTCGCTACGCTACAAGTATCCTGATTCCCCACTTTTCTTCACCCTTGCATAGCCAACATCTTCGAGGCCAACCTCAAAGAAGCTCGGCAACTCTACGAATCCCAGCTCGTCGAGCAGCGCCTCGTAGAATGGCGTCAGCGGTCTTCCGCCGACGACATGCTGAAGGATGAAGAGCGCAAAAGCGACCTCGTCAAACTGGTTGTCAAGATGGGCGCCCTCAAAATCAAGCTCAACTTGCAAGACGAAGCTCGTGGGCGCGAGATTGCTTTCCGCGAGAAGGTGAAGCTCAAGCGGGATGCTCACTCGCTTCGCGTGAAGAAGATGGAGGAAAGACAGAAAAAGGAGCGTGAAGAGCTTCTTACTACGCAGGGTCGTATTGCCAGGGTAAGTTGAATCAGCAACGTTGTCGTTGGAGCCTTAGCCTGTTTGTTTTCTGTACTGACACTCGCTGTACGAATAGAATGCAAAACTGGTCCAAGCTCTCGAAGTCCGCGGTATGGACGAGATGCAAAAGCGCAAGTATCTCCGCGAGTACGAGATCCAATCGCAGCAGCTTGCGATGAAGCAACAGAAGGAGGCAGAACAACTTCGTGAAATCCAGCTGCTGAAGATCCGGCACATCTCAGAGGTCGTGCAGATGGAGATGGAGAATATGACAGAAATCGAGGATTTGCACGCGGACCAACGCTTACGGGAGCAAGAGCTCGAAGCCGAAAATCGCACTCTGCTACAAGCGGAAGAGGACAAGCTTGACCGCCAGCAGGCCAAGCTCAAGGCGCTGCAGCTCAAGGAAGAACAGAAGATCCAGCGCAATGTCCTGAAACAGACGCAGCGCAAGCAGAGCAAGCTGCTCGACAGGCAACAGCGCTCCGGCGTGAAGATGCGTGAAAAGTTGATGATGAGCGAGAACGCTGGTCTCCTTAGCGGCTCAGATAACGGAGGCGATGGAAGCGACATCGACCCGTCCGAGACGGTCGACACATCCTCTTACGGCGGTACCTCCGTCGCTTCGCGTTCGGATTACGGCGGTGAGGAGAACGAAGAGGTAGACCCTGCCACTCGCGCCACCACCGAATCTAACGCCGCGACGGATGCTGAACTGCGACGCAAGCGTACCGCAACCAACGATGCCGAAAAGGAGCTTCAAGAGGCTCTCGCCAAAGGAAGGGAGCGCGTGAGGCAAATGTTCTTGCACCAGAAGAAGATGGTGGACGAGCTCAAAACCTATCACAAAGAAGTCCGCGACCAGAAGGCGCGTGAGCACAAACGAAAGATGGCCGAGTTGAACAAGGACCAGGAGGACGAGCTCCGTCAAGTCAAGACTGAGCAGGCACAGGAGATGGAAGAGCTGCTAGAGACCATCGGCCACCAGGACCTGATCGCCGCCCAGCAGTCGTCGTTCGACAAGCAGATGGACACACTCGTCTCCAACCAGCTCCTGGGTAACATGCTTCCCAAACATGTGGCCGAAGAGTTGAAAGCGGGCCGTACACCTGAGCCCGCCTCCTTCGAGAACGTTGCACTTTTCTTCACGGACATTTACGGGTTCAAAGAACTCGCTACGAAATCCTCCCCTCGACAGATCGTCGCGCTCCTCAACCGCATGTACATCGCCTTCGACGAAGTCATTGGCAAGTACCCCGATCTCTACAAAGTGGAGACTGTCATGGACAGCTTCATGGTGTGCTCCGGCCTGTCCGGAAACACCAAAAAGAGTAGGGAGGACTGCATCCACGACGCCGAGGTGGCTGTGAACTGCGCGTTGGAGCTCCTCGCAGCGGTGCAGCACATCGACATGTCCGACCAGCTCGTCGACAAGGTCAACCTGCGCATCGGCATCCAGTGCGGACCGGTGCTTGCCGGTGTCATTGGAACCAAGATGCCGCATTACTGCCTCTTCGGAGACACGGTGAACGTCGCGTCCCGCATGTGCTCGACCAACGAACCGCTGAAACTGCAGGTTTCCGCTGCAATGGCAGGTTACCTTGAAGGAAAATACCAGATTGAAGATCGGGGGACAATCCACGTGAAAGGAAAGGGGGAGATGAAGACATTTTGGGTCAGCGGAAATGCATGAGGGAGCTAGCCACCATGACAATTCCAACTGTTTCCGCATGTCATTCAGCCAGATCATTTTATTCTTGTAATGTACCTGAAAATCAGAAGTTCATATTCAAACTTCCCTACAGACCACAGATGTTTCCTTCGAAGGTCTCATCGGATTCCAGGCTCAAATTATGAGCTGCACGCCGTCATACGATGTCAAACATGTTTTTCGCAGTGATCCTGGTATCGCACTCAGAACGATGAAAAAAAGGACCGTGACCTCGTCATAATGCCGTACTCCCCCGTCAGAACAGGTTATCTAATATACAAATCCGGTGGGCTCATTGATGCCACGAGCGTCCCGCAAGGACGTTAAAATGTTAGGGCGTGGAAGTGCGCTGCGTTTGTTGCTGTCTGGTTTCACCCTTGACCAATGCCGTAAACAAATCGTCAGCGCGTTTCCGCTCGTCATTCCATGTTGATACGATTTCAAGGAACATCGATCGACTTACAACGACAGAAGTCGATCGCACGGTAGACATCGGCTGGAGCTGACCAATCGCTTCTTAGGTTGTACGTCTGTTCCAGCCGGCCCTCATCTGGCTTGAGGTCTCATTGTCTACCATCAAATCCTTTCCTGCCACAGTTCGAAATGCACCCTTCAGAGTTGCATCACGGACATTTTCGCGATAAGAAGGCCGCGTCGATCTCACCATCTCGCCTTCTCATTTTGCTACTCACCCTCTCCGCCTGCATTTCCGTCTCCGCCGTCGCAGGCGCCCCGTTCCCGTCAGCCACCACCTCCAGTGAGACGGCAGTGATATCGTCAACGATCATGACAACACCGCAGCCGACGCCAACACCGCAACCTAGCGGTAGCAACAAATGTCCAAGCCCACAAGACCAGCAGCAACAGCAGCAGCCGCGGCCGAAGACCCCACCCAACCCGCACCTCGCGTCCTGGCCGAGCGGCGAGCATACGGGGACGTTGCGCGACGTGCGCACACTGTTGCCGCCTGTTGTTGGTGGGACGCTAGGGTTTGGTGGAGACAAGTCAACCACCAGCACGACGGTCACGACGAAAACAACCCTGAAAACAACCCCCGATGCGAAGCCAACTCCGACATGTGAGCCTTGAGCGACTCTGATGACAGGCTAGCGTTTGCAGTTTCCATAGTGTGGGGCAGAGAACTATTCATTCGATCATCACGCCATGCAATTGCGGACCAGAGTGAGGACGAATCTTGTCTATTGTCTGTCTATAACGTTTTTATGAGAAAATACAAAAAAAGGGATAGTAGAACGCAATGCAAAATGACGTGGGGTAAGAGGGTAAGAGATAATACGACCAGGGATATATACGCCAGTAGAGTAAGAACGAGAAGCTGTGATGACTACGCAATGATGGTGATAGACGAGACCAAAACACGCCGCGGACCAAGTGTCGGAACTAACCCAAGAAAAGTCTAGCGAACGACCTGGATCATGGTCGCCACAGAGGGAGTCTGATTGGCGCCGATGGCAAACAGGTAGTAGTATCCCGCAACGATGAACGGCTGGTCAGCATCCCACGGCGCAACACGGTCACCGGCGGCGGAGCGGGCGAGCGTCTTAAGGGGAACACGGAGCTGGTCATTGGCAACGGAGTGGGTGGCGGAGGAGATGCGGATCAACTCGTAACTGCAACCGGCTCCGCCGCAGTTGGTTGAGGCGACGGTCATGTCCGTGCCGAGTTTGAAGACTTTGCCGTACGTGGCTGCGGCGCCGGTGACGGAGGTGATAGTGGGGCGCGCTTGACCTTGGGAGAGGTAGGGGGGAGTGAATACTTCGGCGTCAAAGTGGACGTTGGCGGTGCATGGGGCGACACCGGGCTTTGTGCAGGTCTGTATATGGGATGAGAAGATATGAGCTTTGGATTTCACGGGATAACCACGCATGAGAGGAGCAACAGTGTGACTTACGTTGGGGTATGCACCTCCACCGCCAACGAAGACGGTACCGTACTTCGTCAACAGTGCAAGACTGTGATAGTTGCGTGCAATCTTCATGGGCGCCAATCTCTGGTACGTTCCCGCCGCGGGGTCGTACAACTCCGGCTCCAGCACGCCGGTCTGATCCTTGAACAGATACAAGTTGGTCTGCCCACCGACAATGAAGATCTTTCCACCAGGGAGGACGATATGGTGACCTAAAGCACGAGGGTTGTTCATTGGCGCCGCAGCTTTCACGATGGGTAAGCCGCCAGTAGCCAGTGCCGTGATTTTGATGGTATAGGCGGCGGTGCTGGTAGCAAGGCCTACATTACTGTTGAGGTCACCATAAGCAGTAGCACCCCCGGACTTGTAGATGCGGCCAGGCGAGTATTGCACGGCGTTTCCGTTCATGGCGTATGCATCGTTACCGCGGTTTCCGACAGCGACCATGGTGTTCTTAGACGTGTTGATGACGTGCATCTTGGCGATGGGGCCGGCGTGGAAGACCATGGCGTCGCCGGCGGTGTTGGCGTAGGGGAACAACCATGCGTGGTTGTCTGAGCGGTACAAGCCTTGTACGTCTGGGTTTGTGCTGCCGCCCTCGAGACCACCGATCACGTTGCCGATTGCGGCAGGGACCATCGTCCAGCCACCTTTGCCATTCTGCGAGAAGAGACGCGTTAGAATCTGGTGTCCAACAGCTTCCCTGCAGCATTTTTTCCCAACTCACATTTGCTCCGGGGGTGAACAACTCTCCGTCCCTTCCACCGAGGCCAAACTTGCCGTACCGCTGCTCAAACGAACCACCGACGGTGAAGACCTGGTTGCTCGTGGTGACGACGTTGGCCTGGTACCCACGCGGGATTTCCATCATGGTTGTGTCACGGAAGAGCTTCGTGGTTGGGTTGAAGATGACACTTGCGATCGGGCCCGTTCCACCGTTGATGAGGATCTCGCCGTTGGGGAGATTGCTGGTCCCGGGGCAGAACACTATGGGAGGAGAATTACACATTAGATTAAAATCGGAAGGCAAAACTCGCAGGCGAACGCAAACGCACTCTCGGTCGTGACCATCTTCTGCAGCGCAATAGGCTTCTGGGCCAAGAAGTCGTCAACGCTGAAGACCGAGTAGTAGGTGCGGTTGCCTTGCGGGTCCCACATGTTGGACAACCAACCACCGGGGGAGTTGCCAGACCACATCAGGAGCTCGCCCGTGGGTGTGTTGGCGCCAGAGATGGGACTGAGTGGAAGCGGCAGGACTGCGGACCACACTCCATCGGCCTGTAGGTGGAGGATGTGAGCGGACTGTGATGTGATGTAGAGGATGTCATCTGCGGAGGGTCACTTACGGGAGCGGCCACGGCTAGGCTGGCGAACCCAGCGGACGCAAGGAGCAAGCACGTCGCCTTCATGTTGGGAAGAGGTATTGAGGGACGCGGGATGTGGAGAAGGGATGAGCGGAGAGGAGTGGAAGGAAACGAGGGTTGTGCGTGCCCATCGTCCAGCTTTTATAGGGAGCCAGTCAACCTTGCGAACGCAGCTGGCTGATCAGTATCTGTGCGCGAGGAAGAAACAGAGCTAGAGGCAAGCCATTCCTCCCGTGCAAGCCTAGAATAGATTGCGTTTGCAGATCACAGCGGTAGGCTCGAGCCTAGTGCAAGCCAGGGCTGGGAGGCAGGGCACAAATTTCTCGCAGCGCAGCGTCGGTCCCCAAAAACGAATTGCAGCAATGCTGATCATGAGCTGGGACAATGTGAGGTTGGGGGACGCAGGTCCAGTGAGAACTTAGCGATTGTGTTAGTTGTTTGGGGTTCGATGTTCAGCTGTGTGCGGTTGACGGCGGATCGACGTCCGGCGCTGGATTGAAACCCCGCTCTCATTTGGGTCGGTCACCAAAAACGAATTGCAGCAATGCTGATCATGAGCGGGGACAATGTGAAGTTGGGAGACGTAGGTCGAGTGAAAAATTTGAGATTATGTTAGTTGTTTGGGACTCGATGTTGAGCTGTTTGCGGTTGACGGCGGATCGACGCTGGATTGAAACCCCGCTCTCATTTGGTGTCCATCCCTATTTGAGGGACGATTGGGAACGCTGAGGTCCGTTACCAGATCAAGCTGTATGTCGCTCCTACTATTCCCGGCACTTCATTGTCCGCCAGCATATCGGCTGCTTGAGCTGGTTGCAAGCGTGTTTGAGGTAAAAGTTGCAGCTCCAGGACCCGCGAAGTCGGTTATCCACGGGTAGGCCCCAAGCACGACATGACCATCGAAAGCTTTTCCTCCCCAATCCTTCACGAACTTTGAAGCAAAGCTGGCATTGCGCTTCATTCATGCGCGCACAAGCGACCATCATAGTCTGCATAGCAATATGCCTAATCTGAAAACTCGTCCTCCGCAAATCATCCCATTCAGGCCAACTCGAGCCTCGTTCGAAGTTGTCCCGCAAGCCAGCCCCGGTTGTGTCCCATCGGAGTTACCCACCGAGAAAGATTGACAGCAACGCGCAACCCGTCAATCACCCCCAACAGAATTTCCATCCACAACAAAAAATATTCCTGCTCAGCGAGGCTTGAGTCGCAGATTTTTCGAGTGGCGAGGTTAGGCTGTGGGCTTGCGGCTTTTGGGGCCGGATGAGCCGAAAATCTTTCCGATCCAGCATCGGGATTGTTTTCTCGTCGCCATCAGTTGGCAAGATTGTAAGAAGTTGGAAGGGTGAAAAACGTCAGCGTGACCGCTTGGACTTGTTGGCAGGTTTTTCTGGAAGCTGAGAACATTTTCATTGAATCCCGGTCGGACGTCCGGTCGTTGCCAAGTTGTTGCCATTCGAAGTTCAACATGTGAGAACTCAGTGAAGACTCTGAAGAGTCTGTTTTCAGACCGACTTTTGAAAGCGCCCTGGATGCGACATAGACCATGTTCGGGCCACGTATCAGCGTGTGGGTTGCATTTTTTCCTGTCCATTCCATGTGTTTGTGGTGATTTTGTTGGCAGACACATGCCGACGGCGTCCCATGTGTCGACGGGCATGTCTCAACTTCAAATTTCAAGCCATCAAATGCTGACACTCTGCCCCGTGCTGTGCGAAGTTACATGATCTCCGGGAACTCGGCTCAACTGCCTACTCCGACGGACCGCTGCCAGTCCACTCCCAATCCTTGCATGGAGGCACGGAATCAAACAAACGAGCAAAGAGGCATCTCAACTTGGAAGCGCAATAAGCAAAATCCATGATGATATCGGAGGCTGCTCATAATATACTGGACGATGTTTTCACACCGACATAAGATATGCACCGGGAATTTACCATATGGATTGAACTCTCTCGACTCTCACCCAACTCATACTCCCACGCAAATTCCAAAAAAAAAAAAGATCGAAGTGGAAAGGCCCAAGCTCAACTTGCCCTCTCCCCACCCAACCCCCTCTCCTCCCGACATCAAAAGAATGTCCTCAGGTCCAACTTATTCGGCTGCAACGGCGCAAATGCGCTCACAGACGGCGATTGCGGGATCCCGCTCCCGGATCGATGTACGGCTGTTTGTAACGGCAATGGTTTCTTTTCCGCTATTGCTGTTGCGCATTCTACATGAACATCACAACGTATGAGCGCGGTGGGATTGTAATATCATTTGCACCTTCTCTTACCTTGCAAATGATCCCGCGTCTCAACACTATAAGCCCAATCAAACGGCGTCCATCCTCTTTGATTCTTCACGTTGTAGAACGCCCCGCGGGACATCAATAATGTAATCGTGTCAAAGTAGCCCCATGAGGCGGCGCTGCGAGAAATCCCGGAGATGTTTGAGTGGGGAGGACGTGAGAGACGGAGGATCGGTGGAGATGGGAGGGGGAACACAGAGGCCCTGAGACTCACTGATGAAGCGGCGTAGACCCCGTACTGTCGGTCGAGTTAACGTTAGCGCCCATATCCAAGAGTGTCTACTAGCGAGGAAGTCCGGGTGAGATCCCGCAAACCCAAGCCTCGTAACTGTCAACTACGCCTATATTCTTCCCCCACCTCAATGATCCCGTTCATCCCGCGCTCGGTAGCGATGATCAGGGCAGTTTTGCCGTCGTCGTTAGTCATGTTGATCGTTTGAGGGTATAGGTCTATGTAGTCCATGAAGGCCTGTGAGGAGAAGAGTAAGGAGGGTGTGAGGATACACCGAATCTCATGAGACGACGTACTATTTCTCACGCACCTGCTCATTCTTATAGTTCGCTGCGACCATCAACGCCGTATTGTTCGCAAAGTCCTATAAGGACCGAAAGCTGACCTTCAGGACGAAATACCAACGCAAACCAACCCGCCTCCGTTGGAAGATCCCTCTATGCGCGCAGGAACCTAAGCTCCACTCATCTTGCCAGCGGTCGTTACTTTCCAGCGCTCTTTATCGCTCGCCACCTGTCCCGCTCGGTCGGGAAGATGACACTGACGTGTTCGCGCAAGATGGCCGTCATCCCCACCCTCTCCCAACCATCCCCCACCCTCCCCAACCACCACCCGCTCACCTTACTAATCTCCCCCCCATCATGCCCACATTCCAACAGCCACCCGACAACCTCATTCTGGCACCATCGCATCGCATAAAACAAAATCGGCCATCCGTTCGTCGGGTCGGGGCATTGTAATGGGACCCCCTTGCGCGAAATGAACCGCTTGACTTGGAAGAGGTTCCCTTCTGCGACGGCGCCGCGGAGGAGGTGGTGGTAGATCTCGTCGGGCATGGGTGGGTCTTGCTCGGCTGTGTCTGGGAGCGTGATGTCGTGGGAAAGAGCGGGTGGGAAAAGCCTCGTCTCGTCAACCCCACGCGTGATTCTCCTGACATTAAGAGCCTTCTGTAACAGTTAGCCGGATCTCACTGCGCTCGCAAACGCTGGCGTTCGAAACTTGGGCGGTATTCACATTTACATACATACATACATACAAGGCTGCGTTTCTCTTTCCATGCATAGAGGCGGGAGAGAGGGAGGAGTATCATAGCGAATTGCGCATATCGGGTGTTCCTTTGTGCGTACCCCGCATGCGTGCTGACTGCCTAACTGCTATCTACTTCTACTCCATCTACATCTCATCTACATCAAACCCCCCAAAACCTCCCTCGCCCACCTCTCCACTTCCACAACCGTCCCTTCCATCTCCCTCTGCCCTCCCCCATCCACAACCTCCACATCCCACCGCCGTCTCAACTCCCTCCAATATGCCACGGTCCCATTCGCCTGACTATGAACTGAATGCTCGATTTTCCGCAGGAGTTGTGGGATCGAGATCGTCAGAAGGTGGTCGATGAAGGGTGGTGTTCCGTTGATTGTGGGTGGGGAGGTGAAGTGGTCGGTAAGGTGGGCGAGGAGGCTGAGAAGGCGGGTGAGGTCATTGCGGAGGTCGTTCGTTGAGGATTCGTAGTCGGGCGGTGGAGTTTGCGCCGGGGAGCTGGTCGGCGTGTTGAGTGGGGAGGAAGATTGGGATTGGGATGAGGAGGGTGAACCGCGGCGGACGTCGATGCCGCGGCGCGGGGAGGTTTCGTCCAGGGTGAGGGAGTGGAGGCGGGTGGTTATGGGAATGACCTGTGGGCGGCTGCGGCGGTCGGGTTGGTCCGCGTTGTGGTCGGGGTGGCGGTGGTGGGTGCCCACGGGTGCACTTTGATGAACCAACTCCGGCTGCAGCGTCGAGTCCCTTGGGAGTAGCCGAGCCGCTGTCAAAGTTTTGGACGTCTTCACAAACATCCTGTGGTCAACAGCCGCCTCTTTCGTCGCCTCATCCGCCGCGGGCGCCAGCGCCAGCGGCGTCACCCTCGGCCACTCCTTCGAATCCATTGTCACTGTGGCCTCCACCATCATCTGCGTCGCCGCCTGATCCTGCGCCAAAATTTTATCCACATTCGCGTCCCACAGCCTGAGCCGTTGGGCGAGCGTGGCCCCAATGTGGTCCTCAATGCAGGACTGCTGGAGGAGGAAGTTCCATCGCTGAAATTCGAGGGCGGTTGGGGCGCAGATGATGTAGGTGTCTTGGGTTGTGCGAAGTTGTAGGATGCGGGAAAGGCGGGCGTCTGGGTCGGCTGCCGGTTGCCGCACGACCGGTTTCACTTGTCTTATCGAGGATATTGGGATGATCATCTGCCAACCCAATAATTGTCAGTAATCCCATTCAACCTACTACTTCTAATTTGGGTAGCAAACGCACCTTTGGTATATACACCTTCCCCGGCTCATAAGAAGTAAGCAGCGCAAACGCCCGCTTCATCATCCCCGCATCTTTCCGATACTGTCCGTCAACCGCGTCCACAAACGCATCAAACACCAGCGGAAACTTGCTCCTGACCTGCCACAGGTTCGTGCTCCGGGGCAGCATGACATACTGCGCCGACATACAGATCAACAGCACGCCGTCGGTGCGAAATAGGCGTTTCTGGAACTCCTCGTCGCGGTTCAGTAACAGCAGTGGGCCGGTGAAGATCGTCATGGGCGGCAGCACTGGTCGTCCGACGAGGGATGCTTTGGGTATCGCTGGTGAATCGGGTGGGGTTATCATTGTCGTTGTCATGCCCACTGCCGCTGGCTCGGGGCTGTACTGGTGCTCGGAAGATTCCGTGTTGTTGCTTCCGACGTACTCTTCGCTTCGGACCGAGCCGGCAGAGTCCCTGGTGTCGAAGATGCGGGAGGATATGGATTCGAGATCTTGCTCGCCCCAGTACCGTTGTTTTGATGTTGGAGTGGGATGCGCAAGGGCTGTGTCCGACCCTGACTGGACGGAAACTCTGTACAGTGGTTTATGCACGACTTTGAATTCTCGTTGATAACTGTCAAGCGGCGCATTTTCCCCGGTCTGCGCTTGAGGTTGCGATTTCCCAATGCTAGGCAGCTCGCTTTGAGGAGGCAAATGCAGATCTGAAGGCTCTGCCTCATATAACATGGTGCTGCGGCTACGTCCCACCAGGGGATACGCCGCCGCTCTACCCCCCGCCAGCAACCGCTCATCCCGCTCGCCCGCGAGCTTAGGATGCATGGCACGTCCAGCCCTCGCCGCCGCAAAGTCCTGCGACTCAGGCTGCGACGGCCTCCCTTCCCTCTCTTTCCTCTGCCTCGACGTCCCCCGTCGCGGAGGAGGAGGGAGAGACCCCAGTATGGCGGGCCGTGTCTCTTCGGATATCGGGCTCCCCGCCAATATTCGGGAAGCGCTGACAACAGGCGGCTCACTCCATTGTCGCTGCTGGTTGTGGTGGTGCCGGGGCTCTGCTTCGGGTGTACTGGTGGTGGTAGTGGTCGGGGGAACTACGACCTGCTTTCGCGGCGAGGCGGGCGACAGTGGCCCGAGTGCGCTCAAGCGAGCGGCGGCATTGACGTGGGACACGCGGGGCAGAGGTGGGAGGGCGGCCTCATTCCGGGGTATTGATATTGCGGAGCGACTGGGCCGTTGGAACGTTGCGGAGTTGGGCTCGGCCATGAGTATCTATCGCTTGGGTATGCCGGTTATAGACTCCTGGGATATGCGTATGATGAGGTGTGAGATCGACAATCCATTGCTTGCCGACCTTCGATTCTGAAAACGCTCGCTCTGGATGAGACGGCCTGCAACTTGCATATACCCAGCCGAGCTTGGACATGAAAAAGGTTCCGCCCATGATGAAATTGAACAACGATATCGTGGGGTACCTCAGCCGTCTTGTGTATCATGACATATCGCCGCTCCAGGTTGCCACGGCTATTTCATTCCGCTTGCAGCAACTTGAACTTGGCCACGGGACCCCATCGTCGTACGCACACGGACCAGTACTACGGACACCTTTACGAGTTACAACCATGGGCTCCAACCCATGAGAACTCGGACTCTGTGATTTTCCGAGCTGTCGAAGTTCCCAAATCTCATCACGGAGACGACTCCAAATGCTGGGGAATCCCTCATGGGAAAGATCTGGCGATAAAACCTTCAGACGCCGCTTTACCGGAACTACTGTATATGTACATACATACATACTTCTCGCCATCTACCACGCTGCCAGAATGCTGGTAGGAGCCACCGACACGATTTCGTGCGTGCGGGGACGCCCACCATTCTCAGCACGATCCTACACGTTACGTACAGGTCTTCCAAGAAGGAACTCCGCCCAAGGGTATGTATGACCTTGCCCATATCGATGACTGACAGCTCCAGCGCACATAACACATAACGCGCATGGCGAAAGTCACTTGGTGGTTGCCCGCAGCCTGACGATCTTTTTGGAAAACCGAAATTGCGTGATCCGCGCGCTACCGGGGTGATACTGAAGCCTCTGCGTACGACTAGGTCTGTATATTCAACCACAAGGAAAACGCCCCGTTGGCTATTTGTGCGAGTCGGACCACCTCGCATGCGCCATTTTTCGACCTACGTTAACTCTTTCTCGTGTGCCATCCCACGAAGTTAACGCACGCCGTTGTTCTCCGACGGCCTCGGCACGAAACCACTGCAACACTGAGAATGCCCTTCCGCATGCCGGCGTGTAAGCCGATGAAGAGGTTTGATGGCGGGCGGCGCTTCAAGGATCGACGAGCAGGTATAAAGGGGGAGGAAAGGGAAGCCAAGGAAGATCCTCAATCCCAGTCCGGCATTTTCCTTCGACTTTTCGAACGCCATGCATCTATTCACGCATCGCCTCTCGGCGCTCCCTCTCTCCTTCCTCTCCATCCTCGCCTCCCTCCCTCTCCTTTTCTCCCACGCCGTCATCTCCCAGAACATCACCGCGGCCGAAACCTCTTCTACCACCGCTGCATTTGTGTGCACGTCCCTCGCCTCCACGCTTCCCTCTCGGGTTGAGTTCGTCAATCGAGGCTTTAACGTCACGGCTTTTGCGCTTTCTTACTGGTCATCCACGGCTGCGATCATACCTACCTGCGTTTTCAGACCGCAGAGTACTGCGGAAGTTGCGATTGCTGTGAAGATTTTGGCGACGCAGAAGGCTAAGGGGAGAGATGTCAAGTTTGCTGTGAAGTCCGGTGGTCATGATCCATTGATTGGAGCTTCTGGTAAGGTTTGGATGCTGTGTTTATATTGGTCGTCACACTGAAACCAGTGCGGCGATACCTCCGGTCGATTTCACGCCAATCGATTTCATGCCCGATCACGGCTAACAATCACCTCATGTTTCCACAGGCACCACAGGCCTCCTTATCACGCTCGAAAAGCTCAACAAGGTCAGCTACGACACACCCACAGCTACCGCTCGTATTGGCCCCGGTGCACGATGGGGGCAAGTGTATCAATACCTCAATCATTACAACGTCTCGGTTGCGGGCGGTCGAGTCAGCAGTGTTGGAGTTGGAGGTAAGGGATGCTTCTGTGATGCGCTGTGTCGATTGGGATGTTCATTTTTCTGCTCTCTAGGCTTGTTGTTGAGTGGTGGTATCAGTTATCATAGCGCGCAGGATGGCTTTTCAATCGATACCATCCTTTCATATGAGGTACGTGTCATCCCGTTTTGAGGTGAAAGCGTTCCCTTGGCATGCTGTCATTTACACCCTTGCGTTTTTGTGGCTAGCTTGTCCTTCCTAGTGGCGTGATCATAAACGTCACCAATGCTTCCCGCCCGGATCTTTTCTTTGCGCTACGTGGCGGAGGAAACAAATTTGGAATCGTCACAAAGTAAGAGCAAGGAAATCGTGGCTGCACAGAATCGCCTTTGTCCTTCTCATGCCCCTTCTCGCTATAGCTTCATTTTGAAAACGCACCGGCAACCTTTAGTCAATTACGGCATCGTGCAGTTCTTGCCTGGGACGGAGGCCGCGTTTGCTGAGGCTATCACTGGTAATTGCGGCCACATTGCCTGCTTTCGTAAGATTCATGCGCTAAGTTGGATTTTCTACAGATTTCTTGCTCAACTCTAAAGACCCCAAGGCTGCTATCATCCCGAATTTGATCGCGGATCCAAATGCGGTAAATAGATGCTTCTCGATTGCTAGCAGGAATCATCACATCCCAGATCTCTTCCATTGACAACTTGACTCCTCGGCCGTAGACGTATCCGCTTTGCCAGTTCTGGTACGACGGTCCCGTTGCTCCCACAGGAATCTGGGACAGGTTCCTGGCCATCCCGCACAACGATACCCGATTTTTCACGGTCCCTCACTATGTCGCTACTGGAATCATCGGCGATATGACCAACCAGCTCTACGGCACCCGCCAGAATTTCCTCACTACCACTCTTAAGAACATATCGCCAGGATTCCTGACTTCCGTCCTTAACTACACCGCCAAACACTTTGCAGCCGTCAGGGCTCACGCCGGAAGTGCGCTCATTCTCTGTCAGATCGCAATCGAGCCCATCCAAACATCGCTGCTCCGCGTTCACGCGTCCTCGCCTCCGTCGGCCTTCAACCCGCTCACGGAGGGTGTGCAGCCACAGATTGTGTACGAATATTCGTGTGATTGGACGGACCCGAGGCTTGATGCGTACTTCTTCAGAGAGGGAACCACGGCTGTGAGGACTTTGGAAAGGTTGGTTGGGAGGGAACACGTCTCGAACTGGCTTTATCCCAATTACGTGGGACAAGGGCAGGATGTGGCGAGGGTATTTTCGGGGACTGAGGAGAGGGCAGCGGCGATTCAACGGAGGGTGGATCCGACAGGCTTGTTCAGGGAGGGGACTGGGGGATTGGCGTTTTAGTTAGATTGAGGAGACTTTGGCGTATGAACTCTTAGGGGTAGCCTGGATCTTTCGCTTTCTTTCGTTGTCTTTACAGTGCATCTTCTGTTTACTGTTCTTCATCTCATTCTCCGTTTCTTGAATATTATTCGTCCCTTTGAGGCAAGTATTTCTCAAAAGCCTAGCTGGAAACTTCGCTTTGAAAAGTTCCGCGTGGGCAACTAACGGTAATTCGACAGCGCGAGCATGAAGTGGCGCAGGGACTTCCGCTTTCTTCATCTGCCGTCGGAGCATTCCTGCAAACTGGTTTCACCTTCCGTTGCCACACAGCCATCCCAAAACAAATAATATGACAACAACAAAACCATCCGACCAGCCCTCGGGCCAACAACAGCAACAGCAGCCGCCGCCTAGTAAGGCGGTGGCGGATATGCTGGCGCTGGTAGCGAGCTCGGGGAGTCATGTGGTTAAATTGACATTGGAGGTGAATTACTCATTGGAGAAATGTAGGTGTTCTGAACCATGCCTTTACCCATTCAAAGCGCGGTCTAATCATTGCGATCCTCTGGTCCCCTTCATTTTCGCTTCATCAAATAGTGGTCGCAGCCCCCACAAGCATATCCTATCAACGCAAGAAACCAGGCAACCCGCCCGATGCCGCGGCGGCCAAGAAGCGCAAGAGCGCCCTGGACGACTACCGCAAGTTCTATCTCGCATACTCGATTGGCGGCGTGTATGAGGGGAAGACGGAGGTGCTGCTCGCTGATCAGTCGCCGTGGGTCTGGACGCATGATGTTGCTGTTAAGTCGGTGAGTTGGGATCGAGTGGATGCGGGATGTTGTAAGAGAAGCAATGCTTGTGGGCGGCTGCCATCTAGCGCATTTTGTTAACTGCTTTCCGATGGTGATGCTGCATTCTTCGAAAAAGACCTTTCTGGCAGATCTCTACGACAAGCCAACAACAGTGAGCCTTTTCGAGATCGTAACACGAACCATCGACGGCAGCATTGTCCCCAGGCCCGACGACACCGGCGAACTCGCCGCCTCAATCGCTCTGAATCCCATCACCTCCACCGGAGCTGTTGCAGGGGCACGAGCGGGCAGCGGACGGACGCTCAACGGATCCCGACTGCGTCTTTCCGCATCTGTGACTACAACGGAGCGGGTCGGTTCACTGTCAGCGCTAGCAAAGCGACAAATCATCCTTGCGAACGCCCACCTCCCCGCGAGGGACCGCCACGCGCTGGTGCAAAAAGCGGCCCGGTATGGGTTTGGGATCGATGAGGTGGTGCAGGCTGCCGCGGCGGAGGATCGGGCAGCAGGGCAGCGACGGAGCGGGAGCGCGCAGAAACGGGGGCAGACCAAGTCCGGGTTATCGTCACGGCCGCGTTCGGGTGAAAAGAAAGAGGGTGGAGAAGCCACTATTCCGGCCGACGCGAAAAAAGCAGATACAGATACCGGAAGAGCTTCAACAAGAGCAACCACAGCCTCCTCCTCCAACAACAACACCCGCACCCGCTCCGTCTCCCGCGGCGGCTCTCCACGCCGCCGGACCGTCTTCGAAAACCCCGACGGCACGCCAATCCGCGAGGGTCCCCTCCCGCACCACTTTGACCGCCCCGACCGCCACCTCAGCGCGTCCGCAAAATCCCGCAGCAAACGCGCATCTCCAGAACCCTCCCAACCCTCAGCCCCCGGCACCGCGGGGGCCGACGATGGAGCGGAGTGGAAGGAGTTTCTGAGCGTCATGGATTCTATTCGCAAGGATACGGGAAAAGAGAAGGAGAAAGAGAAAGTTGGAGCGAAAAAGGCGCCTCTGCCGCGTAAACATCCCAAACCGCCACCGGTAATTGAAAGCAAGGTTCCCATTGAAACCGCTGGCAGCCGCCGCCCGTCCACGACGAAATCGGATGGGAGAGGGAAGGGACGAACGACGGTGGAGATAAAGGATGAGCTTAGGGGTGTAATTTCGCTGGATTTGTCGGACTTCTTTTGGGGGGATTTGAGCGTGAATGCTGAGTGAGTCGTTGTGGGACGGTATTTTGCGGTGTGAGTGACGAACGTCATGAACGTGGTGCTGATCTATGGCATCGCCCACGTAGATTGCCACGGACGGACGGGATGAACTTTTTCCGCGTGAAACTGTTCCTGAACACCCCGCTGCTGTCCAAACAGCAGGAAGAAAGGTATGCATAGTGACATCCGGCAGGGGAAGGGAATTCCAATCTACCGTTGCGTCATTGCCATTGAAACGGAAATCCCACTGATGCACCTCAGCCTCAACCCAATATCAATAACCATGCTCGCCGCAAACGACATGCCCGACCGCCCAGTCCCCTTCTCAGAGCTCAACCGCCTCTGCGAGCCAGTGTAAGTTCCTCGTTCTCCCCCCGCCCTTTTTCAGAAACCCTGGCTAATCATCCCCCTCCGCGTCCGCAGCTTCACCCGCTTCTCCTTCCCCACCGACCCGCACACCCACCAATCCCTCGCCGCCGCACCGCACGGGCGCCGCATCGCCTTCAACACCCGTCACCTCGTCCTCGGCGGCTTGCTGGATGAGGATAGATTGAAGGAGGAGCTGTTGGGGAGACGGTTAGAGGTTGAAGTTCATGATCGGGAGGTTAAGGGGATGAGGGAGGGGGCAGGTTCGATGAGTGGGAATGCGCCACCGCCGACGTCCGGGCCGTTTGGAGTCGCCTCGTTTGGTAAGTCCGATGTTTGTACTCCGCTCTACCCGTGCATCACTCGTCTCACCTCCATCACATAGCCCTGACCGATCTTACCCGCGGCGCCACAACCCTCACCCTAACCGCGCCCATCCTTCCTGGTCGGTACCGCAAAGGCCGCTCGGGCGTCAAGCAGCTGCCTGCGGCGTCGTGGGTCGAGTCTGCGGCCACGCTGGCGGTGAAGGTGGAGGCGAGGTATCCGTTGCTCGCGAGTCAGAACGCCGGGAAGGGGGGTGGGCTGTTTAGGAGAGGGGTGGTTGTCACTAGGTGGGTGTGGGCGTGATTCTGGGAATGCTTCCGTTACGAAGATCCGGTGTCGCAGGGGGCAGACATCTCACCTCACACCAACCTTTACAGCATAACAGACGACCACACCCCCGCCCTAGTCCAACAACACGTCGAGCGCGCCAACATCCACGCCCTGCGGATCCGCGCCGACGACGACGAAGACACCGACAACACGGACGCGACACTGCGGAGCGCGTTGGGTATGCATCAGTTGACGAGGGAGGAGATAGCCGATCCCGATTTGGTGGGTTTCCTTTGCGCGTGAATCGTGAGGTACGAGGGAGGTGACTGATGGGCATGGCGATTTAGGATGTGATTCTGGGATACCATATCTATGACGACCAATACCGGATCTTGATGCTGGAGGGGCTGCCGGAAGGGAGATTGGCGGATCTTTTTGCTGCTATATCTGCGTAAGTCCCCCTCTCTTCCCTCCCCCGCTTCAAACTCACTTGCACTCACATTCGAACCGCAGCCAACCAACACCGCCCCTCCACACCTACTTCTCCCCCTCAGCAACCTTCAATCGCCGCCTGTGGACCTCCAGCGCCAGCATCCTGCACACCCAGCTGCGGTTCTCGCTCAAATCTATCACGAGCAAGACGGGAACGTTCCTGAGGCGGCGAACGGGGGAAAGGTGCTTTGGGGCGCTGAATGCTTTGTTGAAGGTGTGTACATGTTTCTATGTCTGTATGCTGTTGGATGGGGTGACCCGATCGATGATTTCTGACCAGTCTATGATAATGTTTTAGATGATAGACCCCCGCACCAACGACGCTACAGCCCAACTTGAGATCGAGACTTTCCCGACCTCCGACATGATCCTGGCGTTGAACGGGATGTGTGCGGAGGCTGTTACGGCTGACGAGGCGCTTTCTGATGAGGCTCTTAGGGCTGCAGGTGGGGATGGTGGTGCAGGTGTGGGATGGGGGGCTGGGATAGAATGGGGTGGAACTGCAGCGGCGGTGGATGTAGATAAGGGTGCGCATGAGGAGGGTGAGCCGGCGTTGAAGGTAGGCGGGTTCTCGAGGAGGAGAAAAACATAACACCACACTGTTCTCTGACGAAACCAGCGCCCTTATTCGCCTGATACCCCTCTCTTCTCTGCACCCCCGAAACAGCACTTCACCCAACCAACCCATCCCACCTCCAAAGCCCGCCCAACCCTTCGCGGCAGCGGTGGGGCCAAACGCGTAACCTTCTCCCGCGGCACCCTCCCCAGCGCCAAACGCGTCGACGACCTCAACGTCGATTTCGCAGCCTCATTGGCCGAGCGTGGGTTTCGGAAAGTCAATTTCGTGGCGTATAACTTTCGGGTAGGTACATACTGTATCTTCTCAGGTGCATGGTTACGGAGATCGGGATTTGCTAATTTTTGTTTATGTCTCTAATGACAGCAATATGAAGGCATCGCAGCCGAACCGCGCAAGCGCACCCGCCAGATCTACGTGCATAACTACTCGATCAATCGGTTCTCGAGCACTGCGGAACATTTGGAGGAGTTAAGGTTCCAGATGGCTCAGGTAAGCAGCCATCAACCGATCAAGACGTGCTTGCTTTCGGCATTGACGACTGGATGATTGAATGTAGAATCCGACGACGGTATACTCGTACGGCGGAACGTACCTCTCGCAACTGATCCCGCGCGTGGACTACGACGAGGAAGTGGAGGAGGAGAGACTGGGGAGCAAGGCGAGACGGCTTCCGCCTGGCGAGTTTATCGTTTCTACGTGAGTGTGCGGTTTTCCTTAGGTGAAACTTCTTTTCCCTGAAACTTGCTCCATTCTTGGCTGATTTCCTATATACACCATCAGATTTGCCGTCCCGGACAAACGCCGGCGGGGCATGGGAGCGACGAACGCAGCGGTAGTGCCAGTGTAGGGAGATACAGCATAGGAGATTCTATAGGACGAACATATAGATAGATTGCGACAAGGGGGCGTTGTGAAAGCATAGACCAAGACGGTAATGAAAGGGTACGATCAGGACGCGAATGCACTATTCCACACGAATGCCAGTCGGGCAATGGCCGCAAAAGGCATCTGAAAACAAATCGCCAACCAGTGCTTTACACGTTTAAATCGTGATATCCGACTCGACGACAGGGGATTACCGCCGTTTTTCTCACTATTTCTCAATCATACTTTCTCTATCAACCTACCATCGACCGTCCAACCATCCAACCATCCCATCACCCATACCCAACAACAAACACGTGGGTGAGGGAGGGGAGTATCGCCCTTGTCGCTTCGATGCACTCTCGCCGCCACCCTTGCAATCGCACGGTCTTCAGACCGAACCACCATCGCTCGCCGGCGCCTCGCCACATCTCGCCACATCCTTAGGCCATCCTCTTGAACGAGGAGACGGGAACTCCCTCCCCTCGGTTCCTGTCGGCAAATTCGGGTCCCGTTCCGGTTATTTTTAATGCGGCGATTGCTAGCTCTGACTGCCTTCGATAGGTCACTGTGAGCATCTCGGATGCCCAAAGGACCGGTCTTTGTAACTCTAACGATTCGTTCGTACTGCTGCTGGCCTTTGGGGGGGGTCATTGCAGGGTCAATCGGGACCGCTTGCAGTCGAGTTGCCTTCGAAGTTGGAGTGAGGAGTCTTTTTTGCGGGATACATATACAGTACATAGTAGAGTGCTAAGGAACATCCATCAAGATGGACGACGTGTCATGGAAATCGGGTTACAGAGGATGAAAAGACATCCTGCTCGCTCAAGCTCGCGACAAGGATGTTAGACTGGTGTGTGATCCGCCATCCGGGGCCTCCGGCCCCGTCTTCAAGCATCCTTGCGCCTCGCTTTCGCTCGGGCTCCAGCGCAATGATGCTCGCTGTCGCTCGCGTTCTCCGGTGCCGTCCAAGTCGTCCGGATGGCGTTTTCAAATCCTTTTGGACGGGCAACTCGCTTGACGGGATGTTGAAATCACGCGAACTCATCAAAGTGGATCTTGATGGCGGGTAAAGCCATAACGGCCCGCCGGGCAACTTGGCAGGAAAAACACGCCGCATCCGCCTCATCCCCCTGCACCTCCTACTGTACTTATACTCGCCATTGAGAGCACTTCCATCTCCGCCCGTCTCCGCCTGGTCCACCCACCCACCCCCACCACCCCAACACAATGGGGTACAAACAGAATTTCACCACGGTGGAAATCCACCAGTCCCCAAACTGCACAGACACCTCCAAAGACGGACCCGTGCCCGGCTATCAATTCATCCGAATACCCCACCCAACCAACCCGCCCTCACCAGCAGACCCCGCCCGATGCTACACCACCACCGTCCAATCCGACATCTTGCCCGTCAGACCCTACCCCGTCGCCGTGAAACTCGTCGAACAGAAGACCCTGATGGTGTGGATGGACTCCAGTTGTAAGGATGCTGCTGGGGCGAATTTCACAGTCACCCAAGCCCGCTAGATCTGGGATGAGGTTGCAAAGACCTACGTTGAGCCGCGATATGAATCCACTGAGTGTTTTGATATCACCGCGTTGACCGCAACCAAGGGCCTGCCGCCGGCGTCGATGAAGCTAAAGTCGGAGGAGGCATTTTTGGATACGCCGTTCCAGTCTTATGAGGCGGGCGCCGGGACGGTGGGCGTGCAGTGGACGGGGATGGTGCTGCTTGCGACGTTTTGGATGGCAAAGAAGGTTTGGGCTTAGATCCCGTAGATTTTACTGATACGCGGCGTAGACTGGTTTATAGTCGTGGGGTAATAGGGAAGGGTGATCGACGTTCATGAAGATGGGTAATCGGCGTTGCCTTTGTATGTAAACATTATAACATAGATGCGCCTAGATGATGCTAGCCTACGTAACGCATATGGTGACTCTATGTACACCATCAGGGAGCTGTATGTGACAGGGTTCGCTACTGAACGCTGCTGCTATACCGGCATGCACCGCTACGATCGAAGGCTGGTCCCCGGTCGTCGACGACGAACATAACTAAGGCTTCAATGCAATGCCACATCCATGATCCCAGGTCCATCGCGACACCGGCCGACCGTGCGTACTCTTGCCCTCGGTCGCGCACGCCTCAGGCACTGGGCGTCTCGACGTCCTTATTATCGTCCTCCTCCTTGTCCTGATCGCTCGGTAGGTAACTCGCATCGATCGAGGGGCATAGGCATCGGAAGAGGAAAATCACCACGTGAGGTGTGCGTCCGATTAATCGTCTTTCCAACTCTCAGGAGTCGGCTGGGCAAGAGGTACGTGTTTTTCGCGATGCAAAAGGCGTCACGATCGCTGGCCTCGGGGATTAACTGGCACGCTGAGCGTTGGCTTTACGCTTGAGTTTGGCTCGTCGGAGCCCCTCTGCCTTGTCGCGCCACCAACCTTCCAATGCCGGTACGAGGACGGGTATCGGCTTTCGTTGCAAAGAGACCCGCAAGAAATGAGTCGCGATGCGGCGGTCAGCGCAGCTCGCATCTCCTCCGAAACGAGTTTGGATGCGTGACGGCAGCTTGGATTTGCATGAGGTCAGCAAGCCAACGCGCGCGCAACGCTGAGGAGAAACTTGGAGAACTTGGAGCAAACATACGGGATAAGTACTGGCACATCGACAGGAATGATGAGGCCCGGACCACTTTCAGGTCGGCCCATTCTAGATCTAGCAAAGTGTGCGCTCTTGGCTACCCTCGCCATATCCAGTTGCGCCGGCACATCCCCCTACTGCCCCAACCTACCCTCACCACTCCTAAACGTGTGCAGCAGCGAACAGATCGACACCTGCCACCTTAGTTTCACCTCCGACCTGGAGGATTTCTACACTTGCACCACCCTCCCTCCCCGTGGGCACCGGCTCTGGACAGACTCACACGCTTCATTCAGGTTCAGCAACTATTCATACAGATCGGATCTAGACCCGCGTACGGAGATTGTCGCGCAACTCTTGCAAGGGACGACGAGGGGCAGTGTCAGCGGGCGTCTGGATTTGGACGGGGCGCTCGCACGAGAGCTTTTTCGCGCTGTTGCAGCCATTGAGAAGATTGTCTCTGATAAAGCGATACTTCTCAACGGCGGGTTGCGTCAACGGACGATGCATTGTATCAACCTAGACGTATGGGCAGCGCTAGCAGTCTTGAACGAAACGTTTGGCGAGAATCCTCCTGTGTACGAGATGCGGAAACTGTCGATGGAAAACGCATCGGATGAGGACAACATACCCATGCACGTTCCGGATCACGTCAAGGAAGTGCATACCGAGCTTGTTTTCGCGGTTTCCCCGTTGCTGGACATCTCGGCCGTGGACAACGCTGTTCAGACAATGTTTCCGGACAGCTTCTGCCGGCTCTCTACTCCTGAGTCCACGTCAACACCTGGGTGAGATATCTATCCTGTTTTCGCACCCATTGGCTTGTATGCTTCTTCTTTCCGCTCGTTGAGTTCCCTTACGCTACCCCGTTGCCCCCAGCCTGAAAATCCTCCGACAAGACCCAAACGCATTCACATCCATGAAATCCCTCGCCGAGCTCCGTTCCCATTACCACAGAGACGAGGCACGGCACCAGCCCACCGACAACACCTGGCTTCGGTACGACCCGCAATCGATCCACGCCGAGCTATGGCGGTTCGTAGTCCTCCCGCAAGACTATTCCGAGCTATGTTTTGAGCCGCTTGGGGTGGACTATGTTTATGAGGTTGTGGAATATAACCGACGGCGGGGGATTGCGAGGGTGGAGAGGACTTGGACGGTGAAGTACTCGTCGTTTGCGATGAGTGAGGAAGAGATGGATGAGATGTTTTGGAGGGGGACTAGGTTGGTTGGGTGGGATGACGGTCCTTGAGGACTGGGGATAGATATCACTCTCGCATTAAACACGAAGAAGAAGGACATGCGAGCGAGATTCTTTCTTCTCGTTCTCGGTTTCCATTCCAGAAGGAGGTCGTTCAATGCTGGTCCGCAGATCTTCTTTATCCTTGGTTGGCGAATGCTGTCCTGGCAGCGTTCAGTAACCTCCCAAGTGCCGAAACGGGCGGAACACCGATAGCAACCATATAACGCCGGTGAACAACCAATGCCGTGACGGTGGTCTTTGTTCGGGAGAAGAGTGGACCTCTTTGTGGGACTAGGCCCTATGCACATGGCCGCAACGACTTGTTTGGTTGATCGTAATGAGACTTGAAGCTACAAACGACTTGAGAAATAAAGACCTACCAAGTCCGGCCGAAGTGAAGAAATCGACAGCGCGAGTCAGGATTGTGAGTTTGCGCGTTTTCGGAGTATATACTGTACTCAGGGTTAGGTAACAGTGGCCGGGTCTCGAATGTGAAGCTGGCATTTGCGATCGTCAATTTGGATGGATCCACTATACGAGATCGCGGCGATTTTGCACTTCAGGAATGTGTCACTCATATATGGTTTCGAAGGATCCGTCATGTTCTGATAACGAGCAGAACCCCAGAGAAAGTCGTCATTCCCAATGTAGACGTCTTGATTGACAATATCTGTGACGTTGAGAGCATAGGGGTTGAAAGCGTAGCCCGAAACAAAGGGACTTGACCAATACTCATGGCATCTAACAATAAGCAATGCAGGTCAGAAACCGAAGGGTGCGAATTATATAGAGAAACGAACCAACCTGAGGCAGTTGCGCGCAACCGAGTTATGTTTTGCCTCGCGTATAACACATTCATTGCATGCGGTTGTGATGGGCCAGGGTGCACAGGCGGAATAAAAAGCGAATCGATCTGCCCTCAGCCTTAGGCACGGATTCGCCGGTTGCGGGCAATCGGATTTCGGTTGAGGTGGTGGGCGATCCACCGGTGCTTTAGGCGGTATGGGGGGCAGACAAATGTCACTGCAATAGTTTTTCTGTATGGTGTAGCTGGCGTTGGACGGTGGGTGTCAGAAGGATACTTGGATAACAGGCGATAAAGTATGGGTTTGATAGCCACCTGCAACCGCCACACTGCCGGTCCTTGGTCAAGTCGACGTTCGCACCGTTGCGGCTGTCAAAGAAGGGGGCTGAGGTGTCATAAAACGCCGCCGGGAGTGTGGTGATGTCGGAGTAAGGGACCAGGAGAGGGAATGTCATCCTCACCACCTCCCCATATTTGTCAGGAAACACCGCACGGTATAGGAGCCAGAGGTCCCAGAGCTCTCCAGGCAAGTGTTTGCCCTGCATTGCAGGCTCAAGCACATGGGGCAAGCGAGTATAGTGTGTGTAACCGTCCGAAGAGATAAAGGGATTCCCATTGTTGCATTTGGTGTTGTTTGCGTCTGGTATGAAGTACCCAGCAGGGCGCTCTTGGGTCAGGAACGGACTCGTTTCGTTGACGTTAATAGGTCTAACATCATATCTACAGCGTATGGGAACCGGCGGCGACGCAGGCGTCTGGGAGGGGGAGCTAGTGACTGCTGGCGAGGAGGCAGCGGTCGTCGTCGTCACGTTCTGAGCGGCGGCCAGCGTCGTCAGCGGAAGGAGGGCGAAGGCGAGGGCGAGGGCGAGGAGCGGTGGAAAGCAAGGGGGAGTCGTGCCGCGAGGGGGCGTGGTTGTGGGAGTGCCGGCGTAAGTATGTCTGTGATGAGCTGCTGCCTGTGCAGATGAGCTGCTGTTGCCTGTCTCTCTCTCTCTCTCTCTCTCTCTCTCTCTCTCTCTCTCTCTCGCTCTTAGAGCCTCTTTCTGCAACCTGCGGCCACTGCATCTGCATAGACTGCATAGACTGCATGCACGCGGAGTCTGGGAGGCTTCTCCAATTGACAGTCGTGGCTGGAAGAGCATTACCCGACGGAATGACAGCTTTGCAGAGCTGTCTCGCCGCCCGTAGGATAGACATGAACAAGCGTATGATGATGAGGAACATATAACAGCATTCTGGCTACGAGGTGCATATGTGTAATAAAGCCAAAAACCCTCAACCTCAAGCTCTGCAGCGGACGTGGCTCTGAGATCTCATTCCACCTCTTCATCCCGTATACGGTCTCTCATGACGGCAATCCTACTGACAGCTGCGGTAAAGCTTACTTACATGTCAGTGGCTGCAAAGGAGACGGAGCCGTCTGTGTCTCTGCGCCTGCTGCGGCCGGTGGTAACACTCAATCCGAGCGCCTTTTGCCGGAGAACGAACCGCTTGACCTGCATGGATGTTGTTGTTCCGCCATCGCGGTCGCAAGTGCAAACTTTGGGGTACGCAACGAGCACATACAGTATAATCCACGAGCACATACGTATAATCCTAAACCCAGATCCTATTGTATTAGACGCAAATGGCTTCGGCCACTCTTTATAGTATGGATTCCTCATCTATACATTGTCCTCACAGAGAATGCAGCTACTTCTTGAGGCGACGCAGACAGTTCGGTTCCTGCAATCCAATCCGAACCGAACTCAGCGGCGCCTCTTTATTGCCCAAAATACTCCTCCCGCTAGGGCCGCCACACCAGCCACCGACCCCAGGACTGAACCGGCGATAACCCCCTTTTTATGCGCCGTCATTCCGCCTTCGTCCGTTTGACCGTTCGTAGCTGTGGGAGTCGCCGTCGCAGTGGCTGAAGACGTGGTGGATGTAGCGGTCGGATTTGCATTGATATCAATTGTCCGAGAAAGCATCGTCACCGAGTAAACTCCTAGGATCGTGCAGTTGCAGGTGACAGTGCCGCTTGACTGACTGATGTAGGGATCGCCTCCGGCCACGGTAATGCAGGATGAGGGATCCCAAGCGCTGGTGGCCTGATTCCAAACGTTACATTGAGCGGTGGAAACGGTGCTGGGCGCTCGAGGCCCCAAGAAACGACCGCGTTTCTTTTTGGCGGTCGCGGTGTATAAAGCAGGGATGGTAATGGTGATTGGAGTTTGAAGGACGTTGTTGAACTGCGTTTCGTCAATCATGACGTTCAACCCCACGACACCCGCCGTCAGTCTACAGTCACGGGGTGAAATAAGTTAGGAGAATACAATGAGAGGCCATTGATAGACTCGGGAAGAGGAAAAGCAAACGCCATGCGAGAACGATAAGAGGACTCCCTTACGTATATGATGCGCCGCCAATCCGAGCTGTCAAATTCTGCGCATCGACGGGGTAAGCACTAGACCCGCTGCAAGTGGATTGAATGACGACTTTTTGGTCCTTTCGTACACCAGCGTTCGTTAACGCAGTCCCTAATGTGCTTCCAAGCCCTATGGAGCATGAGGCCGCAGATGCAGTTATTCGTTTCCTGATACGGAGCGTACTGGACACCCTGCTCACAGCTACTGTCGAGGGAACGGTGTCGGGGGTAGTGGGCGACACAAGGATACGAGTATCACCAGCGGTGAGTTCAGCGGTCTCTCCAGGAGGGAGGTTACCAGCCAGTGCTTGCCCGACCAAATTGAGCGTCTTGGTCAATTGTTGTGCTCCTGCAGCGCTCGCTAGAGCTGGGACGGAGCTGATGGCTGCGGCTGCGGCCTGCTGTAACACGTCGGGAGTAGCTCCAGTTTTCGCCAGAACTTGAGCGAGAGAAGAAATAGCCTCAGCCGCTGCGGCCTTTGCCGTCTCAGACACTGCAGTCGCATAAGCGCTGCCCGAGCCGCCGCTCACCAACTGAGCAATGATGAGCGTCTTCACAGCCGCGTCCGCTGCGGTTTCGTCCCCTGATACGGTCGATATCATAGAAAGCATGACGGCTTGGTTCGCTGATTGCCGCAACGTGGGATCCGTGACTGTTGCCAAACTAGCAGTGAAAGCCGACACGGCAGCTGCAGCTTGCGTTGGGTCGGAGGAGGATGAAACCAGATTCGCGAACGTCGATCCGACAATGCTAGCGTCCAAAGGGGCCATACTTGCGACGGTCGCGTTCAACACCAGGGGAGTTGACAAGAGTTGCGCAGACCCTTGCCGCAGTGTGTTCACGACTTGGACAGTGACATTGCCTGCGGGAAGCGTAAATGAAGCCGGATTGCTGATGGGTGTCGAGTACGCGGCGCCGTTAACGGAATAGTAGAAGGATAAGGTTCCAATGGAAGGTGTTGAGCATCCCTGCACAGCAAAGACCGTAGTGATTTCTTGGCCGGCGTTCCGGGATAAGGAGCAGCCCACCGCCGCCAGCAATGTATCAATGATTTGGAAGGTTGTGGTACTGCTTGCATTCACGGAGGGATCGTTGAGGGCATAAGCGACCACATTGGCGCTATACGACCCGACGCCCAAGCTCGACGCTAGCAACCTAAAAACATTTATGAGATGCGTACTTGTAAGATTCCTTACATAGTATGGTGGAAACCTGAAGAAGCTTACCGTAGGAGACTTCCAGTTGCTTGTTGAACAATGTCTAAAGGTGTGGATCCAATGTAGCGGGTGACAGTCCAATTGTAACCCAGTATGGCTGGATTACTGACCGCCGCAGAGTCCACCACGATGGTATTTGCAGGCAAGTAGGTGTTTCCAGTAGCGAACGCAAGCGACGACGACAGCGTGATGAAGGTGGTAGTATTTCGCAGTACGAGGGACAACGAAGTCGTGGTGCTAGCGCGTCTGCCGTCTCGCTGAATCTGCACATCAAACCAGACTTGCCCTGGTTTCAGCGTAGCCCTGGGAACAGTCAATATGGGAGAGGACTGTCTCCAGGTAACGTTCCCGGCGGTCCCGTTGGTAACACAAAAGTTTCCTGTACCGTCACTAGTGGATGGTGTCATGCGGCAGGAAAACTGGAAGGTCATTGGGGGTACCTTTGAATACGACGCTGCTCCTTTCAACCTATAACATGCTGATAGTGCCGTGGAACTTATTAGGGATGCGACATAACAGACGTCTGCGGTATCCAATGACGCTGATGCATCGATGACCAAGTCCGTCGCGATAGAAGCAGTGCCTGGACCTGTGGCAAAAGCCGGTATCAAGGGATACGATTGGGCGTCCACGCTGAACGTAGCAGTAAGTTGCAATGTTGAGAGCAACGTGTCGGTGGAATCTAGAAAGGAGATTGTCAAATCCAATTTATTCTGTAATCCCAGCGCGGGAAGCGCTGATTGAATGCTAAGGAGGTTGCCATTCGATCCGATTTGCTGGATGCTGTTGATCCGCCACTGATATTTGGTGACGACCCCCGAGCCAACGGTTGAGTTGAGAACGGCCGTGACTTCAGCCGTTCCATATGGTTTATAAGTGTTCGTGGAGCTATCCGTCAAGGCGTTACCACCAAAGACCAGCCGGGCCCCGACTGGGAGAGTAACCGGCGTGGTTGAAGCCGAAGGAGTCGTGGCAATGGTGGTTTTCGTTGAGGATGGGTTCAATGTACCAGACGGTCCTCGACTCACGGTGGTCGATTGGGTTGTGGGCGATGACGAGACGGTCGAAGAGGTTGCGACGCTTTGCGCACTTGCCGATGTCGTCAATGAGGCAGCGGGCACTTGTGTGGGCGATGACGAGACGGTCGAAGAGGTTGCGACGCTTTGCGCACTTGCTGATGTTGTCAATGAGGTAGTGGGCACCTGTGTGGGCGATGACGAGACGGTCGAAGAGGTTGCGACGCTTTGCGCACTTGCCGATGTCGTCAATGAGGTAGTTGGCACTTGTGTGGGCGATGACGAGACGGTCGAAGAGGTTGCGACGCTTTGCGCACTTGCCGATGT
This sequence comes from Fimicolochytrium jonesii, assembly GCF_025526975.1. Taxonomy (NCBI): domain Eukaryota; kingdom Fungi; phylum Chytridiomycota; class Chytridiomycetes; order Spizellomycetales; family Powellomycetaceae; genus Fimicolochytrium; species Fimicolochytrium jonesii. Next base: position 1,007,728 of record NW_026515674.1, read on the forward strand.
CGTCAATGAGGTAGCGGGCACTTGTGTGGGCGATGATGAGACAGTCGAAGAGGTTGCGACGCTTAGCGCACTTGCCGATGTCGTCAATGAGATAGCGGCACTGGCGGAAGTACTCAACGACGTCGCGGATGCCACTGTGCTCGAAATGGAGAAGGTAGAGGGGATTGTTGCATTGTTGGCTTCCGTAGAACTATTTCCGAGAGCGAACGCAGTGAGGTGGTTGCATGAGCACCTATAACGGTACCGCTTCGTTTGCCCAGAACCCTTCGTGTCGATCAGCTGTGGAGCCAAAGTACAGCCTGCCGAGCTCCAGCCACTATTTCGGCCTTCGTTACGACCTTTCCTCGTTGCATCTGCTGATGACGCCACGCAGACGGTGCTAGTGTTCGCAAGTGAATCCACCCAAAAGTCGATCTTTACTGGTTGATCTCCTGTATCGGTGACCGGAATGTTATCCCCTGAGGAATTGAAAAGGGACAAGGCTACAACCTGGGAACCAATGTTCACGGAAGGGTCCTTTATGGGGGCTTCCGCCCACATCTGGACTCTCGTGTCAATGACGCCGTCGGCAGCACTTGAATTCGTGGCACTTGCCACCGTCGTTGGTAAGTTAATGTTGACCATGACTTGAAGAAGAAATCGTCAGACTTCCTGAACATCGGTGTACTTCTTGGAAGCTTTGGCAAAACCACAACCTACCTGGGAACGCCGCGGAGACCGTTACAGGAATGACATTTGCGGACGCCTCAGACATAGACGCTAGGAAAGAAAAGCAAAGTCAGGCACTTTCGATACATAGGAAAGGTCTTTCACGAAGCTAACCTGAGACGGATTCTGTTGGTGTCACCGTTGTCAAAGAAGTAGTGCTACTTTCCGTTGTGTCGTTTGCTGTCGCGGTGTCTGCTTCAAAGTTCACGTCCATTATTCCGAAGTCTCTCATTGCAATACCGATGACGTTAGAGCTGCTGATGACCAGTGGCTCCTGACCAACTAGGATGCCGCTGCTGACAGCGGACAAGACGTTGCTCACTGCTTCGGCGAGACGGCTGTCGTCCGTGGCAGGCGATAAGACATCAGGCAAGCTTAGAGTCGCGTTTTGTGCAGCGTCAATCACGCTGATCAGAAGGCCAGCAGTCTCCGCAGGCATCGGTTCGGCGATAACGGGGTCCGAAAAGTCTTGTTGCGCATCACTGTCAGCCAGGATACTTGCCGATTCTGTTAGCGTTTGTAGGGAATCCAAGGCTTTATCTACGACATCTGTTGATGGGCCTGCCGAAGAAGCCGCGGAGGCCTCAAGGCCAGCCCCCAGCAAGTTCGCAACGCTGGCAACCGACTCATGACTTACGACATTGTCGGTTAGATTGGTTGCCAGATCGATCGCTGCGGTCGCGATAGCTCCAGCGATTGTGTCGATATCTTCTTGTTGCAGCCCAACATCTGGAGAACTGATAGTGTTACTCAAGGAAAGCAGAAGCGACGCAGCCACGATAGGGCTTTGTACAGTGTCTGCAAGGTCATTGGCTACACTGTCCGGATCGAGTTCCTCCAGTTGGACGGCAACATCTGCAGCAAGCCTGTTGATGAATCCAAACGAATTTCGAACATCACACCAAATACTGATGGGGGAATCCTCGGAAGCCGCCGGAAGATAAGCGGAAAAAATGTTATCACCGGAAAACCCCTGACTGAGTTGAACGGTAGATCCATTCGCATTGTCATAGCCAAACGAATACTCCAAGCCACCGATGAAATCAATGACCTCCAGGACACGAAATTGGAACAAGGTGCTGATCATTCCGCTGTCCGGTGTGACTTGTACGCGGCCATTGTACGGCGGAGAAACCACAAAGATTGTCATAGCCGATGAGCCCACAAGCCGCTGAGAGTTCGTGTCTTGAGTGACGTTGATGGTGATCCTGTTATTGGAAGAGAAGGGATCAATGTCATGATAGGGGACGAGTTATGGTGAAGTGCGCATACGTATAAAATGTGCCCGCGGATAGAGCATCTACCGGTATCTGCAACGACGGCTGACTAAGTCCCGTTGTAGATGATGCTGAGATATTTGCCATCAGAGAGTCATCACTGCGGCTGGTGGTAATATTCCATTGGTAGGTGTAATCAGGTCCAAACGGATAAGCTTGAAGCGTGATATTGGAGAGGCTCACTGTTACGTAGGGCACACCGACGGAAGAAGGTATAAAGCGGCCAGGCAGTGGCGACAATAAATCCATTCGGGTTTCTGGAAGTAAAGTGGAGTCTGCAGTCATCGTCGTTGCCGCGCTTCCGACAGCCGACCTATCTCCTTTTACCCAAAACACCTTGAAGTTGTACAGCCCAGGACCAAACGACGGATCCGGCCGAGGTATGAGCACTGTGAATTTCTGACGGAAGTTGTCCAACGACACGCCATCGTCAGAAGCCGAAACCGCTATGTCACTCAAGGCTCCGCTGCATGGTTGGAAGGTGGAACCAGCATCAACGCTCATCTGACACTGAACGACGAATGCCCCCGCTTCGGGGTCGCCTTCGGGGTCGAAAGCTACGAAGGAAAGGCCGAAGTCATGGAACGCGCTTAATATTGCCCCATCCTGATCAATCAAAAGTTGAAGGGGCTGCGTCTGCGGGTAGATCCACAGGGCCGCTTGTCCAGGGGCAAAAGTTCCGTTCTGATCCTGGACAGTCAGATTGACCCATGCGCCTGCAAGCCGATTGTTCGGTGGACCAAAAGCACTTGATCCAACAACCAAAGAAGATCCGCTCGGGGTGATTGACTCGGATATCAAAGTACTATCCCAAGTCCATTGATATGCGTAAGAAGGACGAACACTGCCGCACGACGGAGCGTTTGCGGCTGCGTAAATGGTAGCAGGATTTCGAGACATAATTGGAAGCGCTGGCTGACCTTGGATGCTAACCATGAGCGCCGTACCAGGGAGAACGGTAATATCCGCGCTCGATGGTGAGCAGATTCCGAAGCCGTTGTAAAGTCGCAATTCAAAGCGTAGAGTCGTTGCCAGCCCGCTATTCATTGAGGTAACGGAATGCAAAGACTTGGAGCTAACGGTGAAGGTGAGATCGCCGGCGGTCATGTCGTAAAGCACACTATCAGGGCACGCGCCTATGCCGGGCAGACTGCACGACCAGATAGGAACTAATGTTCCACTGATGTCAGCGGACGCTGCAGCATCGACCGTCAACGAGTCACAGCTTGAGATGCTTTGTGGCGCCCTGATCTTTGCTTCGGGACGTTGCAGCACAGCCGGGGGGTCGATTGCGAATATCTGATCGGAATTCAATATAGTTGAGTCGTTCGCGGAAGCAATTGCTGATTTTTTGAGTTGAAGCTTATCGGCAAATGGGCGAAAATCACCGGACCCTTGAACGTGGATCAACCAGTTCAGTTATCGATAATGCATGCAGTTGACAAAAAAGCAACATACCGATTTGGATGACCAGATTGCGGTCTGATTGGAAGAAACAGAAGGTCCCTTTGCCGAGCAACTGGGTTGTGACGAACGACAGTACCCAGACGCAATCAAAAGTGCTACCGAAACTTTCGAAAGGTAAGGTAGAGGCTCCTTGATCCGTCGCCGATCTGAACAAGACGTTGATGGTCGAAAAAGATGACATCGTGGCGGTTGAAACAATCACAGAGTTATCGTTGCCACATTTTCCTGCGTCCGTAGACACAAGTTCACACGTCGCGTTCGATTGCGTTGCGTCTATGCAACTGCTGTTGGAGATGCACCATGCGTACGTCGGCACAGCCAAACAGGCATTGCAGTCGTTGCTAATAGCAGCGGCGGGTGTTACACATCGAGACCCAACCAGAATTCCGGTGCAAATGTCGCACTTGTCACCGCTCCAATTGGCAAGACAATCGCAACCCGAAAAAGCGTTTCTAATACCGTGTCCCGAGCAAGTCGTCGGAAGACACAGAGGAGGACTCACACATGAGTCCACCGGAGAACCCTCCACTGGAAACCATCGCACCCCCAGGTTGAGTGTGATACGCCCTTGTATGTCCTTGTTAGTCCGATGATCGCTGAAGCTTGCAGCGGCTTGTCCCGCATCTTCAATTCCAAACCAGTTTTGTGACAAATCGAGTGTAATCGGGCTCCGGTGGTTCACGTTGAGCTTGTTGCCGCACAAATTGTTTCCCGTGAAGGTGAACTGATAATTGCTTTCCACCTGTAACCCAACTTCATTCCCAACGATGGTGTTCCCGCTATAGGTCGCAATGACATCGCCCGACTGGACTCCTATCGTGTTGTTGAGGATTATGTTGTTTGTGATGCTCCCGTGAACTGAACGAAGGTGCGGAATGAGATTCAAAGACTTTCTTTGTGAACTTTAGAGGTCCGCGGTCCCGCTTACCTCCATAGAGCCCAATATTGTTTTGCGAAAACGTGGAGTCGGAGACAGTAGCATACTGCATGCTGTAAAGCGCTTGGTTGTTGTTTGTAAACGTCGTATTTGTGATAACGATGTTCTTTCCCTCCACTCCTTTAGTAAAACCTAGCCACCGGTTCAATTCAGGAGTTCAGCAAATGCCGGTGAGTTCTGGAGTCCTGATCTTTGTGATGATCAATTGAATATCTTACCATCGATCAGGCTGCTATCCAGACTGCATTTACCGCAAGCTCCGTTTATTGCTTCAGACCCATTTCGGAACTCGACATTACTCAACGCCATTTGCGAGCCCCCTACTACCGTGATAGGAGTTACAGAGCCATTGAAACTCGCGAAGTCCATAGTGAGCATAGCGGGAGTAGAAAGATGCAAGTCTCCGCATTGCACAGGTTGCAAGGCATTGCCCTCAAATACGACACGCGCGTCCGCTGTTCCATTTACGACCAGTGTTCCGCGGTTGACAAGTTGGAAGTCTAGCCCCATCTGGTAGGAATGGAAGGGGTGAGTAAAGCTACATGGACTGGTTTCATCGTTCCGAAACCCACTGCCCGCACCTGGACCGTGACTCCGGCTTGAATGATGAGCGTGACACCAGGATACACTACTAGCACCGAGTTGACCACCCATGGGCTCTGGTCAACTCCGATAATGCGATCCTCAAGAATGGATGGAGTGTTGGCAGGATCAACACCGCGATCATCCGGCGGAGCACAGTACGGGTACATATCCGCTCCAAAAGTTGCCATAGGAGCGTCCAGTACGGGGTCAAGCTAACGGGGTGGAAAAACAATAGGGGTTAGGGCTGGCCATATTTGCTTAGAGGGCTCGCTTGGGATATTATCTAACCTTTGCAATGCCAGGACCTGCTGCCTGGTATGCGTCGTACACTGTATTTCTAATCAGCGTCAAGTTGTTGCTTCCCCAGTAATTCCCTGGTATGGTCACATCGGTCGAAGTTGAGAGTCGAACATTCCATTCCTTTGTGCCACATATGGAGCAGCCGGACATTTGCAAGCCAGTCTCGGACCCAACCAAGAATAAATTTGCATTCTCTACAAAGAGACTGTTGGTGAAAGAACTCGGCGAATTCTTGCTGACCTGATCGTTGCCCACAAACAGACAGTCGGTGAAACGCATAAGGCCGGTGTCTGCGACCAAAGAGTTGTTGAAGAAAGTCGACTGGGCGAATGACGACCCAGTCAACTGGTACGTGAAGGCGTTTAGCCCATACGTGACGACGTCATTCTGGACGAAGGTACTGTTCGTTACTGTGATACGATCTCCAATAACTGCGTGCCCGTTGCTCGTAAAGTTGCACCGTGTGACGATCGATCCAGAGACCTGGATGCCGACATCGTTATCAAGGAAGGTACAGTCCTCAAATATATAGGGATGTGATCCTGCCGAATTTTTGTAGTCGAAGACCTTGGCAAAGCCGGCGAATGTCACGAAGGAGGCGTAAACGGTTCCTCCATCGGTGACGATTCCAATGCGTAAGCGTTCATCAGCATACCACCCTTGCCAGATAATCGGATCATCCGCCGTCCCGTTAGCTTGAAGAGACTAGATGATGACCAGCAAGTTCGTGAGTGCTCACGTTGACGGTTTTCGTATGTAGCCCACAAGGAACTGGTTGTACGTACTCCCCGGACCACCAGAGCGCCTGCGCCGTTAACAGTGATATTGACGCCAGGTTCAATGGTGAGTGTCGCGGTTGCAAAAATTACTAACCGCTCGGAGATCACATATGGGCTGTCTGCCACCGTAATGTTTGTGTCTTCATAAACGCCTCCCGTCGTGAGACGGGTGAAATTCTTATCAGCTGGTGGATCACAATAGTAGATATCAATTCCATAAACGCTTGCTGGCATAGCCGTGAGGAAGGGGACAACCTATTACGAAGAAGTCAAGAATGAGTCGACCAACACCTTTCATGTTGAAATTTCAGATGAACCTGACCGAAACGAAACCCAGGTTTGAGTCCCAATATGCATCGTTGAGATATCCCCTCACAATCGCCCCGTCCGACGTTCCCCAGTAGTTCCCCGTTGCGTCGAAGTCGGCGTCCGTTCCCATTTGCACATGCCAGGTAGGGCTTCCGCAGAAAGCATTTCCGTGCACCACAGGGGGATTCGCGCCACTCACAGAAATATCCACCGAGTTGTTCGAGAACTAAATTATAGGCGCCGAAGCGGTTAAAGACCATCAAATAGAAGTTGTAACAAGAGCTGTGACCGGTCTTACATACCAAGTTGTTGGAGAGCGTTAAGCCATCTGGGTTCGAGTGAGAGACTGAAACAGCTACCAGGCTGAATGGAGTGGGGACGAATTGAGGACTCTCTCGCACCTGAAGGACAGATTAGGGGATGCGGGCTTACTTGTTAACAAACACATTTCCATCACACTGGCCCTGAACATCTGACAGGGCCGCGACGGTGTTTCCGTCGAATATGTTGTTAGTCAGATACATATTATCGTAAAATAGGGATTCCACTCCGATTTGATTCGAGACAAATGTGCAGTTATCAACGTGGCCACTAATATACCACAATCGTGGAAGCATGATTGAGTAACTCCACTACTCAAGGCATAGAAAGCAAGGCCCTTACTGGTCGCCGGATGCGGCGTGAGCGTTATCTGTAAGTGGGGACAACCGGAACCGCGTTAGGTGAAGCCACTCATGTGAGCGCCGAAGAAACAAGCTGTTCTGACGCACTTTGGAAAACAGTCGTCGAAATCAAGTGTTCAGTCCAACTCGATACCCCTTTGAGGTTGTTGGTGAAATTTGACTGCGTAATTTGCATGCTGCCTCGATTCTCGATAGCAAATTCAAAGTTGGAGATATCAACGTAATTCAATGTAATGACAGGTAACGCATGATCCTGAAAGGTGGTTATGCCAGCTTGAGCCCCAGTCATGCTCGTAGGTGCGGCGGAAGCACCTATGAAGGAAATCCGGGAGCCGCTTGTTCCGCTGGCGTAAAGATTTCCGTGGACTTGGATCGAGTGTCCATTGTGACGGACCACTACTCCGGGCTTTGCCGTTTGCATATGGTAGAATTAGATGAACACTGTTTAGCAAGTGGAGAACATTGAGCAACCGTACCTCCAGCGTCAAAGTCACGCCGTCAGCAATGCTGATATCGCTGATCAGATCAAACGGCGAAAGTCCGAGATACAGGGTAGAGTCAAGTGGTCGCCAAAGCACATCGAAACACCCACAGCAGCAGAAGCCCCGATAGCCGCCTGACATCTCGCTGCCACGGCAGACGCCTGTCCATTGCGAAGGAAGGGATTTTTTAGTCAAACACCAGCTACAAAGGTCAAGTACCAACTCTCAGTCTTTGGTAGGACGAGACATAGGGACGTCTGATAAAGAGCCACACATTTATAGCCATGAAGTCTTCCTCCATTTCAGGGACTCGCCGGGCCCACTAAGGGCCGCATACTAGAGCGCTTCGGGCCAGTATGAGATGCACCCGTCAATCTACGTCGTTCAGGCGACAGGTTTGAAGGCTGTTCTAAGAACAAGATTGCATGAAGCGACACCAACAGGGCTAACCGCCACTGCGGAGTCTGCGTTTGAAGGCATGTTAAAGAATAAATAATATGAAAAGAAAAAAGTATGCTCTTTCGCGGGCTTCATTGCCTAACCGTCCCCTTTCAGTCTTCTCGCGCAATGGTCTGTGATGTACTATGTACGTTTTCCAACGAGCTGACAGCGTGAGTTTTGAGAAGCGGTTTGGTGTAGTGCCGTGTGTGAGTCGGTGTTGAGCAGAAGGTGAGGTCGGTCTTGCTCAGGGATTGCTCGTAGTTCCAGCCGGCGAACCTCATCACGGAAGGAAGCTTGGGGGACGGAAATCAAAGGGATCGACGTGACCGGAGGTGCCGGAGGTTTCTACGTATGAAATGCGATATACGCCCGCGCCTGAGGGCTTTAGACAGTTTATACAAGTCGTTGTGGACGGTGGCGGGAACGATTAGTGGCAACCCGACAATTTGGTGCGGGCCCAGCAATCTGGTAGAACGAGTAGCCCCTTCCGTGCCAACGAGTAGCAGTTCCATTACTCGTTGCCTTCCAACAAGTTCCCCATTTCACCAACATTTCCACCAGCATTTCGACATTTCGACATGGACGACCGTAGAAACCTCCTTCTCCTATATCACCATCATCTCAGGCATCGCCAGACTGCTCTCCACGACCCTCCCCACCACCGTTTGCGCTGGGAAACCATGGATGAGGAGCAGTTTTGACGTTTTTTCCGCTTCCACCGTTCAGAATTCCTCATGCTGGTTGAGGTCCTGCAGCTTCCAGCGGTGATCCACAGTCCTTATTCTCGCTTCTCTGCTGGAAAAACTGAGGCCCTGCTGCTTGTATTACTGTTATGATCTCGACGACGGGGGCGGAAGCGAAGTAGAGAAGACAGGGCGAGTGTGATAGGCGACAAGAGATTGTATTGGCGAAACAAGAAACAAGGGCTAGAACAGGAGATGAGAAGAACTGGTGTTGATCTGCTGGGGGATCAGGAAGTGGGGAGCTCAGGGGAGGCGGCTATTTATGCTTTTCTGGGAAGGCTGGGGAAGCGTGGGGAAGCAGAAGGGTACGGAATGAGAGGGAAGCCAAGAGAAGCGCCAAGGGTGGGGGAAGCATAGAAACAGAAGACTGGGGATGGGGTGGCTACGCTGAGGCTGTGGGCGGGTACGTGGGGAAGTATGGAGAAGGGTTTGTAAGCGCCGAGTGTTGGGAGGTGTGGCTACGTGCGGCTGCGTGGAGAAATGAAGGCAGTGGCAGGTGTGGGGTAGCGCGGCTGCGTGCGGCTGCGAGGTTTGGCAGATGTCAGGTTTTGACAGGGAAATGACATTGACTGACTGTTGGGATGCTGTCATGAGGTAAGCGCATGGTATGGACGCGTCGTCCATAACATCACCCCCTCCTTTAGCCACGGCTCCGGATGTTGTTTTGATGTTGGCAGGCTTTGGTTGGGGTTTGTCGGGGTACTTTTGGTGGAACTGGGCAACAAGCTCTTGACAGCGGGCAAGGTGTTCCACTGGCTCCCATGTGTTCTCCGAGCTTGGCCAACCCTGCCACTTGATGAGGTACTGAAGGTGCGTGCGTCGAATACGGGAGTCAAGAATGTCTTCCACAATCCATTCCTCCTGTCCTTTGACTTCTTCTGGTGGGGTGGGTTCTGGCTCAGTTCGCTCCGGAATGGTGAAACATGGTTCAAGAAGGGAGACATGGAAGACGTTGTGAATTTTGTAGGATGGGGGAAGCTTGAGGCGATATGTGACCGAGTTGATCTTCTCCGTGATTGTGAAGGGGCCAATCTTACGGTGATCAAGTTTCTGGGAAGGTCGGAGAGTCTTGAGATTCCGCTGTAAGAGCCAGACACTGTCCCCGGGTTTCATGTCTGGGCCAGGTGCCCTCTTGGCATCGGCAAAGGGTTAGGGTTAGGGTTAGGGGTTAGGGTTAGGGTTAGGGTTAGGGTTAGGGTTAGGGTTAGGGTTAGGGTTAGGGTTAGGGTTAGGGTTAGGGTTACAAGACCCCCTGGGTTGGGTTTTATTATTGGGTTGCCTGGAACCCTAGGGACTTAGAAATTTTCGAGTTTTCTGGCTTTTGGGTGTGTTCTACAGTTCGAATTTTTGACTCTGAGGGAGGTAGTGGCGGGGGGTATTGCGCACCTAGGCAAGTCGGGGAGGACTAGGTGTGCAAGGGCAAGTGATGGGTCATATGGGCGGTGGTGCGGGTACGGGGGGGGGGGGTTGATATAAAGGGGACATATATGTTATATATACGTTATAGGACTTGTGCAAATTGGGATTTTTCTAGTGCCGATCCGGAGTTGGCGTCCTAATTGAAAAGTTGGCCCCATATCATATTCTCTAATTGAAGTACTCTCGGATTGGCAATCCGTGCGGAAACGGCTTCAGAAACTTAGAAAAACGAAATTTTCACGCGACGGGGGGTAAAAAGTTGGAAAATGTGGTGATATCTCAACATCTGGCTGACTATCCAGTGTAGGGCACTTAATGAAAGTTGATTGTAGCCTATGGTTTGCATAGCTGATGTGGTAGCAAATCTTGTGTAACCTTGCTTTTGGCTGAAGAACAGGGTTAGGGTTAGGGGTTAGGGTTAGGGTTAGGGTTACAGGACTGTTCCCGGTTATGGGTTATTTTTGGCCATCCAAAAAGTGTCAAATAAAGTTGCTAGCAATGTTCAGGGGCATCTTACTGTAATGTGCTTCAAATCTTGGGGCATGTTTTCCACTCAATGCCCCGGGAAAATCTGTTTTTCCGATTTTTTACTATGAAAATATTGCCAAAATGCATTTTCTGAAACTCTGAGTGGATGGATTTCGCTTAAAGTGAGATATGTCTCAGAAAACATCCCCAAAAACATCTTAGGGTTAGGGTTAGGTTAGGGTTAGGGTTAGGGTTAGGGTTAGGGTTAGGGTTAGGGTTAGGGTTAGGGTTAGGGGTTAGGGTTAGGGTTAGGGTTAGGGTTAGGGTTAGGGTTAGGGTTAGGGTTAGGGTTAGGGTTAGGGTTAGGGTTAGGGTTAGGGTTAGGGTTAGGGTTTAGGGTTAGGGTTAGGGTTTAGGGTTAGGGTTAGGGTTAGGGTTAGGGTTAGGGTTAGGGTTAGGGTTAGGGTTACAAGACCCCCTGGGTTGGGTTTTATTATTGGGTTGCCTGGAACCCTAGGGACTTAGAAATTTTCGAGTTTTCTGGCTTTTGGGTGTGTTCTACAGTTCGAATTTTTGACTCTGAGGGAGGTAGTGGCGGGGGGTATTGCGCACCTAGGCAAGTCGGGGAGGACTAGGTGTGCAAGGGCAAGTGATGGGTCATATGGGCGGTGGTGCGGGTACGGGGGGGGGGGGTTGATATAAAGGGGACATATATGTTATATATACGTTATAGGACTTGTGGAAATTGGGATTTTTCTAGTGCCGATCCGGAGTTGGCGTCCTAATTGAAAAGTTGGCCCCATATCATATTCTCTAATTGAAGTACTCTCGGATTGGCAATCCGTGCGGAAACGGCTTCAGAAACTTAGAAAAACGAAATTTTCACGCGACGGGGGGTAAAAAGTTGGAAAATGTGGTGATATCTCAACATCTGGCTGACTATCCAGTGTAGGGCACTTAATGAAAGTTGATTGTAGCCTATGGTTTGCATAGCTGATGTGGTAGCAAATCTTGTGTAACCTTGCTTTTGGCTGAAGAACAGGGCCCCTTTTCAATTCTCAAGTCGTGATCCCCAAGACCTCCTAACAAAAGACACGAGTACGCATGTGCAGGCAAAGGGGTTTGGCCGTGTTCTCCAGTAAACATTTTGTGAATTCCGCTGTGCATCGTAGACTGTTTGTAGGACCCTTGCGGTCTGTTATTTACCAAAACTGTTGAACATTTTCCGGTTAAAGCAGTGTTCTACAGTTTGTCCATGCAGGTTAGAGCACGTGACCTGGGCTTGCTTGCAGGGTACGCAGAGTGAGAGGGTTGGGGTTAGAGATTTCCCAGATCACTTATTAAATTCAGCCAAACTGTCTCTGTCATGGAACATTTAAAATGGTGGAAAGTAGTATTGCATTTATTGATTTAGAGTACATTGGAAAAGCGCACATTCAGAAAAGGGTTTTGGTGTAAAGTTCTCAACGACATTCAACAGTACTAAAGGACTTCCGCAAGCATGTCACGGACTTGGTTCTGTCCAAAAGCCGTACAGCACTCAGGGTACCTGGCGCAGCGGAGACGGAAACGATGCTGACCGCCAATGCTATGAAAAGCTGAGCCTCCACAGTTGGGACATTGAAGCTGATCACGATGCTGATGGAAGAGTTCACGGATATTGCCAATGGGAGCAGCATCAGGCACTTCCCCATCCCCATGACCCCACCAAGCACGAGCAGGATCAATGACGGGTGCAATGCCTTTGAACCATCCGGGATTGAAACCAAAAGAGTTGAGAACATCTCGGAAGCGCTGACAGTCTGTCACAGTAGTCTGTCTATTGCGATCTCCTCTGAATAGAACTCTGGTGGCAGCGTCCATGATGCCATTGATGAGACTGTAGTACTCTTCCACCGGCACAAGCTTCAAGGAGTTTGCGCCCATGTGCTGGAAAATGGTCTCGATCTGGTCCAAATGGAGATTCAAAACCATCTGTTCCGCTGATTCCAACCTGGCGCACTGAACTCGCACTTCAACTCGCATGCCAGTAATGTGGAGCGGGTGACTGTTGAGCCATTGACGTAAACCTCTCAGTGTCTCACTGCGATCCCCAAGGCTGGACTTGGTTTGGGGCATTCGCGAAGACAAAGTCGAAGAGTAGGCTTTGAGCGCATGAACAAGCTTTGGGTAGCAAGTAACCCAAACATTGGCGTGACCCGCAATGTCAAAGCGGGTGGACCCAAATCCCTCACCAAGGATGGTGAGCATGGGAAAGGTGGCTCCAACTCCACGTCCATTGTAGCGAACCAAAGGAATGACCCCATGAGTGTTCAACGTCTGACCAATGTCCCATGTGTTCAGTGCAGCATCGGGATGGTTGCTCACTTCCTGATCAAAGGAGTAGGCTGGCAAAGTCTGAATGCGTTGCTTCATTCCATACTGCACAATGCGTACAGAGGGTGACACAGCACCAATGATGTCCTGGAACCCAGACATCAACAGATTTTGCCGCCCAGCAATCAATCGTGAGTGATCCGTGCTTTCCCTCACGATGATCGAATGTTCATTGTGAAGTAACTCAAGAATCCTTGCCTTTGACTCTGGATTGAATGGAATGCTAATGACACAAGGTCTGCTAGCGATCCGCATCCAACCGGCGAAAGCTTCACTGTCCTTGATATGCTGCATCACTCCAGACAGTTCAACCAAGGTGAAGGCACCAAAGAGGGTGGTCAGCTTTGTGGTAGGGAGCGTAAAGGCCATCCAGTCCACATCAAAGTAGCCAGTACTGCGAAAGACCCCAAACTGCTCATCCTGAGGGGCAGGAGAGTGATGGTGTTCCTCATCTGAAGAGCTTGAGCGAGAAGTTGGCAACTCGCTGTCCTCACGCCCCTCATCACTATGATGATGAAAGTTGGAGCCGTTTGAACCAGAAATGGACAACTCCACATCCAAACTGCCGATGCTGGATGAGGTCTGGGAGATTTCGACCTGAAGGCTGGTGTTCGACATGGATGAGGTAAGGCTCGACGGCGAAAGGGTGTTGTTGGTGAATGCGGTGAAAGGCATGGTGTTGGCCCTGGTGTTGGCGATGGTATTGGTGTCGGTATTGGCGTAGGTGCTGAAACGTGGTGGTGGTGCGTGCTTTTGGAGGGAGGGAATCTGAACAGCCCTCTCCTTTTATAAAAGTCTGGCCAAAGGCAACCTGGAGCTGTTCTTCAGTTTTTTTCTGCAACCCTACCTTTTTTTTTCCTAACTTTTTTTTCTTCCTTTTTTTTTTCACTAATCCTTTTTTTTCTCGACTTTTTTTTTTCACTAATCCTTGTTTTTTTCCTGACTTTTTTTTTTCCACTAATCCATTTTTTTTCGACTTTTTTTTTTCACTAAAGTTTTTTTTTTTTGACTTTTTTTTTTTCACTAATCTTTGTTTTCTTCCTGACTTTTTTTTCCACTAATCCTTTTTTTTTCGACTTTTTTTTTTCACTAAAGTTTTTTTTTTTTGACTTTTTTTTTTTTCACTAAGGGTTAGGGTTAGGGTTAGGGTTAGGGTTAGGGTTAGGGTTACAGGACTGTTCCCGGTTATGGGTTATTTTTGGCCATCCAAAAAGTGTCAAATAAAGTTGCTAGCAATGTTCAGGGGCATCTTACTGTAATGTGCTTCAAATCTTGGGGCATGTTTTCCACTCAATGCCCCGGGAAAATCTGTTTTTCCGATTTTTTACTATGAAAATATTGCCAAAATGCATTTTCTGAAACTCTGAGTGGATGGATTTCGCTTAAAGTGAGATATGTCTCAGAAAACATCCCCAAAAACATCTTAGGGTTAGGGTTAGGTTAGGGTTAGGGTTAGGGTTAGGGTTAGGGTTAGGGTTAGGGTTAGGGTTAGGGTTAGGGGTTAGGGTTAGGGTTAGGGTTAGGGTTAGGGTTAGGGTTAGGGTTAGGGTTAGGGTTAGGGTTAGGGTTAGGGTTAGGGTTAGGGTTAGGGTTAGGGTTAGGGTTAGGGTTAGGGTTAGGGTTAGGGTTAGGGTTAGGGTTAGGGTTAGGGTTAGGGTTAGGGTTAGGGTTAGGGTTAGGGTTAGGGTTAGGGTTAGGGTTAGGGTTAGGGTTAGGGTTAGGGTTAGGGTTAGGGTT